>NC_080021.1:92875243-93178273 GCF_030020395.1 Manis pentadactyla | reverse complement strand
AAAAGGAGGTATTTGTAAGGGGGATCCCTCTCATTCTAACATTCTAGACTTCTGAGGCAGCAATTGTCTCTTTAATATCCCCCATAACACTTATTAGCTATTTACCCTTAATTTTCATTAACCTCTTAGAATTCTCTTTCCTTATTTATTAAATGGGATTAACAATAATACTTCACAGAATTTTTGAGAGGCTCAAATACTGCTTGCAAGATACTTAACACAGTCCTCAAACAAAGTAAGGGCTTTGTGGATTTTTGTTATGATTATTATTATTAAAGAAATAGAAGGAACATGTTAAATACCTGCCTGAATAAATGAATAAAAAGAACCTTTTAAAAATAGCTATTATTTGAGGCAAAAAAGAGATAAATAAATCCCAAGTAACATTTAATTGCTATTTAAATTATAAAGCATGTTTTCTTGCCAGTGGGTTTCAGCCCTGGGCAAGTTTACTATGGATTCAATGAGACTGAAAAATGACAATGGAACTTTCTTGGGGTGAAAGGGTTTATATCCAACTTTATTCCCACAGTGGCAGGTCAGTCACTAAAATCCTGTCCACTCAGATGAGTCTGCATGCAGCAAGCCGGTCCCTTTACCAGCGCAGCCATCTCAGTCTCTGTCCCCAGGGCTGCCACCACTCCAGTCTCTGCTCTCCTGCAGCCGGGGCACTGTGTCACCCAGAGCACTGGGCAGAGCTCTTTATATAGAATCAATAGCAACAGCAATGTATTGCCCACATGTGTGTAGTGAGTTGGCTCACCAGGGCCAGGTGAGAATCCTGGCCACAGGAACTCTCATTTTATCCACATTCCCCACCTCTGGGATTCTCACCTCTCAATCTAAATGCCCTCGATCTTCTACAATGGTCCCCTGTGTAAGGAAGCTGGAACATTGTAACCAAAGTCCATAATAACATACAAATAACAAAAATTATGACAAACTGTAATAACCCTCAAGCCTGAGGAGATCCATTCCCACCAAGTGGTCATCCTGGCTGTATGCAAACCAGTTCTACTCAAATGAGTTAACCAAAAGGACCACGTGGGCCTTACAATACCCACCTTCTTCAGCCTCTCCAGTCTTTCCAGCAAAAAGTCTTGCAGACACACAGGCCGGTCTTGTCGCTTTGTCTCTGGCTTCTGCTGCTTCCTCAGCCGCTGGAACCACTGCTCCGGTTTCAACTGATGCCACAGCTTCAGTAGAGTATATTTGACTTTCCATCCAATTTCTCTCCATCTGCTCCTGCCTTTATCAAATCAGCCCACATCTGGGTCCTCGTGACCTTCATGGGGCCCTTGAAACTCTTCCTTCAAGTAGCAGACCGTATTTCCTTTCTTGTTTTCATTGATTGAGGCTGAGGATAGGAGCACAGCATAGAGTGCTCCACGGCCTGGGGAGGGGCCTGCACCCCTCCTGGAGGAATCTGCAGTTGTCTTTATTTTCTTTTGGGCTTTCCAACAGCTTTCAGCCGGATGGGTTTTCAACTGAGCGGCTGATACCTCTGGCACCGGAAGGGCCTCCACCCCCACCTGTTCATCAAACCTCTGCTCCTCCATTTCTGACGGCTCCACTACCTGCTTCATGGCACCGGGCGGCCTGCACTCTCTCAGGCCACTGCTTCTCCGACTGCTGCTCCTTCTCGTGCTGCTTCCTCTTGAGCTACCATGGCATCCTTTACCATTTCCACAGCACCTCATAGTGATGCCATTTAGGTCACCAGCAAATTTTTTACTTCCTCAACGGCATGTCGCAGCTCATGTTCTCCTGCTTCTCGTGCTTCCTGCAGGAGGGCATCTTTCTCCCTTACAGCCTTTCTCAATACTGTAAGGAAAAAAATCCCCACCTTTCCCACTACCTCACCGGCACGCTGTTTCTCAAAGAACCTACTTATTAAACCAAGGGCATCCCTACTTGCCTGGGTGTCACCTCCACCCCTTCCCAGTCCTGGGATGGGGCCCGGCACTCTAGGATGCAAGCCACCTCAGACCACACATCCACTGGGGGACACTCGAGGGTCTCCCCATCCACAGGGGCAGCCCGCTGAAACACTCCTCCCATGAGGGCAGCCTGTTCTTTTCCTTGGTCAACAATGAATCCTGCCGGTGTCACCAATTGTCTTGTCAATGGGTTTCAGCCTCAGGCAAGTTCACTATAGATTCAATGAGACCAAAAAATGACAAGGGAATGTTATTGGGGTGAAAGGGTTATATCCAACTTTATTCCCACGGTGGCAGGTCAATCACTAGAATCCTGTCCACTCAGATCGAGTCTGCATGTGGCAAGCTGGTCTCTGCCTCTGGGTCTCTACCCTGCAGCCGTCTCTGCCTCTGTCCTCCACGCTGCCCCCACTCCAGCCTCTGCTCTTATGCAGCCATGAGCCATGCCACCGTGTCACCCAGAGCACTGGGTGGATCTCTTTATAGAGTCGATAGCAACGTATCACCCACACGTGTGTAGGGAGCTAGCCGACCAGGGCCAGGTGAGAATCCTGGCCACAGGAACCTTCTCTTTATCCACACATATTATCTCTCCTTTTAAAACAGTATTTTCTTTTCCTTTCTCTGAGCTAGAAATTCCCATTTATAACAGCCCTTCAGCATCTCTGAAAGCAGAGGCTCAGAGCCATTTTTGCAGCTCACAATGCTGGACAGTAGGTCTCAGGGAGGCCAGGGAACGATGTCCTTGCCCACTCGTGACGGCACTCCTGAAAGTCAAAGCCGCTGTCCCCCTGAATTAGAAGGAGGCAGGAAGACTAAACATTCCATTTAGAAAATTTATGGTCATTTTCATCTGAGACATGAAGGTACTATTCCTTGAGAATAAAACAAGAAGGCTATAGTTGAGAAGCCCCTGGTGCCTGACTGGCAAGGTGTTAATATATCAGTGAACTTGCTGAATCTTGTTCCTTCTCAAAGAAGATCCACTTGAAGATCAGAAGAGAGAAATCTCACCCACTTGTGGGTGTTCATTCAGACAGCCAAGTCCAAAATAGAGGAAGCATGCCCTGGGACAGGTCCCCAGGAATGAGGTCACACCTGAGCTAACCAACTGGGAGGAAGAGTTCCAGCTCAACCTAGAGGAGAATTTCAGGAAGAACCATGACAGGGCCGGTGACTAACACAAGATGGTCACACCCTAAGAGTACTCAAGGAAATGGAGTTAGGCTGCCGGGAGCACATTAGGAAGCCAGGATTCATGGCATTCCAGAATTCCAATAACCTGGACTAGATTTGGGGAAAATGACCACATCCTCAGAAATATAACTTATTAAATCAATAGAAGAAAGAGCTTCATACAATTAAAAAAAAAACTTTTTAAATTATGCTTATATTTCCAAACTTTTAAAGTATTGCTTCAAGTGCCACAAAAAATAAAAATAAAAAAATGAAAACTCAACATGCTTCCTCCCATCTGGTGGAATTCCACTGGAGCTGGGAGGCAGCTATGAGTGTTAGATGTGCAGTGTGATTAAAAAAGAATTGGACACCTTCAAAAACGCATTATTCAGTAACCAGGTTATAGATGAACAAGTAGTCACAAGGGATTTGTAAAGGCCGTCACAGTATTTTTGTAATCTTACAAATGCTCAGTAGGTATGCCTTATGTCATAGGGCACATATGAAACCCAAAGTCTAATCCATTCCAGACCCTTTGTGAAAGGTTGGTGGTTGAAATGGCAGCCACAGTGCCTTCCTCCATTTATTCGGGGTCACAGGGAAGATGGAACAAACACAAGCTTTTTGGTGTCCCTCTGTCAGAAGTCAGGTGGTGTGATATCTGGAGATAAGGTTAACCACTGTTCAATTGTTTTCTAGTTACCTTGTGTTTTTATAGGGTCTGACAGCAAACATATAAAGTATATATGGGAACTTGAGCAAAATAATTTGTTGACAGAGAAGGGAATCCTGAAAGTGGGTACAGTCTGCCATGGTGAAAAGTGGGATATACGGAAGTCATGCAGCAGAATAGTCGATTTAGGGCCAAAAGAATGAAAACAGGTCATTGCTCTGTCTCTTACCAATTGTAAGACTGCGCAAGTCCTTCATATTCTCTGAGCCTCAGCTTCATCATCGATGAAATTGGGAAAATAGTAAATACCCCTTGTGAAATCAAAATATCAATTTTTTATGTGAGATCATGCAGGATCTCAGGGAGCAAAGTATAAAGACAAATCAGTGATAGACCCAGATTCCTGATATTTAACAAATTTATGAATCTGTTTTGAAGAAATGTTGTTTGTGTTAGTATTTTATAGTCTGAGGGTGGCCTGCATGGCATGGGCAAGGAATAGTCAATCCTGAGTCCCTGAGTCAGGAAGCCCCACAATGCAGGAAGAATCCAACACCCAGAAGGAGAAAGATGAATTAAATAGGTTAGTTCTGCTTCAACAAAAGAGACACCCTCAACTCTGTTGTTCATCCACAGTCTGAGCTCACACACATATGAGCCCACATGTGTGTGCTTGCAAGTCAGCCACAATAGGAGTGCCTTGTGTCTAGAAGGCCGCTGACCTCTAGAAGTCACTGAAGGAGAGAAAGCTAAAGTGATAAGCTTGATCCTAGCACCCATGGGAATTCCATTCCTGACCAGTGGAGCCTATGGGAATTCCATTCCTGATGCTGACTCTGCCTCCCATCAGGGTCCAGTCCCTCTGTGTGCCAAGGCTGACAGCCAAGGGACCATTTAATGTCAACACTTTCCTGGTGAGTCCCACATTCAGCCACATCTTCCTAATGAAGCTCTCAACTATTTAATTAGAAGCTGCTCTGACAATTCTGTCCTTGTCACATCAGCAATAGATTGGAACACAAGGGAGAAAATTTCCATTGAACCTGTGCCACGGCATTTGCTCTGTAAATTGAGATGAGTGGGATGAGTTCACCTTGCTAATGTATAGAAATAAGAGGCAATGTAATTTCTCACAGTATCAAGTGGGAAGGTAAAAAAACACAGCCATTCACAAAACAAAGGATGTTTGTTTTTCTCCCCATCCAAGCATTTGTTTGATCACCATTTCTTCTTTCTGAAACATGGGTGTGCTGTGTTTAGAGGCATTACCTTTAGTGCCAGAAGGACATGAGTATGAATTCTGCTCTGACCTTTATTAATGGCCTGAACTTGGGCTAGATTCTTACCTTCTTTGAGCCTTAGTTTTCTCACCTGTTAAACAGGGATAGTTATGCCTCCTCTGAGGTTGTTAGGATGATTAAAACAGAAAGTGAATATAAGGCACTAAGCATAAGTATTAAATATTCAATAAAGGATTCTTCTTATTACTTCACAGCTCAATGTCCTATGTTCTACATTAAAAGGTGAGTTCCATTCTATGATAATATAGCAGTATTTTTTACCTTCCTCTCCTGTTTCCCATTCTAGACCCTTCTCTTTACCTACCTAGGTACTTCCTCAGTCCTTATATAATGTGGGTTTCAGCCACCCCATCACCCCTATTGTCCCCCTCTATCAATTCCAGTTTATAGGTAATTTTCAAAAAGGAGGGTTTCCGAATCTGAACGCCAGGCTCACCGTCACAAAGTACAATGGGATTTACTTTCCCTTGAACATGCTGACTTCCTCACCAACTCAGTCTTGGATATCATTAACTTTTTCAGCCCTTCCACCCAGGGATGGGACAGGGCCCTTCTAGCCTTAGGGCCAAGAAAAGGTAATTTACTTGGAAGAAACCACCTAACTCCACCCATTTATGTTTTTACTAAATGGAGAAGAAATGAGATCTTGAGTTATATGATTCATTTGTGATTATTACCTTCTTTAAAAAGGTTAAGATGCCTATGACAAAATATAAAATAGTAATCTGCATCTTACTGCTGAAATTTCTGGAAGGAGATTTGGGAATTTTGGAAGGCAGCCATTCCACTAGAATCCTGGGAGACCAACAGAATATTGGGATAGAATCTGACAAGCAAGGAAGAAAGAAAAAAAGAAGATGCAGGTCATTTCAAAAGGTAAAGTTGCCTTTAAAAAAAAGTATAACAGGATTTATTTCTTTTTCTAAAGATGATCTTTTTAAACATTGCCCTTTTACCCTTGAAACCACTTTTCCTTCTCCCTGAAGATGCCCAAACAGGGGCATTTTCACTGATGACTGAGGTAAGAGTTCTTTAATTCTCCCATTGAAAGGCAGAACTAAAAGAAAAGATGAAATCATCTGCCCCCCGCCCTGAACACAGAGGCTCCAGGGCTCCGCACCACGGACTCCCCGGGAGATAAACAGGCAGGCCGAGGATGAGGGGCACAGAGGCGCAGGGAGCCTGCGGGCACCCAAAGGGAGGGACGAGACAGAGAATATATGATTCAAGGTAGGTGAAGGAAAGAAAGACATAGGGAGATAGAAATGGAAGAGGCCCAAACTGAGGGGAAGAGAAGGGTAGTCAGAGGAAATCAACAGCAGAAGGAAAGAGAAAACTTATCTGCTGGGCAGGGCAAGAGAACCCGAAAGGAAGGGAAAATAATAGAAATCAAAATGGAAGGGAGAGCAGACTGGACGAATGAATGCTGGTGGGCTGCTGAGACACTGAGACGCTGACGGGGCGCGGAGGCCGAGCCCTTTGTGCATTTCTTCTGGGGGCCTGGCGACTGCACAGCACAGCCCAAGGTTATTAATGTTTTCCAAGATCGTGGATTTCGGGGACAGGCAGGTGCTGATTCAGATCTTCAGACAAGATACTTAACCTTTTGAGTTTTAGTTTGATTCTGCAAAATGAGGGTAATAACCAACTTCACTAGATTGTTGTGAAGAATGAATATAATAAGACATATAAAATCCCAGTGCAATATTTGACATATAATGAATGATCAATGAGTGTTAGTTTCCATTTTTTAATATTATTAGGCATTCCACACTGGCTTTTTAGTCATTAACAATTCTCTGTACTGCCTCCCCACCCCACGGCAGCACTGGCTCTTACTCTAAATTCTTTAAGGGCAGAATCTGTGTCTCGTCCACCAGGGAGGCCTCAGTGCCTTGGCGCCAGGCCAATACTCCATAACTCCATGAGCAATTGTTGAATGAATGAATAAACAAACGAATAAATGCGTTAATGAACAACAGTCTTCCTTTGTGGTGAGTTTAGTTACTACACAATCAGGACTGAGTGCAGAAAACAGAAACTACTCCAGATAGTTGAAGCAGAGAGCTTAATATTGGGTGTTAGGGACTTACAAAGACATTGGCAAGACTGGAGGAGTGTCAGAGCTGCCATTCTACTACAGATTTCAAGGTCACTCCAGCACGACAAGCCACAGGTTAGGCAGCTGCAGCTTCGGCCATAGCTTCAGCTACCCTCCATACCCACAAGTCCGATGACCAGACAGGACCCCGGGCCCCTCACCCAGACCCTTCCTACTCTCGCATGTCATGACCCAGCTTGCCAACAACAGCTGCTGAAAATGGCATGCGTATCCTTTCTTCCAGATCTCAGCCTGAGTACACCTAATTGGCAGAACAAAATTTACATCTATGAATCTGGGACATGTAGCTTTTATAGCTTTCTTTTTTATATATGTTTCTAATACAAGTTTATTGAATTTGTGCAATTTGTGCTTTCTTCAAGATAGGCAATCTGGTGATGTAATTGCATGATTAATATTTCCTCACTCTTCTTCTATATATCCTTTAAAGCTATTATGACCCATTTACTTATTAACTATTTTAACTAATGAATGCCCTAACTTCTTTCTTTCTCATTATACATAGCATACTGATTTCTCTTTTTATCTAAAATTTAATTTATTACAGGAATTTTTACAAATAGTTTTTATTGAATATATTTGACATGTAACATTGTATAAGTTTAATTATGCAATGTGTTACTTTGATACATTAGCCTTGTAATATGATTGCTGACATAGTGATATTTATCACATTGCACATTCATAGTACAATATTATTGTCTATGTTCATTATACTAGGCATTAGATCTCTATGGCTTATTTACTACTCATTACAAGTTTGTACCCCTAAGTCACTATCACTGTTATCCTCCCCACCATCCCCTGGTAACCACCATTTTACTCTGTTTCTTACAAGTTTAACTTTTTTAGATTCCACATATAAGCCATATCATACAGCACTTACTGTGTTTCTCTGACTTACCTCACCATAATGTAATCAAGGTCCACCCACATTTTGCAAATAGGAGGGTATCTTCCTCCCTTATGATTAAATAATATTCCATTGTGCATATATGCCCATCCTTTTTATCCATTCATCTTTTGATGGGCATTGGGGTTGTTTCCCTATTTTGGCTATTGTGAATAATGTTGCTATAAACATGGGAGTGCATATATCTCTTCAAAATCCTATTTTCATTTCCTTCAGGTATATACTTATAGGTGGAATTGCTGGATGGTATAGTATAGTATAATAGATCTATTTTTAATTTTTGAGGTAACTCTGTACTATTTTCCACAGTTGTTGGACCAATTAACATTCCCAACAATAATGTATAAGGGTTCCCCTCTCACCAGAGCCTCACCAGCACCTGTTGTCTCTTGTCCTCTTGCTGATAGTCATTCTAACAGATGTGAGGTCATATCTTATGATTTTGATTTGCATTTCCCAGATGACTAGGGATGTTGAGCATCTTTTCTTGTGTCTGTTGGCCATTTGATGTTCTTTTTGGAGAAATGTCTATTAGTTCTACTGCCCATTTTTTAAACAGATTGTGTATTTTCTTATTATTGAGTTAACTGAGTTCTTTATTTTAGATACTAACTCCTTACCATACATGGTTGGCAAAAATTTTTTCCCATTGTGTAGATTGTCTTTTCATTTCATTAAATTTCTTTTCTGTGCAGAAGCTTTTGAGTTTGATGTAACCCCATTTGTTGATTTTTTTCTTTTATTGCTTATGCTTTTGGCATTATGCCAAAAACTTATTGCCAAGACCAATATCAGTGAGTTCCTCTCCTACATTTTCTTCTAGGAGTTTAATGATATCAAGTCTTATGTTTAAGTCTTTGATCCATTCTGAGTTAATTTTTGTGAGTGTTGTGAGATAGGGGTCCAGTTTCATTGTTCCGCATGTGTTTCTCCAGTTTGCCTAGAGCCATTTGTTGAAGAGACTTTCCTTTCCCCAGTGGGTATTCTTGGCATCTTTGATGCTTATTAATTGACTTTATATTCCAGGCTTTAATTCTGGTCTCTCTATTCTGTCCCACTGGTCAATGTGTTTATTTTTGTGCTAGTACCATCATGTTTTTGTTACTATGGCTTTGTAGTGAACAGTTCACCCTTGAACAACACTGGTTTGAACTGCATGAGTTCACTTACACACAGATCTTTTTCAATAAATATATTGGAAAAAATTTTGGAGATCTGAGACACATTGAAGAAACATTTTCTTTCCTTTAGGTTACTTCATTGTAAGAATACAGTATGAAATATACATAAAATACAAAATATATATTAACAAACTATTTATGTTACTGTTAAGGCTTCTGGTCAATGGTAGACAATAAATAGTTTAGTTTTGCAGGAGTAAAAAATGATAGGTGGATTTTTTACTGCACAGGGGTTAGCACCCATATTACTCATGTTATTCAAGGGTCAACTCTATTTTGAAATCTGGAAGTGTGATATATCTGGCTTTGTTCCTTTTTCTCAATATTGCTTTGGCTATTCAGGACCTTTTGTGCTTCCACACAAATTTGAGGATTATTCTTTCTATTATGTGAAGAATGCATTTGGTATTTTGATGGGGATTATATTGAATCTGTAGATGGCTTTGGGTAGTATGGACATTTTAACAATATCAGGTCTTCTGATCCATTAATGGATGTCTTCCCATTTGTGTCTTTTTCAATTTCTTTCAGCAAACTTTTGTAGTTTTCACTGTACAGATGTTTCACACCATTGATTAAATTTATTCCTAGGTATTGTTTTTGATGCTACTATGAATGAGATGGTTTTACTTCTTTTTCAGATTTTCTGTCATTAATGTAAAGGAATGAAGTTGATTTTGTATCCTGCCACTTTGCTGAAATCATTGCTTAATTCCAACAGATTTTTGACTGGTTCTTTTGGATTGTGTATATATAGGATCATATCATCAGCAAATAATGACAATTTTACTTCCTTCTTTCCAGTTTGGATGCCTTTTATTTCTTTGTGTTGCCTAGTTGCTCCTGCTAGGACTTCCAGTCCTATGTTTAATACAAGTGGTGAGAATGGGCATCCTTGCCTTGTTCCTGATCTCAGGAAAATGCTTTCAATTTATCTCCATTAAGTATAATGCTAGCTGTGGGTTTATCATTTATGACCTTTATTATGTTCCTTCTATACCTAAGCTGTTAAGGTATTTTATCATGAAAAGATGTATTCTCAAATGCTTTTCTGCATCTACTGAGGTGATCATGTGATTTTTATGTTTTATTTTATTGCTATGATGTATTACATTTATTGATTTGCATACATTGAACCATCCTTGTATCCAGGGATAAATCCCACTTGGTTGTGGCATATAATCCTGTTAATGTGTTCTTGAATTCAGCCTGTGAATATTTGGTTGAGAATTTTTGTATCTATATTCATCATTCACCAATGATATTGGTCTACAGTTTTCTTTTCTTACAGTATCCTTCTGTAGTTTTGGTATCAAAGCAATGCTGGCCTCATAGAATGAGTTTGGAAATGCTCCTTCCTCCTTGATATTTTGGAAGAGTTCAGAGAAGATTGGTATTAAATCTTCTTTAAGTATTTGGTAGCATTCTCCTGTGAAGCCATCTGGTCCTGGAATTTTCTGTGTTGGAAGTTTTTCTGATTACTGATTCAATCTCTTTACTCATTATTGGTCTGTTCAGATTTTCTATTTCTACCTGATTCAGTCTTGGGAGGTTGTGTGTTTTTGGAAATGTGTCCATTTCTTCTAGGTTATGTAATTTGTTGGCATATAATTCTTCATAGTAGTCTTTTATGATTCTATGTGTTTCTATAGTATCCATTGAAATGTCTCTTCTACTTCTAATTTTATTTGAGTCTTCTCATTTTTTCATAGTCTAGATAAGTGTTTATCAATTTTATCTTTTCAAAGAAACAGCTCTTAGTTTCATTGATCCTCTCTATTATTTTTCTGTTTCTATTCTCATTTATTTCTGCTCTCATCCTTATTATTTCCTTCCTCCTGCTAACTTTGGCCTTAATTTGTCCTTCTTTTTCTAGCTCCTTGAGACACAAAGTTAGGTTGTTTGAGATTGTTCTCATTTCTTAATATATACATTTATTACTATAAACTTTCCTCTCAGAATTGCTTTTACTGCATCCCACAATATTTGGCATGTTGTGTTTTCATTTTCATTTGTTTTCAGATAATTTTTTATTTCCCTTTTGATTTTTTAAATTTGACCTAATGGTTGGTTAGAAGTGTGTAGTTTAGTTTCCACATATTTGAAGATCTTCTTACTTTTTCTTGTTGACTACTTGTTTCTTACCATTGTGATCAGAGAAAATATGGTATGATTTCAATTTTTTAAATTTGCTAAGATCTGATTTATGGCCTATCATATGATCTATCCTGAAGAATGTTCCATGTGCACTTGAGAATAATGTGGATTCTGATGCTGTTGAAATGTTCTGTATATGTCTATTAAGTCCATTTGTTTAAATTGTGGCTCAGTCCCAATGTTTCCTTATTGATTTTCTGTCTGAAATCTATCCAGTACTGACAGTGTGGTATGGAAGTCCTTACAATTATTTTATTATTGTCTATTTCTCCCTTAAGATCTGTTATTAATTACTCAATATATTTTGGTGCTCAAGTGTTAGGACTATATTTACTGTTTTACCTTCTTGATGTATTGATCTCTTTATCACTACATAATGATCTTCTTTGTCTCTTGTTACCCTTTTTGGCTTGAAGTATATTTTGTCTGATATAAATATAACTATGCCCACTTTCTTTTAATTTCCATTTGCTTGGAATATCATCTTCCATCATTTCATTTTGAACCTATGTGTGTCCTTAGAGCTGAAATGAGCCTCCTGTAGGCAGCAGATAGTCAGGGTTTTGTTTCTTTTATCCATCCAGCCACTCTGTACCTTTTGATTGATGAATTCAATCTATTTACATTTATGGTGGTTACTGGTATGTAAGCTTATATTTTTGTCATTTTATCTTCTACCTTCTGGTTATTTTGTCTCTCCATTGTTTCTTTTTCCTTACATTTCTGTAGTTGGTGGTTTTCCACGGTGATTTGCTCAGTCTCCTTGGCTTCTTTTTTACTCTTTCGTGTCTCTTTTCTAGATTTTTGCTTAGTTACCATAAGGTTTACATAAAACATCTCATAGATAAAATAGTCCTTTTTCTGCTAGTGGTAATTTACCTTCATTTACCTATAAAGGTTCTATTCTTTTACCCTTCCCCTTTTATATTTTTGACATCACAAATCATCTCTTCTTATGCTGTGATTTTGTTAGCACATTGTAGTAGTGTTATTTAGTTATTTAAGAATATATATTTATTTTTAATGCTCTCTTTAACCTTTATAATATAGTTAATAGGATATTTTTTATAAACATGTATATTTAAAAATACATATTAAAAATATATTTAAAATAGTATATATATTTTATAAGTATTACAGCATTCTAAATGTGACTGGCTTTTTATCACCTTAATCAGAATTTGTGTACTTTCCATTTCTTTGTTTCAGCTTGAAGTGCTCCTTTCAACATTTCTTGTAAGGCACATCTAGTGGCAGTGAACTCTCTCAGCTTTTGTTCAGGAAAACTTTATTTCTCCTTCACGTCTGCAGGGTAACTTTGCCTGCTAGAGTATTCTCAGCTAGCAGTGTTTCTCTTTCAATATTTTGAATATGTGATCCCATTTCCTCCTGGCCCATTGAAATTCCGCTAAGAAATCTGCTGATAGCCTCATGGGGGTTCCTTTGTAAGTTACCATCTTTTTTTCCCTTTTTCTGCTATTAGAGTCTTTATTATTGACTTTTGACAGTTTTAATACAATGTGTCTTTGAGAAGGTCTTCTTGTATTGAGATAATAGGATGCTGCATTAACTTTGTGGACTTGTATATATAGTTTCTTCTCCAGGTGTGAGAAACATTCAGTTATTATTTCTTTAAATACACTCTGTTCCCTTTTTCCTCTCTTCTTCTCGTGGTGTACCCATTATTCTTTTATTTTTTTATTTTTTTATTTTTTTATTTTGTATTGAAGGGTAGTTGACAACAGTATTGCATTACATTAGTTTCAGGTGTACAACACAGTGATTCAACATTTATATACATGATAATTCTAGGTATCAGGTATCACCATACCAAGTTGTTACAATATTTTGACTATATTCCTTATGCTATACATTACATCCCGGTTACTTATTTATTTTACAATTGGAAGTGTGTTTATATATATATATATATATATATATATATATATATATTTTTTTTTTTTTTTGTGAGGGCATCTCTCATATTTATTGATCAAATAGTTGTTAACCACAATAAATTTCTGTATAGGTGGGTCAATACTCAATGCACAATCATTAATCCACCCCAAGCCTAATTTTCATCAGTCTCCAATCTTCTGATGCATAACGAACAAATTCTTACATGGAGTACAAATTCTTACATAGTGAATAAGTTACATGGTGAACAGTGCAAGGGCAGTCATCACAGAAGCTTTCGGTTTTGCTCATGCATTATGAACTATAAACAGTCAGTTCAAATATGAATATTCATTTGATTTTTAAACTTGATTTATATGTGGATACCACATTTCTCTATTATTATTATTTTTAATAAAATGCTGAAGTGGTAGGTAGATATGAGATAAAGGTAGAAAACAGAGTTTAGTGTTGTAAGAGAGCAAATGTAGATGATCAGGTGTGTGCCTGTAGACTATGTGTTAATCCGAGCTAGACGAGGGCAATAAACATCCATGTATGCAGAAGATTTCTCTCAGAACATGAGGGGGGAGGTTCTAAGCCTCACCTCTGCTGCTCCCCATTTTCTCACCTGATGGCCCCCTGCGACTGTGCCTGTCTTAGGTTGTTCCTCCCTTGAGGAATCTTACCCATCTCTGGCTAACCAGTCATCTTCCGGGGCCATACAGGGAAATGTGAAGTTGGTAAGTGAGAGAGAAGCCTTATTGTTTGAAAAGGTTAGCTTTTTACTTCTTTGCATATTTATGCCCTGTGGCTTCTATGCCCAGCATTTGTCTTGAGGTGTCTTTACCACTTGGAAGAATTATGATGCTTGGTAAATTCGACATGTGGCACGAGTTCTATTTAAAGGTTGTGATTAGGTAGGAAGAAGAAAAGCTATAGAAGTAGCAGGCAGAAGAAAACATGGGAAGATTGATTATTTCTTTGACATATCTTCTTGTAGAGTAACTTCAGCATGTATAGGTTTTAAGCTACTACTTAAATTGCAAACACACATTAACATAATAGGAATATAGTTACCTAACCAAAGCATACCTGTAATTACCAGCCATCTCCAGTGAAACCAAGAAAACCAGTTAGGGACCTTAGGCATTTGTGAAAACTTATCTATGATATGGTGGATATTGTCCGACTGAACTTAAACAGTCTGAGAGAATTCAGATAAACTAGAACAACCCATTCCTGGGGACTGTTCATATCCCATATGTTCTTTTAACAATAAATAGTCGGTGGTTGTAAGATTTTGGAGTGCTACAATTTGCACTTCTCCTAATTCTTGGTTGAGTTCCAACAGTATAGATCCAGTCCAATTTTTGTTTTACTGTATGCACAGGCCAGCTTAGATATCTCCTTCATCTTTCCCATGGCAGGTCCAGGAACTGGTGGGATGAGTGCATCTACACCTGTGACAGTGCATGGATCTTTGTTGGAGGTTTTTTTTTTTTTTTGCTGATCATCTTCTGTCATGAGTCTTCCCGAGAGTGCTGATGTTGGAAGTTCTTTTTCATATCGTATCTTAGTTCATTTTCGGGGTAGCCAAATTAGGCTTTGATCCTCTGTATAAACACAAACAGACCCTTTGCCTACACTTTTATATGCCCTTTATATCATTGTGTAGAACTCATTAGAGGTCACCACATAGGAACTGCTTTTTTTTTTTTTTAATCATTAATCTACACTTACATGACGATTACTTTGTTTACTAGGCTCTCCCCTATACCAGGTCCCCCCTATATACTCCTTTACAGTCACTGTCCATCAGCGTAGCAAACTGTTGTAGAATCACTACTTGTCTTCTCTGTGTTGTACAGCCCTCCCCTTTCTCCCACCCCGCTATGGATGCTAATCTTAATACCCCTCTTTTTCTGCCCCCCCTTATCCCTCCCTACCCACCCATCCTCCCCAGTCCCTTTCCCTTTGGTACCTGTTAGTCCATTCTTGAGTTCTGTGATTCTGTTGCTGTTTTGTTCCTTCAGTTTTTCCTTTGTTCTTATATTCCACAGATGAGTGAAATCATTTGGTATTTCTCTTTCTCTGCTTGGCTTGTTTCACTGAGCATAATACCCTCCAGCTCCATCCATGTTGCTGCAAATGGTTGGATTTGCCCTTTTCTTATGGCTGAGTAGTATTCCATTGTGTATATGTACCACCTCTTCTTTATCCATTCATCTATCGATGGACATTTAGGTTGCTTCCAATTCTTGGCTATTGTAAATAGTGCTGCGATAAACATAGGGGTACATTGGTCTTTCTCATACTTGATTGCTGCATTCTTAGGGTAAATTCCTAGGAGTGCAATTCCTGGGTCAAATGGTATGTCTGTTTTGAGCATTTTGATGTACCTCCATACTGCTTTCCACAATGGTTGAACTAACTTACATTCCCACCAGCAGTGTAGGAGGGTTCCCCTTTCTCCACAGCCTCGCCAACATTTGTTGTTGTTTGTCTTTTGGATGGCAGCCATCCTTACTGGTGTGAGGTGATACCTCGTTGTAGTTTTAATTTGCATTTCTCTGATAATTAGCAATGTGGAGCATCTTTTCATGTGTCTGTTGGCCATCTGTATTTCTTTTTTGGAGAACCGTCTGTTCAGTTCCTTTGCCCATTTTTTAATTGGGTTATTTGTTTTTTGTTTGTTGAGGCGTGTGAGCTCTTTATATATTCTGGACGTCAAGCCTTTATCGGATGTGTCATTTTCAAAGATATTCTCCCATACTGTAGGGATCCTTTTTGTTCTATTGATGGTGTCTTTTGCTGTACAGAAGCTTTTCAGCTTAATATAGTCCCACTTACTCATTTTTGTTGTTGTTTTCCTTGCCCGGGGAGATATGTTCAAGAAGAGGTCACTCATGTTTATGTCTAAGAGGTTTGTGCCTATGTTTTCTTCCAAGAGTTTAATGGTTTCGTGACTTACATTCAGGTCTTTGATCCATTTTGAGTTTACTTTTGTATATGGGGTTAGACAATGGTCCAGTTTCATTCTCCTACATGTAGCTGTCCAGTTTTGCCAGCACCATCTGTTGAAGAGACTGTCATTTTGCCATTGTATGTCCATGGCTCCTTTATCAAATATTAATTGACCATATATGTCTGGGTTAATGTCTGGATTGTCTAGTCTGTTCCATTGGTCTGTGGCTCTGTTCTTGTGCCAGTACCAAATTGTCTTGATTACTATGGCTTTATAATAGAGCTTGAAGTTGGGGAGTGAGATCCCCCCTACTTTATTCTTCTTTCTCAGGATTGCTTTGGCTATTCGCGGTCTTTGGTGGTTCCATATGAATTTTTGAATTATTTGTTCCAGTTCATTGAAGAATGTTGCTGGTAGTTTCATAGGGATTGCATCAAATCTGTATATTGCTTTGGGCAGGATGGCCATTTTGATGATATTAATTCTTCCTAGCCATGAGCATGGGATGCGTTTCCATCTGTTAGTGTCCCCTTTAATTTCTTTTAAGAGTGACTTGTAGTTTTCAGAATATAAGTCTTTCACTTCTTTGGTTAGGTTTATTCCTAGCTATTTTATTTTTTTTGATGCAATTGTGAATGGAGTTGTTTTCCTGATTTCTCTTTCTGTTGGTTCATTGTTGGTATATAGGAAAGCCACAGATTTCTGTGTGTTGATTTTGTATCCTGCAACTTTGCTGTATTCCGATATCAGTTCTAGTAGTTCTGGGGTGGAGTCTTTAGGGTTTTTTATGTACAGTATCATGTCATCTGCAAATAGTGACAGTTTGATTTCTTCTTTGCCAATCTGGATTCCTTGTATTTTTTTGTTTTGTCTGATTGCCGTGGCTAGGACCTCCAGTACTATGTTAAATAACAGTGGGGAGAGTGGGCATCCCTGTCTAGTTCCCGATCTCAGCGGAAATGCTTTCAGCTTCTCGCTATTCAATATAATGTTGGCTGTGGGTTTTTCATAGATGGCCTTTATTATGTTGAGGTACTTGCCCTCTATTCCCATTTTGCTGAGAGTTTTTATCATGAATGGATGTTGAACTTTGTCAAATGCTTTTTCAGCATCTATGGAGATGATCATGTGGTTTTTGTCTTTCTTTTTGTTGATGTGGTGGATGATATTGATGGACTTTCAAATGTTGTGCCATCCTTGCATCTCTGGGATGAATCCCACTTGGTCATGGTGTACGATGGTTTTGATATATTTTTGAATTCGGTTTGCTAAAATTTTGTTGAGTATTTTTGCGTCTACGTTCATCAGGGATATTGGTCTGTAGTTTTCTTTTTTGGTGGGGTCTTTGCCTGGTTTTGGTATTAGGGTGATGTTAGTTTCATAGAATGAGTTTGGGAGTATCCCCTCCTCTTCTATTTCTTGGAAAACTTTAAGGAGAATGGGTATTATATCTTCCCTGTATGTCTGATAAAATTCCGAGGTAAATCCATCTGGCCCGGGGGTTTTGTTCTTTGGTAGTTTTTTGATTACCACTTCAATTTCGTTGCTGGTAATTGGTCTGTTTAGATTTTCTGTTTCTTTTTGGGTCAGTCTTGGAAGGTTGTATTTTTCTAGGAAGTTGTCCATTTCTCCTAGGTTTCCCAGCTTGTTAGCATGTAGGTTTTCATAGTAGTCTCTAATAATTCTTTGTATTTCTGCGGGGTCCGTCGTGATTTTTCCTTTCTCGTTTCTGATACTGTTGATTTGTGTTGACTCTCTTTTCTTCTTAATAAGTCTGGCTAGAGGCTTATCTATTTTGTTTATTTTCTCGAAGAACCAGCTCTTGGTTTCATTGATTTTTGCTATTGTTTTATTCTTCTCAATTTTATTTATTTCTTCTCTGATCTTTATTATGTCCCTCCTTCTGCTGACCTTAGGCCTCATTTGTTCTTCTTTTTCCAATTTCGATAGTTGTGACATTAGACCATTCATTTGGGATTGCTCTTCCTTTTTTAAATATGCTTGGATTGCTATATACTTTCCTCTTAAGCCTGCTTTTGCTGTGTCCCACAGAAGTTGGTGCTTAGTGTTGTTGTTGTCATTTGTTTCCATATATTGCTGGATCTCCATTTTGATTTGGTCATTGGTCCATTGATTATTTAGGAGCGTGTTGTTTAGCCTCCATGTGTTTGTGAGCCTTTTTGCTTTCTTTGAACAGTTTATTTCTAGTTTAATGCCTTTGTGGTCTGAAAAGTTGGTTGGTAGGGTTTCAATCTTTTGGAATTTACTGAGGCTCTTTTTGTGTCCTAGTATGTGGTCTATTCTGGAGAATGTTCCATGTGCACTTGAGAAGAGTGTGTATCCTGTTGCTTTTGGATGAAGAGTTCTGTAGATGTCTATTAGGTCCATCTGTTCTAGTGTGTTGTTCAGTGCCTCTGTGTCCTTACTTATTTTCTGTCTGGTGGATCTGTCCTTTGGAGTGAGTGGTGTGTTGAAGTCTCCTAGAATGAATGCATTGCATTCTATTTCCTCCTTTAGTTCTGTTAATATTTGTTTCAGGTATGTTGGTGCTCCTGTATTGGGTGCATATATATTTATAATGGTTATATCCTCTTGATGGACTGAGCCCTTTATCATTATGTAATGTCCTTCTTTGTCTTTTGTTACTTTCTTTATTTTGAAGTCTGTTTTGTCTGATACCAGAATTGCAACACCTGCTTTCTTCTCTCTGTTGTTTGCTTGAAATATCTTTTTCCATCCCTTGACTTTAAGTCTGTGCGCGTCTTTGGGTTTGAGGTGAGTCTCTTGTAAGCAGCATATGGATGGATCTTGCTTTCTTATCCATTCTATTACTCTGTGTCTTTTGATTGGTGCATTCAGTCCATTTACATTTAGGGTGATTATTGAAAGGTATGAATTTATTGCCATTGCAGGCTTTAAGTTTGTGGTTACCAAAGGTTTAGGGTTAGCTTCTTTACTATCTTACTGTCTAACTTAACTCGCTTGTTGAGCTATTATAAACACAGTCTGATGATTCTTTATTTCTCTCCCTTCTTATTCCTCCTCCTCCCTTCTTCATATGTTGGGTGTTTTGTTGTGTGCTCTTTTTAGGAGTGCTCCCATCTAGAGCAGTCCCTGTAGGATGCCCTGTAGAGGTGGTTTGTGGGAGGCAAATTCCCTCAACTTTTGCTTGTCTGGGAATTGTTTAATCCCTCCTTCATATTTAAATGATATTCGTGCTGGATACAGTAGTCTTGGTTCGAGGCCCTTCTGTTTCATTGCATTAAGTATATCATGCCATTCTCTTCTGGCCTGTAGGGTTTCTGTTGAGAAGTCTGATGATAGCCTGATGGGTTTTCCTTTGTAGGTAACCTTTTTTTTCTCTCTGGCTGCCTGTAATACTTTGTCCTTGTCTTTGATCTTTGCCATTTTAATTATTATGTGTCTTGGTGTTGCCCTCCTTGGATCCCTTGTCATGGGAGTTCTGTGTACCTCTGTGGTCTGAGAGGCCATTTCTTCCCCTAGTTTGGGGAAATTTTCAGCAATTATTTCTTCAAAGACATTTTCTATCCCCTTTTCTCTCTCTACTTCTTCTGGAATACCTATGATTCTTATATTTCCTTTTAGATTGATCACTCAGCTCTCTTAAAATTCTTTCATTCCTGGAGATCCTTTTATCTCTCTCTGCATCAGCTTCTCTGCGTTCCTGTTCTCTGTTTTCTAGTCCATTAATGGTCTCTTGCATCTCGTCCATTCTGTTTTGAAGTCCTTCCAGAGCTTGTTTTATTTCTGAATTCTCCTTCCTTAGTTCTTGCATATTTCTCTGCAAGTCCATCAGCATGATTATGACTTTTGTTTTGAATTCTTTTTCAGGAAGACTGGCTAAATCTATCTCCCCAGATTCCTTCTCAGGGGAAGATGTAGCAGATGCCGAAGCTGTCTGGGTGTTAGTCTTGTCTGGATCATATTTTTTTGCCTTTTCATGTTGACAGGTGCTATTGACGGTCAGCTGAGAGGGCCAAAATTTTCACTTGCTACTGGCCTTTCTTTACTGGGGCAACTCCGACCCCTAGTGGCTTTTGTTGGGTAATTGCGTGTAGACTGGGTCTTTGTGTCTTGCCTGGCCGGAAGGGAGAAATTTCCCTTTCTGTGGGCGGAATTTGTCTCAGGCTGCTTCTCTGCTTTCGCAGCGCCCGCTGGGGTAATGGATGGGGGGGCTGCTTGACTGTTTGCCTCCGTGAGGGGTCTCAGAGCTGTTGCCCGGGGGGTTAGTGCACCCGGTTTTCCCTGTAATTTCCAGCTGCTGTTCTGTGACCTGGGTTGTTTCCATCAAGCTGTTAAGTCCCTGTCCCTTTAAGACTTTCAAAAAGCCCCCGCTTTTCTTTGTCACAGGGGCATCAGCTTCGGCACCTGCTCAGAGGTCTTACTCCCTGTTCCCCAGTATCCAGGGCCCCCTGGGAACGTACTGTTTCTGCGCTCTGGCCCGGATGGCTGGGGCTGGGTGTTCGGCAGTCCTGGGCTCCGTCTCCCTCCCGCTCTGCCTACTCTTCTCCCGCCGGGAGCTGGGGGGAGGGGCGCTCGGGTCCCGCCGGGCCGGGGCTTGTATCTTACCCCTTTCACCAGTCGCTGGGTTCTCGCTGGTGTAGCTGCAGTCTGGCCACTGTCCTGCGTCTTCTGGTCTCTCTTTTAGGGCTAGTTGTGTTTGTTGTATTTTCAAAAGTATATATGTTTTTGGGAGGAGATTCCCACTGTCCTACTCATGCCGCCATGTTGGCTCCGCCTCTCCGAATTCTCCCCATTATTCTTATGTTAGCTTTTCTAATAGAGTCAGCTCTCATGGGTTTTTTTTCACTTTGCAAAAGTCTAAGTCCTCTTTCCTCTTCCACCTGACTTATTTCTATATATTTATCCTCAAGCTTGCAAATTTTCTCTTCCGTATGATCAGCTCTATTTCCAATGCATTCTAATGAATTCTTCATCTCATTTATTGAGTTCTTCAGCTCTGTTTGGTTCTGTTTTAAATTTCTGTTTGGTTCTTTTTTAGAATTTCATTCTCTTTGGTAAAATAGTCATTCCTTCTGTTTGTTCATTTTATTCCTGAGATCACTGTATCATCTCCTTGCATTTTCTTGTAGCTTACTGAATTTCTTCATAACAGCTATTCTAAATTGTATATCTGTTAGATCACAGTATCTCATGTCTTTGGATTTAGTTGCTGGGAAATTGTCATTTCCTTTTCCTGATACCATATTATCATGACTTTTTACAATGTTTCAGAACTCCTCTGCCCCAGCATTTCAAGTAGTGAATATTTCTTGTTTTAAGCAAGGCTTTGTTTACTTTGAGTCTAACAGTTTAACAGGTTGGTAGTTAGAAGCCATCCTTTTGTTATCCAGAAGGTGGCACTAGGGCACAAGTTTTTGGTTTCTCTTATTGGAGCCAACTTGCTGTCAAGTTTGGGTGCATGCCCGATTTAAAAAAAAAAAAAGCAAAGGTGAGGACAGGGTATATTTCCTCAGCACTCAGAGCTTTGGGGCTCCGGGTACGCCTACAGCAAAATAGGGGTATCCTCAAATTTGAGACTAGGGAGTGTCTAGAGGTCCCTGGGTGGTCCTCTTGCTTCCCAGGGCTGACAGCAGAAGGAGAATTCCTTCAGTCTCTCTGTCTGCTGAGCTCCCTTTCCTCTTCCTCCCCCAGTCACTGTGGTATCTTCTTAGAGAGTACCCGGCCCCTCCAGCTGCAGCAGGCATGGCCAGGCAGACCCCCGCTCTCTACCTTCACCCTCCACTCCCTTTACCAAAAAGGTCACGATGGCTGCTGATGGACCTGCTGACACCTTCTCTGTTGTCACTGCCTCTTCCACAGCCATCTCCACTGCCACCTCCTCATTCCAACCTGCTACACAGCCAGTCCACCCACTTTCAGATGCATGGATCACTCAGATGTCCTGGTATGCTGTGCAGAGGTGCTTCTTTTTCAGTTATGGATATCTGATTAGTTGTAACCAAAGGAGTGAGAAAAGAGAAATGACTCAGCCACCATGATACTTCAGATTGCTTTTTTAGCTTTTAACATAACAAAGTAGAAAGAGGGTGGAGTGAAGTCCAAAAGAGCCAATCCATGTCAGGAAGTTATTTTAGTCTAACAAGGAAACAGGTTTCAGTCATGAAAGAGAACCAACAGGCAAAGCTAGGAGATAAATGTAATCCTTACAACCTTGATTTTTCTAGTATTATTCCAATTCAAATATTTGCATCCATCATCAGACTTCATTGTGCCTTTTTGGATTTATAAAACTTGCTTATATCAGATACAGAAGAAAGTCACCCCATTCCACAAATACCATTTCTTCTATGACTTTATCCATTTTGAAGACAGAAGATAGCCAGCATTCTGGAAATTGTGACTGGGATCTGTCCTGCCAATGTTTCCTTAGAATCTTGAAAACAATTCCATTTGCTGCATAGAGAAGCCATGCTTTACAAACCAACTTCTGATAAATTATCAGCTGTGGCAGCCATGAGAATGGGTTTCACAAACTCCCAGTTGCAGGGAGCATAGCTGATCAGATTCATTGAGCCCACATACCCAGGGCTCCATTGGCCAGTAGGGTTCAAATCAAAATAAAACAGAAACTTTGTGTCTGGCCAAAACAGTCCCCTGACCTAATTGTTAGCACCTTTCTATGGGAACTTTGACCATATAAGCCAGCAATGCCATTTTTTAGTAACCTAGAATTTTAATGAGAACAAAACTTTTTAATAATAAAGATAAGACTATTGGTGTGATAAGTTTGTATCTTTTGTTATGATTGCTTTCTTTATCCCCTACTATTTTTTCTATACCACTCTGGATCCTGCTGCTACACAACCAGGCACAATTCTGAGGTAGAAAAATCCTGGCCCTTATGAATTTATTCAAAAATTATTTATTGAGCACATACTATATTCCAGGCTTGAAGTTAGGTTCTGTGGAGACGATGGTGAACAAAACTGAGAGACTTTCTGCTATCATTAGGGCCTTAAATTGGGAGGGAGATGGTCAGCAATAAAGTAATCCCACAAATCAATGTCCAGTTACTAATAAGAAATGTTCTATGAAAAGCAGGATGCTATGAATCATCTCAGAGGAAGTAACAGATAGAGCTGAGCTGTGAAGCATGGGTAATCATTAAGTCAGAAAAGGGATATAGATAAAAACTCAGGCAGGGTAAGGGGGAGGGGTATAAGGGAAGTAGATCAGCATGTGCGAAAGCAGGATGAAACTCAGAGCATTTTAACAACTAGGTGAAGGCCCCAGTGGCTAGGCCCCAAGCATGAGGGGAGTGCAGTGAGATGAGGCCATAGAAGGAACACAGTCAGGCCAACAGACCCCTGTACACATGCCAGGGTGCTGAGGATTTTCTCTCCTTTGGCTTTCCTTTCTCCTCTCACCCCAGCACCCAGGGCCCTCCGAGTTTCCCCAAGTTTGCTTCTGATTCAGCTTTGCACACTCTCCTCTTACATTTCAAAATCCTCTCTCACCCTCCTTCCTCCCCATGAAAACACCCAGGCTCTCATCCTAGGCTAGCCTGAGACAACACTATTCTAGTGCCCCTGTCCTTTCTGCTATCAGCTCTGCCTCCTGAGCCCTGCTGCTCTTTCATTGCAGTGTGTTGCTACTTTTTTCTCTTAGTTCTAATTTATTCTTAGATTCTCCCTTTGTTGCTTTATAAATACTTGGTCAGAGCCTCCTGTGCAATCCTTTCCAAGGATATTAAACATTAAAACAGAAAGCAAGGCCTCTCTGCTTAACCCACAACAAGGGATCCCTGGCCAAGGTCTCCAGGGAATATGTCTTTCATGGAGAGGAAACATTTGTGGGCATCACCTTCCTGCTCCTCAAGCCTCTGCCTAAGCAACTGCTGTTTTCTCCATACTACACTGGTCTACCTCCTGGGAGAAATATAAGATCAGATCATCCACAGCTGCATTCAGTAAGCCAGTGGTCCTCAGCTGGTGGGGTGGTGTTGGCCCCAGGGAACTTGTAGCAATGATGTAGACATCACTGGTTTTCCACTGGAGTCGGATGTGATGCTACTGGCAGCTAGCAAATAGAGGCTGGAATACTGTAATACCCTAAACAGCCTACAATGTGCAGAACAGCAAAGAATTGCAAAACAAACAATTATTTGGCCTAAAATGTTAGTAATGCTAAGATTGAAAAACCCTGCAGTAAACTCCTCCAACTTTAAAGTGACAGTTCAAGGTCTCTACCCATCATCCCTGATTAATGTCATTAATGTATTATAATTAATATCATTTGGTGGCTAACCACCTCCACAATGCATTCACATAATTACAGCTTGTATTTGTTCATATTTTTGTTGATTATAGTTTCATCCTTCTTGTCTCTCCAACTTAGAAATTTAAGGTCTTTAAAGAGATGATACTTCAGACACTTAGTAACCCAGCAAGACCTGGTTGAGCAGTTGGAATCCAGTAGACTTACTCTGTGTTGGCAGAAATGGTTCTATTGTTGAGAAGTACTAGGTCTCCCTTCTGCTTTGTACATTCTCTTTATACAGGGGATGGAACTGCTGCAATGGACCCCAGGGCTGCCCTATGGAGGGGATGACAAGGATCTTTAAGAGTCAAGATGGAATTTAACATGCTGTAGCAAAATATTCAGTAGCGTTAAGACTACAAGAGTTTATTGCTCACTCATACTACATATCCATGCAGTGGACAGGGTGAGGGGTGGTGTCTGCTCCTCCTCGCCATTGGTGGTGTCAGAGAATTAGTGGTGGGTAATCCCCGCAACATGTATACAAAGAATTGGGCTCAGACTCTTTAATAACCCATGATATACTTCAGGCATAGAGTATGGCTCAGTAAGTGAAAACTGCTATTGTTATTGCAACAATGACAATACTGTGTTTTTTTTAGTCTTTGGGCCACCAACATGTGAAGATCCAATATATTTCAGGACCAAAAATAGGTTACTCCCTGACTGGCTTTTATCACTGTGATAAACATGTGATTAACATAATTTAACATGGTGATTTGTGAAAATTTGTCAAATTTTCTTTTGTACCCCTGAGAATAGTTTTACTGTTTGCCCATTCATTTAAAATCACTTTTGAATGCCTGCTATCTTCCAAGCATCACGCAGAATGCTGAAAATAAGATGAGTAAGAACTCTGTCCTGACCTTTAAGAGTTCACAGTCTGGAGAATGGAGAAGCCTAGGTCTATGGAAGCTCTAGGACAGCACCCCGCAGGCCAGAGAGGCGAGAGCCAGGTCACAGAAGGCAAATGGAAGTTATAAGGAAGGGGGATGGTCTAGACAAGGGAGGACAACCCAGCCAGGTAATAAACATTTGCAAAGATACAGAGAGAGCTTGGCCCATTCTGTTATTTAGCAAGGCCAGAGTACTGAGTGCAGGGGAGGGGCAGGAAATGCAGAGGGGACTTTACACAAAAAAGAAGATTAAGCAGGACAGCAATGTGATCAAATTTGTTTTTGAAAGAATCTATTTCAGTGGGTGTGGCTCCAAGAGGAAGTGGGTTCCCTGCCAAGGGCAAGTTCCTTATGGATCTGATAGGACTGAAGGAAGATGAGGATAAGAGATTAAGGTAAAGAGTTTTTATTTGTCACAGCTCAGTCCCCTCTGCTGTGGTGCTCTCTAGCCCTCCCTCTCTGGCCTCGCTACAAATCAAGCTCCAGCCATCCCTGTGACACTGGTGGGCGCTCCCCATCACCCCACCCCTTCTTCTGGGAGTAATCATGGGCACATCTCTTGTGACTGGTGACCGCCTGACCAATGGGGCACCAAGAGGGATGAGGAGGAGAAAATGGCCATTTTCTGTCCACCTCATGCTCCTGACCTGCCCTGAGATGGACCAGCAATGGTAAACTTCACACTGAGTATAAATAGGCCCTTATATGCATACCACTATCAAGGCCAGGTAGGACATTCTAGTTGAAACCTTCCATTTACCCAACAGTGGGTATACTAGAATACCAGAGGCTGGATGGTTTAAACAACAGAAATTTCATTTTCTCACAGTTCTGGTAGCTGGAAGTTCAAGACCAGGGTGTCAGCGGGTTGGGCTTCTCCTGAGGCCTTTCTCCCTGCCTTACAGATGGCCACCTTCTTGCTGCATCCTCACTTGATATTTTCTCTGTGGTGTATTCATTCCTGCTGACTCCCTCTTCTTATGAGGATACCAGTCACATTAGATTAGGGCCCCACCCTTATGTCCTCATTTAACCTTAATTACTTTCTGAAAGTCCTATCTCAAAATATAGTCACACTGGAGGTTAGGGCTTCAATACATGTATTTTGGTGGGGTTGGTGGGGGAGTGGGTCACCATGTGGTCTATGACAGTGGGCAACCTGGGTGGCAGGCCAGCCAGAGGGGTGAAAGTTGCAGCAGCGATCCAAGCAGAAGGTTATGAGGCCTTCAGAAGCTAGTGGGAGTAGGGATGCAGAAAGGGGGAAGTGTTTCAAGTTGGCAGGATTGATGAGACCTAGTGGCTGGTTAATTGCAGTATGATAGGCAACTGAGGGAATAATTATAACATGCCTGTGGTAGAGGGAAAAAACATGGAGGGGAAAGATGAGGAGTTCACTTTTCCATTGTTTATTTGAAGTCCCTGGGGGACATATGAGTGGAGAAATTTAACAATAGTAGGTATGTGGTCTGACCCAGAAAAAAAGCCAAGGCTGGAAATACAAATTGGGACATTGTCAGCATAGGGGCTGGCTAAGGACATGCAAGTAGATGAAATCACCCAAGGAAAGTAAACAGAGTGCAAAGAAGAGGTGTCCAAAATCCAGAACTCAGAAAAGGACATGTAAAGAGTGGGTGGAATAAGAGTTGCTTGTGCAGGTACCTGAGAAAAAGAACCAGGAAGGTAACTGAGAAAGCAAGAAGTCAGAAAAGCCAGGGGAGGAGAGGGTTTTAGTAAAAGCCTGGTCAGCAGGGTCAAATGCCACCAAAACAATTAACGATGTCGATTTTAAAAGGATTAAGCATGCAATTGTGATGCATGACCCCCATCAGAACAGTTCCAAGCACAGTGCAAGAAGCAGAAGCCATGCTGGCGGCTCTGACAAGGGCATGAGGAAAGGCTGGTACCGAGTAAACTAACCTTTCCTATTTGCTTGTTTCTGCATGAAGGAAACAACAAGGAAAGTGGAAACTGAAGAGGAACTGAAAAGCAAATTAAGGACTTGGTTCTGTTCAGGTAAAATATTTAAACACATTTATATGCTGAGGGGGAGGTGTGCCAGTAAACAGCAGACTGAAAATGTAACAGAGGGTAAGAAACTGATGGTATAAGGATTCCAAGGCAGCAAGGTCCAGGAGGAAGGAATGGCATCAGGCATAACAATCTTTTGCATGGACAGATTACATCCCTGAAGCCTAAAAAGAAAATCAGCATGCCGAGGCTCCGACCTCTCATGGAACCATTTCTGCTGTACTGAAGACCTTTGTCCTGCTCAGACATCTCTCTCATTTTCAAGACAAACTACATTTTCCCAGATTGGACTATTATTAGCTAGACATCTGGGACTTAGCACAGTCCCAACACCTAGTAGGTCCAATAAATAATTGTTGAATAAATGAATCTAAGGGTGGAGCCTTAGCCTGTACCTTCCTATGGTCATCAAAGAATGGACCGTACAGCAGTCAGGTGGAGAGAAAAGGAGGACACACTTGCAGGGACAGTCTCTGAAGAAGATTCACTGTTCATTCCACAAACATATGCTGAGTGCATGGTGCTGCCTCCAGCCATAGAACAGATGGCCCAAGGCAACTGATTCACAAGGACTCCTCTAAACTGGAGGATTCCCTGCTCCTGACACATGACACATCAGTGGCTTCTGCACGCACCCATCTGCTGTGATCTGCAGCCCATATATTCTCTCTGATTCCCCAGCATCAGGAAACAGATCGCTACCAATTTTTCTTTCTGTCAATACGAGCTGAGGAATAATTATGCCCAATTGACATAAGCAGCTCCAACTGCCTTCAGAATTTGGTTTGAAGCCCAATTATATTTCTCTAGCTTGTGCCACAGTACATGAACAGTACAATTTGTTTCATTTCTTTCTCTTGCTTTTTAAAATACTCAAAAAAAAAAAAACTGGCTCAGTGAAACCAACCAAGCATGTTCTTCAAGAATAATTTTGAGCACGATCCATGAGCCAAGTTAATATGATATATATTTTGAGAGAAATTCAGCTGAAAGCATCCAGATATATTATTTTTAAATTATATGCACATGAATAAAGTATATTGCACACCAATAATTTTAAAATGCTGTTGCTAGGTTGAGTATAAATCAAGGTTGTAAATATGTACATGCTCATACACCCACATTCCCAAATTCACCCATGAGCTGTTTTGTGAAACCTATTTTCTAAGCCGGTGATTTGAAATTTAGATTGTGTGTTTCCAGAAATAATGCCATGAATAGTAGGTAGCTTCCCCAGGTTATCTGCATAAACCAACTTCACCTGTAATTCACATGAACTAGGTAGGACTGGTCTGGTTCTTGGAGAGAATGGAGTACCTGTTCAGGAAGGAAGCAAAAGAGGACACAGGACAGAAAAAAAATCGGCTCCAGCCAAAAACCATCAGTGGGTGGTGGTCTTTGCATCCTCCACTTTCCAAGACCTCCATCTGCACTGTCTCATGTTCTGGAATCCTTGTCCCAAGCTCAGACCTCCACTTGATACCAAAGGTGCCATGCTCCAGTTGTGCTGATGTCTGCCCATAACCAAAATCCACATTCCTTCAGAAGCAAAAATATTAACCCATAAACAGTCCAGCACTGCCTACAGGTCCCAGTCCAGAACCCACTGGTGAGACCCCAGAGCAAAGGAGGGTTTGTTTGGCTCATTCGATGTAGGCTTGTTCAGTCTTGTTTTCTTTCTTTCAAACTATATTAGATGCTAACACTCTAAAATCAGGAGTAGAAAATAGATATTACTAGTGCTTACCAACATCCACTTAACCTCTCCTGGACATATTTTCCAGCCCCATAGCAGTCAGTGGGGCCATATGACGGCATCTGGCCAATGGACTGTGAGCAGAAATGACATGTGTCTTTGAGGCTGAGGCAGGGAAAAGCCCCTATGCATGTTCCCTAGTCTTCTGTTTCTCGGGGTATTCATTTCCTAGAGCTGCTGTAACAAAGTACCCCAAACTGAATTACTCCAACAACAGAAATCATTGTCTCACCTTGAGACCAAAGTGTTGGCTGGGTCATTCCCCCTCTGGCACTAGGGAAGGACCCATCCAGGGCTCTCTCCTTGCTTCTGGTAATTCTTTAGGGTCCACTTGATGACCTCATTTTAACATGATTAGCTCATAAATACTGAATCTCTAAATAAGGTCACATTTTCTACTACTAGGGTTTAAGCCTCCAACATATATATTTTTGGGGGATGCAATTCAGCCCATAACACTTGGCCACTGGGAACATGGAGGCCTGGTGCTGAGATGCCAGAGCGTGGATGCTGGGTTGATGCACAGTGGGAAGTTGCACTAAAGAGTTGTCAGACTCCCAGAGGTTACATGAGGCAGAAATAAACCATTGTTAAACCACTGGGATTTGAGAGCTGTTTATTATTACAACATAGGCTGGCTTACCCACCTATTGATACAAGAATAGCTCATGTAAAAATCCAGATTTCCTCCTTGGAAGATCTAGCTTGCTTGGTGGCAACAATCAGCAGACAACTAAAGATGAACAGCTTCCCTGAGACAGAACCAAGTACTGTTCCCCAGTTCCCAGTTCTCTACAGTCCTCACTACTCATTCTTACCCAACCATTATATCCCATTATATCCATTACCATTTTCCATTACATGTCTGTCCCCATTTTTCTTATGCTTAAGCTGCTTTATTTGTTTCTACTACCTGCCTGGCCTCTTTACGCTTGTGAATCTGCCACCTCTGCTCTAAATGGGCCCTAATATTCACAGCTTCTTCCTTACTTCCCTTTCTGAACCTTTAAATTATTATAATTTGTGTTTGTGTTCTCAATAGCTCCCCAGGTAGCTGCAGGTTATAATGGAAGAGTAAGTCTCTCTAGCTCAAGAGTTCATAATTACCTGTCTTCCCTGGTCACTTTTAATGTCAAGGCATAAACACATTTCCAGGGTGATTTCAAATATATGCTGAAAAATCCTCATAATATCATAAATAGAATGTTATACCTACTTTTAAAGCATTTTTTCACTCATAACAATCCAATGAGAGGCAGAACCATTATTAGCATCTCTTTATCAATGAAGAGATTAAAGAGCAATAAAATTAGGTGATGTAACCATAGTCCCAGAACTGGTGATTGGTGGCAATGGAACAAAGTTTGCAGCCTTTAGCACTCAAAAGCGGTGTTCTTTCCAACCTCTGGGCCTTCATTTCCTCGTAGAAAAAAATGAAGTTATTAGGCAAGAAGTAGGAGTTACCAAACTTACATGTAGTTGTATAAGTTTTATTCTAGTCTAAGCTGCTGGAGAAAGGCCCCAAATAGGTAAGCGGCTCCAGCTGATAGAGAGATGGGCTCCGGAGTCAGGTAAGTGACATTCTGATATTGGCACACGTTTTGACCAAGGAATATTTTGACTCAGAAGAAAATACAATAAACTGAAATTTCAACTTTTAAGCTTTTAAAACAACTACCCATTTTGTTTTTTAATTATCAATGCAGTAGGTTGAATGGGAGCCTCAAAAAGGCATATCTACAGCCTAATCCCCAGAGCTTGTGAATATTACCTTACAGGGTAAAAGATTGAATGCTACCTTATTTAAAAAAGGGGATTCTGCAGATAGTTAAGGACTTTGAGATGAGGAGATGATTCTGTGTTATCTAGGTGGACCCGACCTCCAATGAGAAGTGTCCTTATAAGATACAGAAGAGAAGACACAGACACACAGGAAAAGGCCATATGAACACGGGGCAGAGACTGGCATTCAGTGGTCACATGCCAGGGAACACTGAAGCCCCCAGAAGCTGGGAGGGACAAGGGAAAATTCCCCCCTAAGCCTTCAGAGGAAGCACAGCCCTGCTGACACCTTGATGTGGGATTTATGGCATCCAGAACTGTGAAAGAATAACCATCACAGACCACAGACTGAACCAAAAACCACACTTTGAGTAGCACTGGTCTAAGATTTCCAAATTATTTGGTATGAGGAAAATGTATTAATTTACATTAGACTTTAATAAGACAAGGATGCATACTATAATCTCTAGGATAACCAATACGAGAGTAAAATAAAGCTTAATCTAGGATACAGAAAATAATCCTAAGACAAAAGAGATTTTAAAAAGAATATAGAATAGAAAGAACAAATAAAAACCAAATGGTTAGATAGCAGTTTTAGGTCCAAATACATCAGTTATTATCTTCAATGTAAATGAACTAAATATGTCAATTAGAAGATAAATATTTCAGGGATGGATTTTTAAAAAACTACACTACTTAAATAAATGCATTTAGGTATAATACAGAAAGGTCAAAAGCAAGACTCCAAAATAAGATATACCATGAAAACACAAATCAAAAGAAAGCTATGGTAGTTATACTGCTATCAGATAAATATGACTTTAGAACAAGAAACATTACAGTTAAAGAAGAATATTGCATAATAATAAAAATGCCCATATACTCAGAAGATACAATTCTACATTTGCTTGTATCTTGTAATACAGCTTCAAAACATACACAGCAAAAAATACAAAAAGAAATGTTCAAATCCACAGTTTGATAGATTGTAGTGAAAGATTTTAACACACTTCTCTCATAGTTAAAACAAGCAGTCAAAAAAAATCAATAAGGATACTAATAATCTAAACACTATAAATAAACCTTTCTTGATGGATTTGCATATAGAACATTAACCTAATGACTACAGAATATATATGATCTTCAAAAACACACAGAACATTTTCCAAAATTGCCATATTCAGAGTCATAAAGCAAGTCTCAGTATATTTCAAAAAAATCAAAATCATACAGGAGTATGTTCTTTAATTCCAATGGAATTAAGCTGAATAACTAGAAAATCTTCAAAAATTAAGAAGTAAATTTATAAGTACCTGTGGGCCAAAGAAGAAATCACAAAGGAAATTATAGAACCAATATTAACCCAATGACCAAAAAAATATATATTCAAACCACACTTACATGAAATGTGTAACCCTAAAGGCATACAATAGAAAAAGAGACTGAAAAATCGATGCATTGAGTGTCCACTTCAAGAAGTTAGAAAAAGAACAGAAAATTCAGCCCACAGAACCAAGAAAGGAAATAATAAAGATAACATATTTTAATGAAAAGAAAACATACATAATAGAGGAATTGTCAAGGAAGACAATGGGTTTGTTTAAAAGACTAATACAATGGTTAACTCCTTTTTAGAAAGGCGCAAATAATGTCAGGAATGAAAAAGATGCATCCTGTAGGATCGCTCTACATCCCACAAACATAAGATATTATTAAAAAAGGAAACTACATGCCAATATAAATTAGACATAGTCCATAAAACATACAACTTAGCACAGTGCAAATTAATGTAAAATTATTTCATTTATTAAAAAACCTTCCTCCACTCTCACCACTTTTATTCATCATAGTACTGGAGGTCCTAGCCACAGCAATCAGACAACACAAAGAAATAAAAGGCATCCAGACAGCCAAGGAAGAAGTTAAGTTGTCCCTGTTTGCAGATGACATGATATTGTATATAAAAAAAACCCTAAAGAATCCACTCCAAAACTACTAGATCTAATATTCAAATTCAGCCAAGTTGTGGGATACAAAATCAATACACAGAAATCTGTTACAGGAACTAGCAGAAAGAGAAATCAGGAAGACAATTCCATTCACAATTGTATCAAAAAGAATAAAATACCTAGGAATAAACCTAACTAAGGAAGTGAAAGACCTATACCCTGAAAACTACAAGACACTCATGAGAGAAATTAAAGAAGATACCAATAAATGGAAACACATCCCGTGCTCATGGATAGGAATAATATTGTCAAAATGGCCATCCTGCCTAAAGCAATCTACAGATTCAATGCAATCACTATCAAAATACCAACAGCATTCTTCAACAAACTAGAGCAAATAGTTCTAAAATTCATATGGAACCACAAAAGACCCCGAGTAGCCAAAGCAATCCTGAGAAGGAAGAATAAAGCAGGGGGAACTATGCTCCCTAACTTCAAGCTCTACTACAAAGCCACAGTAATCAAGACACTTTGGTACTGGCACAAGAACAGACCCATAGACCAATGGAACACACTAGAGAGCCCAGATATAAACCGAAGCATATATGGTCAATTAATATATGATAAAGGAGCCATGGATATACAATGGGGAAATGACAGGCTCTTCAACAGCTGGTGTTGGCCAAACTGGACAGCTATATGCAAGAGAATAAAACTGGATTTTCATCTAACTCCATACACAAAAGTAATCTCGAAATGGATCAAAGACCTGAATGTAAGTCATGAAATGATAAAACTCTTAGAAAAATACATAGGCAAAAATCTCTTGACTATAAACATGAGCAACTTCTTCCTGAACGCATCTCCTTGGGCAAGGAAAACAAAACAAAAAATTAAAAAATGGGACTACATCATGCTAAAAAGCTTCTGTACAGCAAAGAACACTATCAGCAGAACAAAATGGCATCCTACAGTATGGAAGAATATATTTGTAAATGACATATCTGACAAGGGGTTAACATCCAAAATATATGAAGAACTCATATACCTTAACACCCAAAAAACAAATAATCCTATTAAAAAATGGGCTAAGGATATGAACAGACAACTCTTCAAAGAAGAAATTCAGATGGCCAACAGGCACATGAAAAGATGCTCCACATCGCTAATTATCAGAGAAATGCAACTTAAAACCACAATGAGATATCACCTCATGCCGGTTAGGATGGCCAACATAGAAAAGAATAGGAACAACAAATGCTGGCGAGGATGTGGAGAAAGGGGAACCCTTCTACACTGCTGGTGGGAATGTAAACTAATTTGACCATTGTGGAAAGCAGTATGGAGGTTCCTCAAAAAGCTCAAAATAGAAATACCATTTGACCCAGGAATTCCACTCCTAGAAATTTACCCTAAGAATGCAACAGCCCAGTTTGAAAAAAACAGATGAACCCTTATGTTTATTGCAGCAGTATTTACAATAGCCAAGAAATCGAAACAACCTAAGTGTCCATCAGTAGATGAATGGATAAAGAAGATGTGGTACATATATGCATTGGAGTATTATTCAGCCATAAGAAGAAAACAAATCCTACCATTTGCAACATCATGGATGGAGCTAGAGGGTATTATGCTCAGTGAAATAGGCCAGGTGGAGAAAGACAAGTACCAAATGATTCCACTCATCTGTGAGGCATAAGAACAAAGCAAAAACTGAAGGAACAAAACAGCAGCAGACTCACAGAACCCAAGAATGGACTAACAGAAAGGGAAAGGGACTGGGGGTTGGTGGGAAGGGATGGAGAAAGGGAGTAAGGGGCATTACGATTAGCACACATAATGTTGTGGGAGGGCAGAGGGAAGGCAGTACAACACAGAGAAGACACGTAATGATTCTATAGCATCTTACTACCCTGATGGACAGTGACTGTAATGGGTTATGTGGTGGGGACTTGATAATGGGGGGAATCTAGTAACTACAATGTTGCTCATGTAATTGTGTATTAATGATACCAAAATTTTAAAAATTGGAAAAAAAAACTTCCCACTGAGAAAATTACAGGCCTAGGTGGCTTCACTGTGAATTCTACAAAATATTTCAAGGAAAAACAATGCCAGTTTTTTGACATATTCTTGCAGAGAAGAGAAAAGGAAAGATCACTCTTCAATTCATTTCTTAAGGCCAGTATGTTCTTAATTCAAAAACTGGAATTACAAGGACATTGCAAGAGAGGAACATTAGAGGCCCATATCTCTTATGACATTGATTTAAACATTTTTTGAAATTCTACACACATTCTAGCAAATAAAATCCAGCAACATGTAAAAAAGGTTATACATCACAACCAAACCAGGATTATTCCAAAACTGCGAAGTTGGCTTGACAGTAAAAAATTATTCAATGCAATCTGCTCCATTATTAAAATAAGGAGACAAATCGTATGATATCCTCAATAGGTGCAGAAAAAGCACTTTATAGAATTGAACATACATGATTTTTTTTAAGTTGTAGCAAACTGGAAATAGAAAGTAGCATCCTTCTTCTGATAAAGGGTATCTAGAAAAAACCTAGGATAAACCAAAGTTTTTAATTATCTGCTCCAGATCCACTATCCAGACTTCCCCACCTCAGCAAAATTACATCTCCATCCACCCAATGGATAAAACTGAATATCTGAAAGTTATTAGAGTTCAGGGTCTCTGCTGCCAGATTCACACCTAATCCATTGCCAGTCTATTGAATCTACTTCCAAACATTTCCAGAATTCACCCACTGTATTCCATCTCTTTCCTGACCACTCTGGGCTACTGCCATCTCTCACCTCGACTCCTACCATAGACTTATAACTGATCTCCCTGTTACCATTCTTGTCCCCTCCAAACCATTATCCAAATCCACTTATCAGAAAGTGGTAATATTAAAATGTCAGTCAGGTTATATCACTGCTTGCTTAACAATTCCCCACTGCCCTCAGGGAAAAAAAATCCAAATCTTTATCAGGGTCAGCATGCCTCCATGCCTCATGCTAGCATCCCTTTCCCCTCCCCCACCACGTCGTATTGGCCTCTTTCAGCGCTTTGAATTTGCCAAGCTAGTTGCCTCCTCAGCACCACCTCCACTACTGGCAGTGTGCTTCTCCCCGCTTCTCCCTAGCCAATGCTTGTTCAATGTACAGGATTCAGCTTAATGATGCCTCCACACAGAACCCTTCAGGGCCACCCTATCCTTTGCTTTCCCAGAACCCTATACTTTTCCTTCAAACTTCTTACCCTAATTTGTAAGGCTATGCTATTTTGTATTTATACTTTTCAAACTTCTGTCTTTTTCATTACACTGAAAGCTCCACAAAGACAAGAATCATAAGAATCATGACTGTTTTTTGTTCCCCTCTGTTTCATCTCTATCTATCCAAGTGCCTGGTACATAATAATAGGCATTCATTAAGTCATTGTTAAAATACTGAAGGAATGAATGGATACTTCATATATTCCCAGTATATTAAAAGTGTGTGCAGCTGTTTCAATAGAATCCTTCCAGCATGTACATTTTGAGCCACCATTGTTAGCAACTGTGACTGTAAGCAGTTTCAGCATATAACCTTGAGCTTCCAGACAAACCTTGAAGCAAATGATCACTGTGTCTCACCTAGACCCTTGAAATTAATTCTAACTCCAAAACCCTTATCTATTGACACAAGTTTGCTAAGCATTCATCTTATAGGAATTATTGCAAACAGGCATAAAAGCAACCAAAATCAACATATTAAGAATTAAATGCTTTTATTCAGCTATAAAAACAGTTTTCCAGTTAAGCAGACTTCAAAGTGAGGTTAAAAACCTTCATTTTCATGGTAAGCAAATAATGTTCCTAGAAGAAATTGCATCCAGTGATATTTATTTACAAATGCTCTATAACCACCTTGTAAGAAATACTAAATGAGGGTAAAACTTCTAAAGATATCAACACAACCAATTTGACCTTTTCCTTAAAAATATTATCATCTTCATGTGATAACCCCAACAAAACAAACTTAATTAGGCTTGCAACTAATCCCCAATTTCAGAGTGAAAAAAATTAATTTGATTATTCCTTTGTATCTTGTGTTTTTGACCTACAAAAGGTGGCTGCTAATGATATGTGAAATTAGAACCTATAGAGGCCCATGTTCCTAAGATACTTTAATGATGGGTCACCTCCCTTGTTATCCCAGAAAGAGAGAAAATAAAATTTTCGTTTTTCTTCATAGGTTGGAAGCCATGGCCAGACCTTGTACCATAACTGGAACCAGTTCTTTCTAGGATTAAACCAAAATTAAAATCACCATATGATAATCTGATACAAAAATGTAGTTAACTTAGCCTTCAGAGAGAAGGAGAGGCATCCAGTGTCTCACCCTTACTTAAAGGAAACAAGCGGAGCCCAAGTAATCATGCGGCTGTGGACACAGGGGCACTTAGGGAGCTGGAAGCAGTAGCAACCAGCGAGAGCAACAAGGGCTTCGTTCGCCCGTGCTGCTGAGTTCCGACTCCAGCTCCTTCACACACAAGCTGTGTGACCCCCGCCAGCTTACCAGACCTCACTCTGCTTCCATTGGTTCATCTATGGAAAGAGGATAACAATGGCACCTCGAAAGTTACCTGTGAGAAATAAGAGATTATCTGTGGAAAGTACTCAACACACAGTAGGAGTTCAATGAATGGTACTTACTTAGTGGAAGAGATACTGGCCTTTCTTTTTATTCCTCCTTAGTTGAAAATAAATGAATGAAAGGAGAATGGCAACTAACAAAGGCTTTCTTAAATACTAACATTCCTCCTGGGGGATGTTTTATACTGCCTGGAAACCTAAAGCCCAACAGAAAAAGAATGTGAGCTTTTAGAATAGAAACATGGCTGGCCCCAGAACTTTGTTAGCTCACATTCCCAAATTAACATTATCCGATAAACCGAATGACACCAAATCTGTATCGTCTTGAGAATAATTTTAGGAACCCCAATATTAGTAAGAGATAGAAAGGCAGGGAGGAGGGAGGAAAAGGGAGGGGAAGGGAAGACATAGAAAGACAAGAAAGAGAAAGAAATCAACTCCATTTGGATTAAAGTTTGCTTATCATTCAATAAACAGATTGATATGGGACTGTCTTCTTCTCTGTGCTATATTCCCTGTGAAGGCAAAGACTATAGCTGCTTTGTTGAGTTCTTATGCCCATAACTAATACAGTGCCTGGGACATCATAGCTGTGTAGTAAACAACTGTAGAATGTACAAATGAATAAATGAATGAATGCTGCATATGTCTCTAGAGTCATAAATACTCACCCTGCAACCAAGAACTTGAAAATACAAAGGTGATTTTATGCATTGATTCTGGGTGCTTGGAACAGAAATTCCAGACACAAGTGTTCCTAGGTTTGCACCTAGTGGCTGTCACCTAGCCATTTCTCCAGCCTGCAAAATGGCATTTGAGGGTCCTGTGGGGTGGCCTCAATTTCAGATCTCTGCCCTGTTCTCAGTTGTCTTGTAAAATGGTTTCTGGTACTAGATATTAAAAGGCAGAAAGGACTGTTTAGAGAAAAAGAAATCAAAGATAGAGCTGAGCAGTTAGAAATCAGTCAATACAGTGACTGCTTTCATTATTGAGGGATGCTTAATCTCATTATACAGTTTCAGGAGAGAATAGGAGAAATATAGTGAAATTCAATACAGACAATATATGTAGCTTCAAGTCAGCAACAGAGGATAATGTTGCAATTACCAATTTCAACATAGTTTACTTGTCAATAATTAAATAATTTAATCAAAGCATTATAAGAATTTTTTTAAAAATTACATATTAACATTTTTAATCTATTAAAAACAAGTCAAATGTCCCCATCAGATATACAGGATATAGATATTTCACCTGGTTGATAAATCACTAGATTTATGTTTTAGGACACTTTCTAGAACAATTTATGTAAACCCCCTACAACCAAGACACAGAGCTATGAGGATTAAATTTAGTTGTGAATGTGAAAGTGCCTTCCAAACATTTGAGTCTATGTATGATAACATTACTGTTTCTTTCCCAGCCAATTAGCATGTAACATGTACTGAAATCATTTTCCATCCTTCCCTGCCTCTCTATTAGGGGAAGACTTTCTTCCCTTTCTTTTTTTAACTAATGAGATTGTGAAAAAGCAATCTTATCTGATCAAAAGCCACCATATTTCAGAAATAAAGTGATTTAAGGATGGTAATTATAATACAAAGTTATACATTGTTTGGGCACCATTCAGGGAAAAAGGTACAGTATGTTACTGCTGTTATTAAACCCCCAAGACCCATTGATCAAGAATATAAAGATCAACCACTTGCTTTGTTGAGTAATTATCTTAACTCTTCCCCATAGCTCACATTCAGTCTCAGAATGATCCGTTTCTCATTGGCAGTGAGAGTCCCCAACAATGTATTGAAAAAGGCTATTGAAAGGTGATGCCAAGTGATTGTCAGGAGTAATTGTCATTTTGTAATCACACTATTATCTAATTTGCGGCCACCAGATCATTAAAGGGCCAATTATGCATCTCTGTTTTAATGTATTAATAAAAAAGCAATCATTCATTTATTGCCTTTATAATTCCTAAGATAATTGTGCAGCAGGCTGAAGGTATATTTCTTCTGTGACTCAGCAAACTTAATAACTATATTGAAGGCCTCAATGGTTAGGAAACTAAAATACCAGAATTGACTATTAGAGCTAAAATCAAATGCTCTCAGCTACTTCATTCAAAGTGCTGTAGGGCCATTCCATGGAATGGGGTTGAGGAGGTAAGAGCTTGCCTCTGTAATAGTCTATTTCCTCTTTCTCCATTCTTTTCCCAGAGGAAAATAAGGTCAAATAGAAAGAAATTTGTTCAGGTATAAGGAGATGGTTTCCAGGTTTGTTTATAGGTCATGTGCTCTTGAGTGGGCATATGGTCCAGGACAGGCTTCATTTCTAGGCTACCAATGAACAATTTCATCTTGAGTAAGTCCCATCCCTGCCTGAGGAGAGGCTGAAGCATCTCTGGAGCATCGAGATGTAAGTCAGGTGGCTGAGGTGGTGGCCTGAAAACTATGTTTTCAGGGTTTGGTTTCATTGTTGTGCTTGAAATTCTGTGAATACCCAGATCATAAGTCTCTTCGTTAACATAAATATAAAAATCTACTCTGCAGATAAATAGAAATAATTTAAGGAGTCTCAGTTTTGGATTATCTGCATTCTCTACTTTTAATCTAAATAACTGAGCTTCAAGTTAATTGAAGTGCCCTTTCTTATCAAAAAAGTTATGGGACTGCACATCTTGTGGTCCACTCTGCTCCACATTCACTACATTTAAGAATGAAGTAGTCATATTAAGTGCTCCCTGGAGCCACGCATATGGCAGGAGAATTCCCCAGGACCTTGCTAAAGCCACTTCCTTCCCTAATAAAAGATTCTATGCGAGTTGCTTCTCCAGCTGCCACAGTCCCTCTGATAATCCTTTATTCATTCCTGACATTATTCTAGTGCAGACATCAAACTACAGCCCACAAACCAACCCAGCCCACCTCCTGTTTTTGTAAAGTTTTATTGGACACAGCTATGCCCATTTGTTTACATACTGTCTCTGTCTGCTTTGTTCTACAACAGCAGGGGTGAGTAATTGCAACTGAGACTGCATAGCCCACAAAGCCTAAAATATTTACTTTCTGGCCCTTTATAGAAAAAGTTTGCCAATCCCTGGTCTACTAGGGTTTTTTCATCTGACTTCTCCTTCCCTACAAATAATGACCTTTATTCTTCCCTTGCTTAATGTTTTCATTTCTTCTCTCTGGGTTGTTCTTTCTAAATTTTAGCATCTTCTTTAACTTCTGAATTTTAATTCTCTGTTAACATTTCACCCACACACTCCCCAGTACCTTTGAGATGTGAGAAGACACTTAATAACTTCTCCTTTTGATCTGCAGCCTGATATTCATTCATTCTCTCATGGAACAGACATTTGACAAAGACCTTTGCTATTCACCAGGCACCAATACTGAGATGCAAAATTCCATAAATAAGGCACAGTCCTAGCCCACCTAGAAACTCACAATCTGGCAAGAAAAGCCTCATGCATTTCAGGGTATTGTTATAGTGATTGTTGTCTTAACACTTTCTTAGTTTCATGCCAAGAACTGTGTTAAGAGCTTTACATATATTAACTCATTTAATCCTCATTACAATCCTATGAGGAAGTTGCTATTACTATCCTCATTTTAAATTTAAAAAAATCATAGGTATAAATAAGGTAATATAAACATAAAGTAGAATCATAGCAAGGGTTTATAATAATTTGCCCAAGGTCAAACATTTACTAAGTAGCAGAGCTGGGATTTGAACCCAAGCAGTCTGGCTCTAGAGTCCAAGCTCCTAACTACTCTGCAGTACTAATTTTACTTTCTCTTCCTAAGACTTAAGAAGAGACACCTGCTCACATGGAATGCCCCTGACTCCCTATCACAAACCACACGGACAGGATCTGGATTGCACTGTGCAGGTTCACACTCACTTTGAGCCTCAGCCTGCTTCACTTCAGGAGAAGACAGGTGGGCAGTGGCACCATCAGACTCCCAGAGATCTGGGGATGTTCTATTTCCCATGTACTCTTATCAGACCAGAGCCTGTCAAAAAAGAAAAAGGTGGCTTTTAACTCCTCACTGTACAACTCCCCTGTGGTGGACTGGGAGGAACTACTATCTTTAGCAAAACTGATGGCAGCTACTTCTGACTTCTAGGGGAAAGCAAAATTCCTCTTCAAAGGAGACAATTCTTTAGTTTAGAAAAATACTTTGATACATTTTAATGGGGTATTTTTATTTGGGGCTTGATTTTGGTTTACTTTTTAATTTTTTTGCTGTTATTGTGAAAGGTCTCAGAGCATAAATGGATACGAGTATGTGAGAAGATGAAAGTTGAACTTGTCTGTAATAAAGTGAAAAATTCAAGGGAATCTCAAAGAAAGAAGATAAGGGGCTTGGGATATTGAAAGTGGAAGAAGTAAAATGCCACCTAGAGAGAGGAGGAGGCCCAAAATGTCCATGCATTGAGACCAGAAGAAGACAAAATTGGCCAGAAAGAAAATCCCCAGCAGAGAGACAGATTGTCAATGGCCTTTAGGACTGTGATTCCTGATATCAAGTTCAAAGTTATTTGCTGTGCTGCAAGATCCTGGGAGAGGGCAATAGCTCCAGAGGAGACAAGAGCCATGATGGAGGGAGGAGGTCACTGTGTGAGCAAGACTAATAAAAGGCATCATCAAGGTTGGGAAGGAAGAAGTAAATCTACCTCTATTCCCAGATTATATGATCTTGTACATAAACTATCCTAAGGAATCCACAATAAAAATATCAAAACTAATAAAAAACTTGTACAAGGTTGCAAGAAACAAGGTCAATATATAAAAGTCAGTTGTATTTCTATACACTATCAATGAATAATCCAAAAGTGAAATTAAGGGAATAATTCCATTTTCAATAACATCAAAACAAATAAAACAGAATAAATTTAACAAAAGAAGTGCAAGACTTGTACACTGAAAATAATACACCATCATTGAAAAAAATTAAAGAAGACTTGAATGGGAAGATATCCTTTGTGCTTAGATGGCAGACCTAATATTATTAAGATGACAATTTGCCCCAAATTGACCTATAGATTCAACACAATCCCTATAAAAATTCTTATTACCTTCTACACAGAAATTGATGAGCTGATGCTAAAATTGATATGGAAGTATCAGGAACCCTCAGTAGCCAAAGCAATTTTGAAAAATAACAAAGTTGGAGGGGAGTAGTACTTCCTGATTTCAAACCTTTCTAGAAAACCACAGTAATCAAGAGAGTGTGCTACTGGAAACACATAAAGAGCAGTAGAATTGAGAGACCAGGTAAAATCATATAGTTATGGTCAACTGACTTTCAAGAAGGGCAGAGAATTTAATGGGGAAGAGCAACCTTTTCAACAAATGGTACTCAGATATGCAAAAGAATGAATTTGGATTCTATCTCACACCGTATAAAAAAATTAATTCAAAATGGACCAAAGACCCACATGTAATAGTCAAAAGTATTAAACTCTGAAGAAAACATAGGCACAAAAATTCATGATTAGAGGTAAGGCAATGGTTTCTTAGACATGACACCAAAAGAACAAATAACAAGGAAACAGAGAGATTGAATTTCATGAAAATTTTGGTGCTTCAAAAGATAGGACCAAGAAAGTGAAAGACAAATCCACTGAATGGGAGGATATTTATGCAAATTGTGTGTCTGACAGGAGACTTGTATAAAGAATATATAAAGAACTCTTATAACTCAGAAATAAAAGTCAATCCAATTGAAAAATGGTCAAAAATTCTTGACATTGCTCCAAGGAGAATACACAGATGACCAACAAGCATATGAAAAGATGCCAAATGTCATTAGTCTGTAAGGAAACAGAAATTTAAACCACAATGATATATTCACACTTACTAGGATAGCTATAATCAAAAGATCAACAATCACAATTGCTGGGGAGGATGTGGAGAAATTGGAACCCTCATATATTGCTGGTGGGATGTAAAATACAGCCACTTGGAAAACAGTTTGACAGTTCCTCAAAAAGTTAAACAAAAAGCTGCAATGTGATCTCCTAGGAATGTATTCCATGCCACTCCTAGGAATATATTCAAGAGAATTGGATACATATCTCTACAACAAAATTTGTACATGAATGTTGATAGCAGCATTGCTGATTATCACCAAAAAGTAGAAGCAACTCAAACCCATCAGTTAATGACTGCATAAACAGAATGTGGTATATCCAACAAGGTGGATATTATTCACCAATGAGAAGGAATAAAGTACTGAGACATGATACAATACAGAAGAACCTTAAAAGTATTATGCTGAGTTAGAGAAGCCAACACAAAAGGCCACATGCTGTGTGATTCAATTTATATGAAATGTCCAGAATAGGCAAACATACAGAAACAGAAAGTGAAATGGTGGTTGCTGGACCTGGGAGAAGCCAGTAATGAAGAGTGACTACCAATGTATATACCATTTTTTTTCAGACTGATAAAAATGTTCTGGAATTAGATTGTAGTGATGTTTGCACAACTTTGTGAATATACTAAAAACCGTTGAGCAGTCCATCTTTAAAAGCATGAACGATACAATATGTGAATTATATTTCAATTTAGTAATATTTTTCAAAAGCCTACTTTTCACTAAATACAACCAAAAGAAGGTGATCCTGAAAAGGAGAGGGGCTGTTGGAAATCCCCTCATTCCTAAAGAAAGACCTAAGGAAGAAATTTTTTTAACTCAAGAGAATTAGAGACAGTTTCTAAGGCATTCATATTTGAAAACTGCATCAAAAGCAATTACACTTAATCTAGAAAATGGCTTCAGACAGTTCTGACTGAATAAAAAGGAAAAGAGATTGCCAAATGATGTGCTGTGGACAGATGCTTTTCAGAGAGGTAAGAGTTCAAAGGTGGTAGGAGTTCTCATACTGCAGAAAAGCCTTCCATCTCATGCAACTAGAAATGTTCTCAGCAAGAGCAGGCTGAGTGTATACTCAGGGCCTAAGAGCCAACCTCAGGTAGAAGTCAACCCAGTAAACTATGACCCCACTGAATACTAGTTTATCAGATGACTTAGCTTCCCTTACCACCTTGTGAGCCTGTCTGGTTTGTTCAGCAAACACATTTGAGCACATTTTCTGTGTCAGGAAAGTGGTAGATACTTGGGACATGAAGACCAAGAAGCTTACAGATGAGCAGAGATGGTGACACTCAGCCTGGGAAGAGGTCAGTGTCATAGGGTCAGAAACAGACACCTGGTGGGACGAGGGGGCCAAGTGGGAGCAATGGGTGTACAGGGATCAGAGAAGGCTGCCTACAACAGGTGGGGCCCCACACGGTCCTGAAGGAGAAGCATGAGGTCACCAGGCAGTGGGAGGCAGCAGACAGAGGGACAGAGTTCCAGGGAGGGAAGCATGTGAGCATAAGGTGGAGCCGTCCCAGCCTGGCTCACGGGGACTCGAGGTGCTGGGTGCTGATAGGCCACGGTGTCATTTTCCCCATGTGCTCTGATTTCAGAACCTCCCAGAGCCACTGGATGTGAAACATCCTTTGAATGAGCGCTGCTGGGTAGGAGGTGCCAGGGGTGCCCTTGTTTGTCACTGCCAACTAGGGAGCTCGTGGGGAAGTCCTCGGGAAGGGCAGCTCTGGAAGGCTGGCCTGTAAGAATGACACAACTAATTCCATTTGTGGAAAGATTGTTTCATGCTCTTCCCTTTGGCAGACATGGTTCCATGGTTTCAGGGAGCCCTCCCAGCAGCTCCCAGGGTGTGCAGGACTGTGTATCTCTCGGCCTATGTGTCGTTTTCCTTTGTTTTGGAAAAGTGTACTACCCACGGGCATCGGCCTGCCCTTGTAACACGCAGCATCTGCGGGCCCGCCTGGACCTGAGAGTGAAGGCTGTGTGGAGTTTTCAGCTACATCTGCTGCCCTGCAAATGCACCAGACCCTCATGCTGTGGAAAAGTAACATGCTGTTTGTCTTGTGTGTGGTCAGCAAGGTTTGTCCTGTGGTCGGAATCACACACTCCTTTGGGCCAGAGGTCCTGTGCTGGATGGGCGCTTCCCTCCTGACCCGTGCACCCAAAAGGGTCGACAACAGGGATGCAGTTCCACCCTGTGCCTGTTCCCCTGGGACCTACTGAGTCCGTTGGGCCCATCAGCCTGCCCCCTGCCTCATGACGTCCCTCACGCCTGTAGTCTTCCTCCTTCTCCCTCCCCATCATCACAGATGCCACGTTTTTCTTTGGACAGCTGTGTGGGGAACTGAGGGCTAAGCTCATGCCTGGAAGCCACCCAAGATGAAGAGCAACCAGACAGGTCGAGTGGGCAGGGTGTGTTGGGGGCCCGCCAAGGTCTGTGCTTGATGGTTGGCAAACGTAGGTGATATCAGATAACAGAATGTTTCCCAGCCCTGCAGCAGTTTCCTGCAGTGCAGGGAGGACAGACGTCAACCTCTCCCATCATGTTCAATGGACAGTTTGAATTACAGAGGATGGGCCTGGAGGGGAGAGAGAAATGCATGTGACAAAAGGGGCAGCCTGGCCCTCAGATATCAGGGCTCAGACCTGCTGGGGGAGGGCTGGGGCTGCAGCCTGGGACCATTGTGTGGTGGGCAGAGGAGGAGCCCTGTGCCTGACCTCAGAGGAGGCGGCCTGGCGCCTGTCCCACCAGACGCAGAGATGAGGAGGGGCAGATGCAAAGGCCGTGGGCCTCGGCCAGAGTCTGACACTCAACTGAGTGGGGGAACCAAAAGCAGCGAGGAGCTTCTCTCCCCACCCAGACTGGGGTGCTGCTGACAATGTCACCCTCCTTCCTGGGTCCTGCACTTGCTCCGTCTTCTGCTCGTGATGGACAGGCATTTTTTAGAGCAGCTTTAGGGTCATAGCTAAATTAGATGGAAAGTGTAGATTTCCCAGACATTCTGTCCCCCCTCTCTTAAAGCCCCCTGTCAACCCTGCCCACCAGATGGTACATTTGTCCCAACTGAAGAACCTACATGGACATGTCATTCTCACCCAAAGGCCATGACACTGGGGTCACTCTTGGTGTTGCACATTCTGTAGGTTTGGACAAATGCGTAATGACATGTGCCCGTCATTATGGGTTCAAGGCCCTAAACTCCTGTGTGTCTGCCTGTTCCTCCCTCCCACTCTGAACTCCATCCCTGGCAACCACTGATCTGCTTACTGTCCCCACAGCTGTGCCTTTTCTAGAATGTCAAAGAGCTGAAACTGTGCAGTATGGGCCTTTCTGTATGGGCTTCTTTCACTTAGGATGTGCATTTAAGATTCTACCATGTCTTTTCATGGCTGAGGGCTCATTTCCTTTCGGTGCTCAGTAATACCCTGTAGTCTCAGGGCTGGACCACACTGGTCTCTAGTTTGAGGCTTTCTCAGGGCAAGCCAGGGGGTACAGGAATATCCTTCCCGCAATGGGCTGCAGAGTCTGGCCCAACCCTCCAATGATCTAAACCAGGGAAAGAGGGGGTCACATCCATTGCCCTTCACCCCTGCTTCTGCCAACCCTGCACCACTCTCCTCCATTTCACACAGAAATAGCCCACCAGCTGTCCTGGAAGGGACGGGTCAGTGCACAACACTGTAGGGCTGTGAGGGCCGCCCGCTGCCAGCCTCCCCTCTGGGCTGTACAGCCCAGCTGTAAAACACTCCCCTCCCACCTGCACAACTTGGGGGACCCATCATGAACACAGTGAGAGGGGAAAAGAGCACTGGGTCGGAGCCTAGTGTCTAGTTCCATCTTTGTGAACTGCTAGCTTTGTGGCCTTGGGTAAGGCTTACAGTTTGAGCCTGCATCTGTACAGCCAGGAAAACAGCACATTCTGCTCATCTCAGAGTCCCTGTAAAAGTGACACTTGCTTTGAAAAGTGTAAGGGCTCAAGCGGATGGAAAGAACTCTGATTTTTGGTTTCTAATTTGAGAAGCGTTTAGCTTCTGGAAACAGAATGTAATGTTTCTATAGCGCTGTCTAAAAATGTGGGTGTTACCAGCTGCCTATTCAGTGGGGGAAGGTATGACTGTCCCTGATACTCTCTATCCATGATATTCTCATCCCCAAGGTCTCTCTGCAGAAGTTGACAAGGAAGGTGAACTAAGACAAACTTTACAGCAGGCTGGTAGCTGGGGCAGTGCCTTCAGTGGCACAGAGTCCTAGCACATAGCTGCCTTTAACCCCAACTGTGCCACACACCAAGTGTGTGTATGACCTTGGGCAAGTCACTGGACATTTTTAGATTTTAGCTGCTCTAGCTGGTAAAGAGGGGATGAGATTAAATGCTCTGAGTCTCTAGGCCTAACTTGATTCATCCATCTGTTTTGTCCAGGGGAGAAGGGAATCAAAAACCTGCTCTTCCCTGAGAGGCAGCAGCAGTGGAAAAATTGGACTTCTGCGGGAGATTATCCGAATTCTTTGAATGTAGTTAATTTGCCTACCTTCTGGTCTCCTCAACAGCACAAACACTATTATAATGCTTTTTCCTCCCTAAGAAGCGGGCATGTCATTAACAGGCTGGCCCTTGCTGGAAGTTGTCAGGTCGGGCTGCACAGGGTTGCTCCACTGGGGAGCGGGAACATACCTGCTGCCACCCAGCCCCGGCTCACCAAGGGCAGCATGAACGTGTGTCAGAGGAAAAGGGGCGGGCCAAGGATCAGGGGACAGACGGAGGGAGATTTAGGGAAAAGGAAAGTAGAGGATGGACAGGGGTCATATGAATTAAACGATTGCCAAGCTGTAAGAGACAGAGTATGAGCATCGATTTGAGGTAAGAGGTTTGAGTTTCTGTGCGGTGGTAGATAGCAAATGCTGCTGTATTTGATGAACATTCTGCCTTTAGTTTGAAAAGTGATGGCTGGGGTTTGGGGAATTAGGTTGAGAGATTGGAAACTTTACAGATACTGGAGATTCTATAAGCTCTTTTCCTTTTTAACCTTTTTAAATGAGAAGTTCCAAACATACAAAAAGATGCAGAAAATATAATGAATTCTCATCACATCTCATCTGGATTCAGCAATTCTTAATTTACGGCCAATCTTGTTTCACTTTTACCCCTTCTTCTTGCTCCATTATTTGAAGGACATCCCAGACAGTAGTTTTATCCACTGATGTTCCAGTATTTGTCCCTAAGGGACTGTAACCATAGTACTACCATCACACATGAAAACCTAACTACTGGACTGCAAATATCATCAATACTGGGTACTTTTGGATTGTTTTATTTTGTATAAAAATTTGTTTTAGGAGCCAAATCTATACATTGCAATTGTTTGGTATGTCTGTTAAGTCATAGATGTTTCTCTTTTATGGTTTTATTTTGTTGAAGAAATAATGTCATTTGTCTTCAAGTTTCCTGCAGAAGCAATTCAGGCTGATTTTCTTGGCAAGATGGCTCAGGTGGCAGTGTGCACTTGCATCAGGAGGCACGTCGTGTCTCGCGTTCCATATGAACCAACACCCAGGTCCAAGTGCTCGTGAGGGCTTACAAAATGATGTTCTGTCATTCCTTCGTCACTGATTGGCTGGGCGACTGCTGTGAGGAAAACCTTCCCCTGCTCAGTTTGGTTACCCTGACGTGGTTTGACAAGGGTGCAATGAGTGCTTGTTTTTTTCCTTTATCAGTTTTCCGGGTAGTAAGTTGGTTTCCTGAGACACTCCAAAACAAAAAAAATTTTTTAAATAGAATCATTCTGAAGGTATGGATTTAAACTTGTTTATTATTCTAACTGATGCTCCCATTGTCTCAGGTATTTGTGATACCAAATTTAAGTACTTCTAAAAAGCACACTCAAGAGATACATATTACTTCAAAAAAAATTATAGAACTGTCAAAAGTGGTACAAGTGTGAGAAGACTGACTAGAAGTCTGGTAGATGGTACTTTTCAACCAGTATTTATAAAAAAGGTGTGAAACTAGTGCTTTGTGAATCCATATGAAAAAAATTGCATCCTTGCTCTCCAGCATGTTTCCCTAAAGAAAGTTGTGGTCACAACAGACTTAGCCAGTCTTAACTTGGGGTCATAGATAGGTTTGGGGAATTACCCCTGGCCCCCTAATTTGTGCATTTCTAGAGAGAGGGCTCATCATTAGTCTCAAGATAATCATGCTCTAAATAAGATGATGTGCTCCTGGACCCAAGGAATCACCTGCGATGTCTTCAGACTTGCAGTCAGGTCTGGAGTTGCTCAAATGTGCAAATACCAAAAGTACTCCTGATCTAGGAAGTTCTAGATGCTTTTGTATCAAGGGAGATTCTCTTTGCTAGAACATTCCACTCATGGGAATTAGGTTCTATGGACAAAGGGATATAACCTTTTTCATTGGTGTCTCCAATGCTGATTAAGAAAAGCCTAAATTTATAGGTTGAAATATCATCTACCTTGAACTCCCAGAACTTCTAAACAATGGAGGCAATGCTACCAGCTGGTCCATCTCTAGGGATGGGCAAAACCTTTAATTGAGGGGTCTGAGGAAGGCAAACTATAAAATGTTCAGTTTAGTCTTTCTGTGTCTGTCTTCAAGGTTGATAGATGGGAGCTTAACTAGGCATTTGCTGATGTTTATAAAATTAATTTAGTAACATGGTAGGTAGCTGTATATATATATAGACACACACACACACACACACACACATATATATATATATACACACACACATATGTATATACATATAATTAAAAACGAAGTACTGTGCTGGATCTGCATATTCAGAAAAGCATAAAGGCAGACAAGCCAGCACAAAGGTGGCCAGTCCCCACCTCCTGGGGCAGGTGAGGAAATGCCAGTGCTGATTCATGGGTGATTCAGTGACACTATGACCCCACTGACTGCTAGTTTATCAGATGCCTTCGATTCCCTTACCACCTTGTGAGCACACATCCCAGGATGGAGCATAGCTTTAAAAAGACCTTGCCAGGTGGAGACTATCTTTTGCTCCTAAATATACAAGCACACTCACTGTTTTTTATGAAGTTCAAAAAGAAAAATCAGGCTACTTTCAACTCAGACTCTGAACAGCTTAGGCAAGCTGAAGACGGTAGATGTATGTCAGTACTTATGTATCATTTACATAATGACTGTTGGCTAGGTCAGTGATTATCAGATGTTGACCCAAGGAGGGAATGTTTGAAGTACTAATTGCTTATGTAACTTTAGAAGCTGATCAAGGTAACTCTGGAATGATAATCTATATAACATCTCTAGAAATGGTTAGAAACTTGCTTTCTGATTTTTCTGATGAGAACGTTGGTATAATCTACACGTTTGACTTTGAATATCCAAACTTAGAAACCTTCGGTCCCTAAATTAAAACCTTAAATTAGTCAAATCAGGATGCTTTCCTATTAGATTTACAAGTGTATCCAGAAAGTTGCTAGATGTTCACCCCTCTTCAATCTAATTGCTATTTCTGATTATACTGCTTTCGAAATGGTTTAATAAGTTACAAAACTTGACTTACTTGAATCCTTCTCTTACTCACCAATAAATTTCAAAGGTTTAAGTATTTATGATTTTTAAACCCTTGTGAGGCTTGGCATGACCTCCTTTGCCATACCAACACATTCTGGCACATGTCTCCCAAACATCCACCAGCCAAGAAGCTTTTAAGGGCTGATTATGTGTGTGTTTTTTTAATTGTATAATTCACTTATACAGAGAAGTCATTTGGACTGATCTATTTACAATCTTTCTCCATTTTCACTTGTACTGGTCAAATACAGTTCACAGAATAGTCAACATTTCCTTGAATGATCAACATTATAAGTCTGCCATGACACAAGAGCATTTAGTCCTCCACTTAAAGACTCTGATCTCATTTGAACAGTAACATTTTACAGTAAAACATTCATTACTTTTTCCCTCTTATGAATAAATCCACCAAAATTGATATAATATGATCAGATTTTCAACACACCTGCTTCTTTTCAAACTCATTATTTGCAGGTATTATAAACCAACACAAATAAAATTCATTTTCCCAAAGCCTTCTATAACTTACTATACACCCTCAAGTTTAGCTTTTACTATCTTCTTGCATGTTCTAGCACAACCAGACATTTTTACCTTAAGACCAAACTACTCTCTTTTTCCCTCTTTTTTATGTATTAGCAGCCAACTGCCTCCCCTCTTGCTTTTCAGACAACACTAAAGCTCTCAACAAAACCCATAAGGTGGTTCTCTTTCGGTAGTCCAGAATACACCGAGTCAGTTCATGTGTGTTCACCACCTTGCAATGCTACACTTGAAAAATCACAATTTTCTTCATTGGCTCAAAAACAGTATGGCTTGGTTTCAGTTGATAAAGGTAATATGATTTAAAACACACACACACACACACACACACATATACATATATATATATATATGCACATATGTACACATTTTTATCAAGGGGGACAAATAAAGGCTACCAATCTGTAAAGGTAGCGAAGTAAAAAAATAAATACATGAAGTAAATATTAAAAACTACTTTGCAATAAAAAATAATTAAATACTTGGCAGGTTAAGTGAATGAAAATGAGGAATGTGGAGTGAAAAAAACTAATATAAAGTATTCCAGTTGATAAAATGGAAAATCTGTATAAAGTTTTATACTTCGTTTCAAAAGGAACTTATGTTTCAGTATAAATTCTAATGTATTACACACCTGTATTCTGTGTAGGTTTTAGGAGCCAATGTTAAAATTTCAAATTCTGCACACACAGTTTATCAAAGAAACACTGGTAAAATCCTAGTATTTGCAAAATTTTTAGGTTTGGTAGATATTGTAAATATCACAATAGGCTGTTATTGGAAGGTTCTGATGAATTTAGAATGAAGAAGAAACCCATTCCGTAAATATTTCATTTGATTAAAAATACCAGGCTTGCATGTTCCAAAATATGAGACTACATCTTAAAAAAAAGGTTGCAGTTTTAACAGTAATCTGTATATGTATCTTTAGCTGCCATTAAAAAAAAACAAAAAGAACCAAAAACCGAAAATGTTAAGACTAGTATTAAGTAACCCTGCAACGCTTCCATGCTCACTTACAAGAAAACCCAAACTGTATACATTTATAAATAAACAGACTCTGCACCAGTAATACACACAACTTCCTTTATACTGAAGTCTCTTTCCATTCACCACCCAATGGAGATTTGTCCCTTGGCTTTGGGAAGCCAGGCTGTGCTCGCTGCGCTCTGACACTCTTCATGTCGTCTGTGGTGCACGCAGGGGTGATACACGCTGAAGCGTCCCCATCAACTTCGACCTGAGTCACACTGGATGCTGTAGACGCCCTTCTCTGGGTTTTGACATTCCCAGCAGAGGGGTTGTTCTCGACGCACTCCTCATGGAGCTCAGGCAAACCCTGCAGCTCGGCTGGACTGGTGGCCTGCTGGAAAGGGGCTATGGCAGCTCGAATACAGTTGATCCACTGCTGCTTGTGGAACACATCATTGGCTTGCAGAGTGTGAGACTGGCCTGGGGAGGGGTCTTGGAAGCCAACTCTAAAGATATTTTTAGCTAGGAAAGAAAAATTGGAAAAAAGAAAGGAAATCAGACTTAAAAACAGTTTGTGTAGATGAAGTGGTCATATAATCTTAGTGTGGGCACTGGAATTTCTGTACATGTACACTTGTTAGGTGGATGCATTAAATAAAGCCTTAGGACATTATTTATTAGATGCACCTACTCGTGTCAGAGCACAACCTGATGACAGCAGCAGCTATAGGACAATGGAATCCTTTCATTTGTAATTTTTTGTGTGGACACAGAATTCTTTTTTATTTTCTCCATGCTGTACCTTCAGTCTGTGACTAATTTGTAACTGGAAGTTTGCACCTCTTTATCCCCTTCACCTGTTTTGCCTACTACCCCACCCCACCATGGCAATAACCTATTCTTTGTCTGAATGAGCCTATTTCTGTTTTGTCTGTTTTTCAGATGCTGCATGATGGAAGTGAAATCATATGCTATTTGTTTTTCTCTTTTTTCACTAAGCACAATATCCTCTGGGTCCATCCATGCTGTCACAAATGGCAAGATTTAATTCTTTTTTATGGCTGAGTTATTGCACATGTATCCACATCTTCCTCATTCATTCATCTATTGAAGGACACATATCTTGGCTATTGTTAATAGTGCTGCAGTTAACATAGGGGTACACATATCTTTTTGATTAGTGTTTCTGTTTTCTTCAGGTAAGTGTCCAGAGGTGCAGTTACTGGGTAATATGGTATTCCTCTCTGTAACTGTTTGAGGAGCCTCCACACTGTTTCCACGGAGGCTGCACTAATTTACATTCTCACGAGCAGTGCACCACAGTCTTGCCCATACTTGTTATTTGTTCATTTTTTTAATACTAGCCATTCTGACTAGTGTAAAGTGATATCTCATGTGGTTTTGATTTGCACATCCCTGATGATTAGTGATGCTGAACATCTTTTCATGTGTCTGTTGGCCATCTACATCTTCAGAAAATGTCCATTCAGATTCTCATTTTTTAAATCAGATTTTTTTTTGTGGGGGTTGAATTGTGTGAATTTTTAAATGTATCTTATATTTTAATCTGAGACAGAATTTTTAAAGATTAAAACTAAATTCACTTAGGTTCTGAGTTTGTTAATTTAAACAATTTTACAATTTGTATTTTTACCTTTATGTGAGCTGCCGAAAGCCCCTCGAAAGGACCCTCCCATTCTCACATCTCCATCCTGCAGGTCTTCCAAGACCAGCTCTTGGACGGGGATTGGTTGTTGGTAAACTTGGTAAGAGTGACGCTCATTTCGTGTAACAGGCCGAGTCAAAACCAAGATGTCTTGAAACAGGAAAATGTAAAATTTCTGCAGAAATGAGAAACAAATACTTCCTAAGTATGGAACCCTGTGATTTTAAGTGATTGGAATTTAGACATGATTGATTTCCTCACATTTATTTGAGATTCCCCTTGTAGATGACCTCAGAAACAGGATTCTAAGGCTATGCATGTTCTGGATGCAGAGCCTGTCTAATCTCAGACTATAAAAACTTTTCATTGGCGTATGACATTAGCTGAGGTAGCAGCTGAGTAATCACTGCACCCCACAAAGGCCTAGCAGTAGGAACATGCCTGGAAAGGCCAGGATTGTACACCAAAGTTTAATAACAAAGTAAGGATTTAAACAATGCAAGCTGGTAAAAATGTTAATGGTTCTGCTTTGTCCCACACAAATTTAAGTCTTTATAGAACAGCTGGGACTAACTATAAATCAGAGACGTCAGATCTCATCTTTTTCCAAAAAGAACCTCAACTTATTAATCGTGCTCCTGAAAAGCAAGTAATGAAACAAAAAATACCACTCATTCTTAAACTCAGCTCTGGCAGGTACTTTTTCAATTAAAATTCTAAAAGTAAGTTTGCTTCCAGTTAGTCTGCTGCAGAAATCTGGTTAGTAATGCTACAACTGCTTCCATCACTACCAACTCCTCAGAAAAATCTTCTGACGGATATGTTATTTTTTTATGAAACATGGAACTAATAATTTATTCAGAAAAACTGCTAGTCAAATTGATTTATGCTCCAAAACTGAAAAATAAAATATTATTGATTCTCCAGAGACATCTAAGTTATTCTGTAAAGACAGAAACCAAATGTTTGCGTTATGAAAGCTGGTAACAAAGAACAAAAACCAGGAACCTTCTTTCACTATTTGATGAGTTTATTTTACAACCTGCTTCATAATCTATGTGGAAACAAACTGGGTGAGAAAGGGAAGCAATGGCTCATTTCCTGTTAGTTCTAAGATACACTTACATGTCCATTTTTATTCTTCAGCTCCCCGTGGCAAAGCAATACTTTGCTTGCTTCAATTCGAGGATCCTTCTGCCTTTCATTCAGATACTCCAGTTTGTCGATGTAATACTGACATTCTGATTCTCCTTTCTTCAAGTTGATATCAGAGAGAAGTCCTTGTATTATCAATATCTAAAAATTATCAAAAAACTGATGGAGCCTTTTCAGAATAATGTAGTCAGTGTCCCTACAGGGCTAAAACACCACATCAAAATGATAGAATTTTAAAGCTTGAAGGGAACTCTTGAAATCAGTTAATTCAGCCAGTCCCTTCATTTTACAGATGAAGAAACAGTTTCAGCCTAATTAGGTAATTTGCCCAAAGTTCTCCAGCTAGCTAGTGGAAGTGGTAAGACCAGAATCCAGTCTTTTGATTAGAATATTAATACAGATTGTGTCCTGCCTCTTTATTACAGTGTGTGGGGCACGAGCATATGGGGTGCTTAAAACATCCACCAAACACCTCCCGATGTTGAGTCACTATGCGTAATTGGGAGCAGCACTGCATAACTTTCTAGACAAGTTAATGTATAAATTTGGAAAACACAAGAATCATTAGTTGGACTACTTACAGCTTCCTGCAGAAGCTGAACATCAGGGTGGTCTTCTGGAGTATGTCTAAGAATTTCTTTTAACAATAAAGGGTACTTGACTAGGCGACTTCGGGGATTATCGAGGAAGCTCCACAGATCTAGTTTTCGGCTGAAGGGAGACTCAAGACATCGCTGGAGAAAGTCCTGGACTCCTGGGTCCTGTTTCTTTTGGTCAAGAAGAGCTTTGGCTGCCAGCTGGTTACTACAGTAGCCTTTGTAGGCATTCAAGCCTGGCAACTGAAGAGTGACAAGAGAAAACAAAGTACGGTAAGTTCCTGCTATGGTCAGTCCATTAGTAAGCTTTTAAACATGAAACATAGAGCTCACAGCTGTTCTGGAAAGCTCTGACAAGCTATGAGCATTGTCCTGCAGGTGATATTAGGGGGAGTAGAGTATTCTGGGCCAACACCAAACATCCTTTTCTAATTTCCCTAAGTTAGCTAAATTCAACCAAACACTCATGACTTTTACTTTCCCCAACTAGTTAGATGCTAGTCTTCTCTAGTCCCAGGATACCGTAGCCTTCCTGTATCACCTTCATCACCAACCTACAGACTGTTTCTCTACTGGACTATCCCTCACTGGATTACTCATGCAGAGACTGCCTTTTATCTCTCAGTTCCCAGTGATCCCTCCCACAACAGTGCCAAGCATCTGGCAGGCACTCAAATATTAATTGAAGGAATGAAACAGAAAATTAATGGCATATAATGTGAGAACTCTGTACAAGGAGGAACATATTTTTAAAATAAAACTGTATCATTCATCAAGTAGGTTTTTACACAGAGACTGTAAGTTCTTATAGCTACAAAAATTTGTTCAATTTTAATGCATTGTTTATCTCTTTTTATAATTCAGTTCCTGGATCAAGTGGTTCTGATATTCATTACAATGACAAGTGTGGCATGTACTTGTGAAAAACTATCTGGAGTAAAATACTCACTACATACCCAGTTCACAAGAATGTGACCAATCTGCTCCACTCTCCCATCAGGCTTGGTTGCTTCTCCTATTCTTGCCAACAAATCTGAAGCAAAAGAAAGCAGAAATACCAAGAACAGGTTTATTTTAAAAATAATTCAGCACTAAATTAGAAGTTGAGATTTAAACTTACTTGTATTCCTGCTGTTCAAGATTCTAAAGAAAATTAAGCAGCATATCTCACCTTCATGCAAAGGTATGTAAGCATCCAAGTCACCAAATATATGTGTGAGTTCCCCTTCTGACATGATAGACAACTTTAACATGGGGTCGTGGTATGCCTACCAAAGGGGGAGAAATGTGTCACACAGAGATCAAGCAAAGAAGACATTACGAGAGATCTGTACTTGAATGCAAGTTTGAGTAACTGTACAAAAGCCACTGTGGATTCTACTGTAAAACATAGAAAAAATTAAAGTATATCTTTGCTAATTCCCCTAAAAGACTCTCTCACTGACATTCATATTTGAAGATGTGTCTAATAAAGCTCATGTAAAAAAAAAAGTATTCACTAGTAGATATTTTCTGCTTCTAAAAAGAAAACTATGTTAGAATTTGTTAAATATAATTTCTAAAAAGCAGAGTGTATGATAAAAAGTTATACACTGACCTTTCTTGCAAGTTTGAGATCTTCAATTAAGTCCTGTTCACCTCGGGACATTTCATATATTGCCTAAAAAAATGGAGCAAACATCATAAGTCACCATCCCTTCCTCTGAGAAAGGAAAATTATGTACAACTGATATTCACCATTATTTAACTGATGTTTCAAACAGTCCTTTTTAAAGTGTCTCAGTCTGAAAACTAAAATTCAGAATGGAGTCTCAATGTTTTATATAGTGCCCTATGTTTTATAACTTTACCCCATTAAGAGTTCAATCCGATGAACCCCACTAATCACAAAGTGTTGCTTAGGTGTATTAAGAATTACTGTCAAATACAAAAATGCAAGTTGATTTTGCCTTAGGCATTAGTTTGCTAATCTTCTGGCAAAACACCTATTAACAAACAGGTACTATTTTTTTTAGTATAGGCCAATATATATGCTCTCACTACTGGATGGCAGCTTACCTCCTGACGTTTGATTTCTTGGGCAGTTAAAGACTCTCTCGTGTTGACGCCTAACGTCTCTGACCACAGGACGCTACTTCTCCTTTTGGCAGGTGTTGGGACTGTTGACCTGCGTGATGACTTTTGGGCAGAGGCTGGGGATCTGCTGTCACCATGACGTGTAAATGGCTAAACAGAAGAATAAAAGAGGTGAACAAAAGAGCAAAGCTTTGGAGGACACAGGAATTATTCTTTTGTTTTCTTAAAAAAAAAATAGACAAATTAGAAAACAAAATTCAGAAATTTCTCCAGGCATTTATCCAAGCTTCAATCTATCATTGTAAAGTATTATCAGCCAAAACTACTTTTTAGAAATAAAAGCTATCCAAGATCATGCTTTGATAGAAGATGTAAACTAATATAGTGAGATTAGATAAATATTGTTCTGGTATTTATTACCAGCATATTCCAAAGGGAAATTTATGCTTAGTAAGAGTGCAAACCTGTTTGTACACCTCAAGGAAAAAATACCAATTTTAGGCTTTTAGAAAAAAGCCTTCTCACTACATTACTCACCGCCAGCCCCACTCCCCCTTACCTGTACTCCATGACCAAAGCTTCTGGCTGCTCCATTTCTCACAGGAGAGATTAAATTTGCCAAGGATGTACCTCGAGTTAAAGGTCGAACTCTTTTATTGCTTGGTTCCTGTAAAAACAAAATCAGGTTATAGTAAATGTGTGTCTAGGTATAATGATTTTAAACAAGTTTGGACAAAATTGAGCCCTCTCAAAAGCTAGTATTTACATATTGTAAAGTACAGAACTTTATGGGATTCTGAAAATGAATGTTTTGTTCATTGTTATAATACTAAAAACACTATTGAGTAGCAATAATTTATAAAAAAATAAATGGTACAAAAAATTCCAGTTAAATACCAGAGTATCACTGAGAACATACCAAAAACTATCATTAAACACGAGAAAAACTAAAATTAAAGAAATGACCTCTAGAACACTATAGACCTTTTAAGTTTAACATAGAGAGTAATTTAAGAAAACCACACGGGTAAGATTCCTCAAGGGAGGAACAACCTAAGACAGGCACAGTCGCAGGGGGGCCATCAGGTGAGAAATTGGGGATCAACAGAGGTGAGGCTTAGAACCTCACCCCCCCTGTTTTGAGAGAAATCCTCTGCATCTGTGGATGTTTTGTTGCCCTTGTCTAGCTTGGATTAATACTTAGTCTATAGGCACACACCTGATCATCTACATTTGCCCTCTTACAGCACTAAACTATGTTTTCTACCTTTATCTTGCATCTACCTACCACTACAGCATTTTATTAAAAATAATAATAATAATAATAATAATAAGGGAGAAATGTGGGATTCACATATAAATCAAGTATAAAAATCAAACGAATAATCATATCTGACTTGATTGTTTATAGTTCATGATGCGTGATCAAAACTGAAAGTTTCTGTGATATGACTGCCCTTGCACTGTTCACCACGTAAGAACTTCACTATGTAAGAACTTGTTCACCATGTAAGAACTTATTCACTATGTAAGAACTTGTTCTCCATGTAAGAACTTGTTCGTTATGCTTCAGAAGATTGGAGACTGTTGAGAATTAGGCTTGGGGTTGATTAATGATTGTGCATTAAGTCCCCTATACAGAATTTTATTGTTGTTAACAACCATTTGATCAATAAATATGAGATGCCCTCTCAAAAAAAACAAAAAACCACATGATTATGAAAAATTTCAAAAGTACACAAAAGTGGAGAACAGCAGAATGGATCCCATGTACTTATCATTCAGCTTCAATAGTTTCTGGTGAAATAATCTGTTTCATCTCTGCCCCTGGTGGAGTATTTTAAAGCAAATCCTAGACATGATATAATTTCATTCTTAAATACTTCAGTCAGAGACTAGCGTTTAATTGCACACGTCTGGTGGAATGGTCAGTTCTGAAGGCAGGGAGGAGCCTGTCGTGGGAAGTGTTCTGCAGGGAAGGACGGTGGCCAAGGGAGTGAGTGCTCAGGAGTCCAGACTGCAAGGAAACACCCTGGGCCTCCATTTTCTCCTCGGTAGCAAGGAGTGAGTACTGAAACTTCTCTTACGAAGTTGTTATGAAGATTAAATAAGTTATGCTGAAAGGGCTCAGAACAGTGCTTGGAACACAGGATGTATTAGCCATTTGCTAAATTTAAAGTTTCTAGGAATTATCCCCACTTCCCAGTAAAGGTTGGGATTTATAAATAATTAGAGCCTCACTCATACATTTAACTCATTAACTTAACACAAATTCAGAGTAGTTATAATTCTATACGTATTGTTTCAAAAATAATAGTAGGATAGCAAACATCACTTATTGTTCAAGGGTCTCAAACTTTACAAACTGCATTATTCTTCTCTTACTGGTAGGAAAATGGAGGCATACAATTACATGACTCATAGCTATTGAAATCAAGAAGGCTGATCATAAAACAGTTGTATGTTTATAATGTTTGTGCAGTAAAGTCATTTGTTTGTATTTGATGCCTTTGACAACTGTGGCATTCTTGAAAAAATTATTTTGATGAGACTTCAGAAGGACGTATAATTAAAAATCACATTAAAATTACCATTTAAAAGTAAAAACTACCATTTAAAAATGACAGATGACACATTTTTTCCTCAAACTTCTTTGATATGACTAATGTCACATAAAAAAGTGAGCGAGGGGTGAGGAAACTGAGTAAAAATAATCCTCTTAGAATAATTTAAGAATAAAGTGGCAGAAACAGTTAACATTCTCTGGAAAGAGACTTAAGTGACTTGATTACTCAAAGAAGCAATTAGGCTCATTAAAGCTCCTCAGGGTTTACAGACGTATCAGAAAGGACTGACCTACGAAGTAAGGAGACTTTTGAAGATAATCAGACAATTCAGACCTTTGAAGACTTAAGAGGCGGAGCTCGAGACCAACCCAGCTCTGCCAAAATAATTAAGTCCAGAGTAACACTTTGAATATAAAGCCACTAAAGTGCAAATGTTAAATGGAATGAGAAAGAAACCTTCAAGATACATAGTAAAAATGCACACTGTGTGGCCAGAGATATGTGTGATTGCCTTTATAACACACATCTGTGCAAGCCTGGGGTGACACATGCATGGGCAGAAGGTCCAGTATGAGGCATTCCTTTCTGTTCAGTAAAGACAGTACAGAGTCCTCTGGATGAATGGAGATGCAATTACCTCACAAAGGAAGACAGGCCAATATTAAATAGAAACAAAGCAGTTGTCAGAAAGTTGTGTTCTCCTTTTTATAAACAGAGGTTAATTTCTCTTCCCTGTTTAAAGCCTAAGAAATTTGACTTCCTAGTGCATCACAAAACATTTAATTTCAATTTAAAAGTCTTTGGGAAGGTACTCTTCCCACCAAATTTGAAAGGAAAAAGTTAGTTTAGCTGGGAGGAAAGAAATTTTTGAAATACTTACCTTTATAGTATCAGGTATTGTACAACTAATACCCTGTAACTCAACATTATGTGATGTTTAAAATTAAAACTACAGAACTTAGATTTAGATAATTAAACATAAATATATTTAAAGCACCTTTCTGAAACTAAAAAAGACTTTGTTTATGCAGCCTCCCTTGGGTGGCAGGATATTATGTTCAGTAGTATTTGGTGTTTAAATACGTTCTGTGTTTAACATTTAGAAATTCATCTATAATCTCACTTCTTCACAAGGTACGTTATTCTTAAAGAGTTCTAGTCTAAAATGTCTTCGTAAGAGCAACCGGCTAGCTCAGTCTGTAGATCTTAAAATGTCTTGGTAGGAAAGTATGGTACTAAGGTGGGAAATACAGGGCTTGGGGTGGAGGACACCTTTGTAGTTTTCACATATGCTTTTGGGGATCCAATACTAACTTTATTGCCTTACTAACAGGATATGTGTGCAGAATGTTTGCCAGACACAACACAAACTTTTCAGAAGTAAGAAAGATTTTAATGAATAACATAAAAAGTGTGATTAAAATATAAAGGTGTTAATATTGGATATGGTTCACTACCAATTCAGGATACATATACACTATCTGAGAAAAAATATACAGAAAGCTTTTGTGGGTAAGTGATATGGATTAGTATTCATGGATCACCTATAAGGTTGGGTCAAAAATTTCTCACTTCTGCAATACAGGTTAGGATTTGGCCCATGTGTGAGCTACAACCAAAAGCAGTTTTTCTGTAGAGGATCAGCTGGCCCATTTAAATCAATTTGCTTTGGTTATTAAGAACCTAAACATTGCACTGTCACCAAACACACTTTAAAAACAAAGTTCTTTGAGAGCTGGTGTTGCACCCACATCTGCTGGTCCGCCAACACAGTGTTTGGAGGTGATGAAGGGAAGAGAGACCCATCCTACTGTCACCCAAATGGGGCTCCCATAATGGTGTTGCTAGTGTTTATTTTGTTGTGAAGTGTTGTTAACGGCGTTATGATGCATACACGCAGCCTAAAGAATGAGCGCAGGTCGTTAAACTATAGGTACCTCAAAATACAATCTGAAAATCTATGAGGATAAACACAGAATAAGCCAACTAGAGTTACATGCTCCTTTCAACAGGGCTAAAGTTCACTTAGATGAGAACAAACCTCAACACCCGCTAATATAAATTCATATCGTTTATTTTGCTTATTAGCTTTTAACCAGACTATCTGGGTTTAGCTAGGCAATCACATGATTATAGGCACTCTGTCTTTAGACCAAGTTTTTGATCAATCTATTTATTTTACTAATCCACTTGTAGTCAGATTTATGTCTTGAAATAGTTTTCTGGATATCTATAAACAGAAAGTGGTTAGAATCAATTTGAAGACTTTCACTGGTACTACCTTTGCAGATAAAAGCAACAACATGGAAAAATTCTGCTGGACGCTGTTTTTTTTTTAAGTTTTTCTCAACCAGTAATGGCAGTAAGAGGATATGTTTTAGGAGGTCTCGCCTATAGTAAGCAAACTCAAGACACTTAAAAAAAAATAGTATTTGTCAGTTTGTTTGGATTACTGGATGAATAATCTCCTCTGACTGGCAAAGACTTTAAAATGAGAAGAATGAAAAGAAAACTTATTTATAAAAAGATACAAATGAGTTGTGATCACATAGGATTTCTTCCCTTTCTACTTAGTAATAGAAACAGTCAAATTTAGTTATTTATTTATGTTCTAGTGCCAGTACTAAAGACCTGACAACATTCCTGGTGTTTATAATTTTTGGAATAAAGGTGTGCCAAAAACATGACTAGGGTCTGATACCAAACATAAAAGACTAGTCCTTGATGGTACAAAAGATGATCAGTTTCAGTATTTACAATAACAAAGTAGGACTTGCTCTACTCAAAGGAAATGCTTACATATGTTGAGAAAATTGAAACATAGAAGCAAAAGCCAAAATCAAACAGAGAAACAAAAACCAAAGCTAAGCCACACCAAATGAAAGCATACCTCTTAAAGATGGCACCTATTTTAACTACCAAAATGTGTATGTACGACACACAGCGCCGCTGAGGTATACAATAAGCTGCACATATTTAAAACATATAATTGATAAGTTTTGATATATGCACACAGCCACAAAACCATCACACAATCAAAACAGGAAGTATATAGTTAATTTGAATAAAGGAACGCTATTTCGATCTATCATGTAAGCAGTAATATAGTATACACTATAGAGTATTTGAAGCAGGGAGTATATATATTGTACAATGCAGTATAAAGAAAATAACCCATGTAGTACTAAATATTAACAGTCAAAATCCCATAAATGTCATAAAAATCATGACTTATGTTGATAAATGTTCATAAAGACCTTTAAAAACCACAATGACTTCACAAAGCAAAGAAGGTAGAAGCACCCCAAATAATAATGATTTGTTGGTTGAAATATTTTAACATATTTTTCATTCTGAAGAAAAAGAAAGTCATACACAATGAACGCATTAGACGTGGAAAGGAAAATAAAAAAGAGCACTAGGTGAGACAGCATTTTAGGGGCAATCTGTTCACTGACTTGCAAGGAAGGGACTCGTTTTCCACTCACTTCGTAAAGCGGTTTCTAAGACCAGGTAATAAAAATGAAAGTTAAAGTAAGCCACAACTATATTAAAAACCAGAAATGTCACCAATTTAATCAAACTGAGCAGCATAAACAGGGAAAATAGCTTGCTTTTTGTATAAAGTTTATGTACACTCAAGCTATGCTATGTATAGACACCTATCTATACCATAGTTCTTAGACTCACACCATAGTTTCTAAACACATCTCAAGCTTGCATATAAACCAAAGCCGTATATTTTAACACTCAGTAAGATCAAAAGTGTAAGATTACATTGTTATTAAATTGCTAAAAATCTTAAAAGTTCCATGGAGTTAGAAAACATTCCTCTGGCTTCATTTTTCTCTAAAAGTCTTACCTCTTGTTCTCTGAAGGACTGATAACTATTAACATCGAGGACTCGTATAGTGCTTTTAATAGGTAGGAGACCTCCAATCTCATTGTGTGCCACCATGCTTTACCAAGCATCCCTTAAAATCATGGGAGTTCGGCAACGTCCAAGTCAGCCCTATAGCGGAGCACTACACAGGCACACGGGCTTTTATTTCCAGGGATCGTTTGTAACCTCTAAACAATCTTTAATGGTGCTAGCATAATTTCATTTGATTTATGGCTTATTTTATAGTAGTTAACAGAAAAAATAGAAGGAGATGTTAAAAGAAATTATGTATCACCAGAAAAGTACTATAGAGAAAATACATTAGAATGTAATTGTCAAAATGAAAATGTCTATAGTTAGCCTAAATAGCAGAATAGATATTAATGAGAAATTAGCAAGGTAGAAGATGAAGTTGAGGAATTCTCCAAGAAAATAGCATAAAAGACTAAAGAGGTCGAAGGAATAAAAGAGTTAACATATAAAATAATTCCACATGCTCCAAAATCTTGCTAATACAAGTTCTAGAAATAAAGATTAGATACTAAGAGGGTGAAAATAATCCAACAAATGAGAAGATTTCATAAGGTTGAAATAAATATGGCTCTTTAGTTAAGATAGTCCAAAGAATGCCTACCAGGACGAACAATTTAACAAAAAAGTCTGACTAAACGAATATTAGACAAACAATCCCAGGGAGACAAAAGCAAAAGACTGGGAAAAAACTCTGCAACATGCATAATAGACCAGGGGTTAATATCCATACTACATAAAGAACTCAAAGTACTTTTTCCCCCTGTTTATTTCATTTAAAAATTGAGGAAACACATGTAACATATAATTGACAATTTTAAAGGGTAAAGTACTGTAGGGTTCAGAGGTATTAAGTATATGCACATTGTCGTACAACTATATCTACTACTCTTCTCCAGAATTTTTGACATCTTCTCAAAACTGAAACTTTGTACTCACTACTCCTCATCTTCCCCACCCCTCAGGTCCTGGTAACCACTATTCTACTTTCTGTCACTATGGATTTGACTATTCTAAATACTTCATATAAGAGGAATCATATGTTTTTCCTTTTGTGTTCAGCTTACTGCACTTAGTGTAATGTTTTCAAGGTTCATCCATGTTGTTGCTTGTATCAGAATGTCATTCCTTTGTGAGGCTGAATAATATTCCAATGTATATACGTATATACCATCTCTTGTTTATCCATGAGGAATTTTCTCTCTATTCCTAGATTGTTGGATTTTTTAAATCATGAAAGGATATTTTCATTTTCGTTTATTCCTTTTTCTGCATCAACTGAAATAACCATGTATTTTCCCTCCTCCCTTCCTTAATTCTGTTAATGTGGTGTTATTATATTGACTGGTTTTCATTTGTTGAGCCACCCTTGCATGCCAGGAATAAACCTTACTTGGTCACTGTATATAATCCTGCTTAATATGTTGCTGCAACTATTTTACCAGTATTTTGTTAAAAACTTTTGTATATATACTCAGAAGAGATGTTGGTTTATAGTTTTCTTTTCTTGTAGTATCTTTGTCTGGCTTTGGTGTCTGGGTAATGCTGGCCTCACAGAATGAGTTAAGAAATGCTCTTCCTCTTCAAGTCTTTGGGAGAATTTGAGGATTGGTGTTAATTCTTCTTTAAGTATTTGGCAGACTTCACCAGTGAAACCATCTGCTCAAGGTCTTTTTGTTGTTTTGGGGATGTTTTTGATTATGTATCCAATCTCTTTACTAGTTCTAGGTACATTCAGATTTTCTCCATGATTCAGTTTTGGCAGGTTGGGCATTTCTAGGAATTTGTTAACTTCCGCTAAATTATCTAATCTGCTAGTATAAAACTGTTCATAGTACTCTCTTATAATACTTTTTATTTCTGTAAATTGGTATTAATATGTCCATTTGCATTTCTGATTTTAGTAATCTGAGTCTTTTGATGAGTATTAGTTTATAATAAAGTATAATATAATACCTGTCCTAAGACTTATATATCATGTCAGTCCTACTTTCTAAAACTAATTTTATAAAATAATGAGCAATAGAAAAGAACAGTGAAATCTACAAGGTTTTCATAAGAAGAAAAGTATAAGGAAAAAAATAACATACCTACAAAGAAAAAAAAAAGCATAATAGAAAAACATGCTCACAAAAAAAACTGTGTGTTCCAAAATTAGCTATGAAAGAGCATATGTCAGAAGGGTGATAAAGTTAAGGAAAGAATTAGAAATATCCAGAACCTGAAATCAGACAAAAAGGATGCCTGAATGCTTTTCAATGGATTACCTCATTTTCTAGGGCCATGTACCTTTTATTTGATTCACTGTTTGTTATTGATTAGGTTTTTTATTACAACCATAAGGGTTACATCTGTAAGATGTTAACTCTGTAGAAAACTGATAGCACTGCAAATATTTTAGCAGGTAGAGATGCACAGGCCATTATTCTGCTTGCACCTAATTTAGCAACCTTATTCCATCACTCTTCAGTGATTACAGTTCTTCCACATTTCCACAGCACTCTGACCAGCTTCATTGTTCTGCTGGCTCACTCATTACTACGTAAATTAAATCTTTAATAGGTCTTCACTCTTCAAAGTAAAAAAAATGCATAGCAAAACAGAAAAGCCAAGCTACAACAAAATGAAGAGAAAGTGTTTCCCCCAAAACCTTTAGTTTGTCAGACAGCACTGAGACCTACATGCTGTCAGCATTTGTGCACAAAGACGTGGAGAGAAGACAACTGGACTTCTCTGGTGGCCCTGAGCAGAAGGGCCCTCAGTGTCATGAAAGCAGGAGACTAGCCTGGGAAGGACTCCAAGGATTGAGTTCTCAGGCTGAGAGTAAGAACACCGCCATGCAGTAAGGTCTATTGGTTCTGAAGCAGTCTGGGCCCTAGAAACTCTCGAAACTAACATTGCTCTGAGAAAAACTTTAAGGAGTAGGATCCAAATTGGGCAAAACAGAATAAGAGAAACAAAGACAAGAAAAAGTTCAGATAAAGGAGAGGTAGGTGGGTCAAAAAAAGGAAAGCTCTCAGATAGCCTGAGGGTTGTAGTTTTAAAAATCACTTTGTGAAAACAATAGAAGAGAGAACTCAGAGTTACAAAGCGGAAAAAGAGGCTATTTGACCCACTCCTCTTAACTAAAATTACAGGAAAACTTACTGCACTTAAAAAGTAACAGAAAAAAGTCATGCGCCCCATTGAAAACTATGTAAAGAAACAGAAAATGTGGAGTAGAATAATGTCTTTATAGCACAAAAGCAATAAGTGACTTGTCATAATTACACACAGAAAAGAATTAGTTCAGTAATTTGAAAACACGGTAATTTGTACATCCTTACTATGACCTATATGTAAAAAGCAAAAGAAAATGACAAGTAAAACATAAAACTGGTAACCACGAATCTAACATTTATAGTAATGCCATAGTAATTTGTAAAAATGTAGACTGCTGCTGTCTTTGAACCATGGGGAAATCAAGTGAATAATTAAGTCAGTATCTCCAGGAACCCAGATTTTTGGTGCAGTTGAAAGAGATCTAGATAATAAGACTGACAAGATTATGTGAAAAACCCTTAGCCTTGAATTTGAAACAGTATAAATTCAAGATTTATTATATCTTAAAAAAATTACAGATAGAAAGTGTCTTTGAAGAAATATTTGCTGAAAACTTCCCCAAACTGGGGGAGGAAATAAGCGATCAGACCACGGAAGTACACAGAACTCCCAACAGAAGGGACCCAAGGAGGACAACACCAAGACACATGATAATTAAAATGGCAAAGATCAAGGACAAGGACAGAGTTTTAAAGGCAGCTAGAGAGAGGCAAAAGGTCACCTACAAAGGAAAACCCATCAGGCTATCATCAGACTTCTCAGCAGAAACCTCACAGGCCAGAAGAGAATGGCATGATGTATTTAACGCAATGAAACGGAAGGGCCTTGAACCAAGAATACTGTATCCAGCACGAATATCATTTAAATATGAAGGAGGGATTCAACAATTCCCAGACAAGCAAAAAGTTGAGGGAATTTTCCTTCCACAAACCACCTCTACAGGGTATTTTAGAGGGACTGCTCTAGATGGGAGCACTCCTAAGACTAAATAGATGTCACCAGAGAAAATAAAATCACAGCAAGGAAAGCAGACCAACCAAATACTAACTAAAGGTAAAAAATAAAATCAACTACCCACAAAAGCAGTTAAAGGAAACACAAAAGAGCAAGGAATAAAACAACCAACATACTAAAGAAGATAACCTTGAACCTTTAGTAACCAAGAATCTAAAGCCTGCAATGGCAATAAGTACATATCTTTCAATAGTCACCCTAAATGTAAATGGACTGAATGCACCAATCAAAAGACACAGAGTAATAGAATGGATGAAAAAGCAAGACCCATCTATATGCTGCTGCTTACAAGAGACCCATCTCAAACCCAAAGACATGCACAGAATAAAAGTCAAGGGATGGAAAAAGATATTTCATGCAAACAACAGGGAGAAAAAAAGCAGGTGTTGAAGTACTAGTACCAGACAAAATACAAAATAGACTTCAAAACAAAGAAAGTAAGAAGAGATAAAGAAGGATATCACATAATGATAAAGGGCTCAGTCCAACAAGAGGATATAACCATTATAAATATATGTGATCCCAACACAGGAGCACCAGCATATGTGAAACAAATACTAACAGAACTAAAGGAGGAAATAGAATGCAATGCATTCATTTTAGGAGACTTCAACACGCCACTCACTCCAAAGGATAGGTCCACCGGGCAGAAAGTAAGTAAGGACATGGACGCACTGAGAGGAAAAGGCCAAGGAAGAAACACAAAAGTTAAACAAACCAATTACGAGCAAAGAAATTGAAGCGGTAATCAAAAAACTACCCAAGAACAAAACCCCAGGGCCAGATGGATTTACATCAGAATTTTATCAGGCATACAGAGAAGACTTAATACCCATTCTCCTTAAAGTTCTCCAAAAAATAGAAGAGGAGGGATACTCCCAAACTCATTCTATGAAGCCAACATCACCCTAATACCAAAACCAGGCAAAGACCCCACCGAAAAAGAAAATTACAGACCAATATCCCTGATGAATGTAGATGCAAAAATACTCAATAAAATATTAGCAAACCAAATTCAAAAATGCATCAAAAGGATCATACACCATGACCAAGTGGGATTCATCCCAGGGATGCAAGGATGGTACAACATTCGAAAGTCCATCAACATCATCCACCACATCAACAAAAAGGACAAAAACCACATGATCATCTCCATAGATGCTGAAAAAGCATTTGACAAAGTTCAACATCCATTCATGATGAAAACTCTCAGCAAAATGGGTATAGAGGGCAAGTACGTCAATATAATAAAGGCCATATATGATAAACCCACAGCCAACATCATACTGAACAGCGAGAAGCTGAAAGCTTTTCACTGAGATCGGGAACAAGACAGGGATGCCCACTATCCCCACTGTTATTCAACATAGTACTGGAGGTCCTAGCGACAGCAATTAGACAAAACAAAGAAATACAAGGAATCCAGATTGGTAAAGAAGACGTTAAACTGTCACTATTTGTAGATGACATGATATTTTACATAAAAACCCTAAAGACTCCACTCCAAAACTACCAGAACTGATATCAGAAAACAACAAAGTTGCAGGATACAAAATTAACACACAGAAATCTGTGGCTTTCCTATACTATCAATGAACCAATAGAAAGAGAAATCAGGAAAACAATTCCATTCACAATTGCCTCAAAAATAATAAAATACCTAGGAATAAACCTAACCAAAGAAGTGAAAGACCTATACCCTGAAAACTATAAGACACTCTTAAGAGAAATTAAAGAGGACACTAACAAATGGAAATTCATCCCATGCTCTTGGCCAAGAAGAATTAATATCGTCAAAATGGCCATCCTGCCCCAAGGAATATACAGATTTGATGCAATCCCTATCAAACTACCAACAGAATTCTTCAATGAACTGGAACAAATCGTTCAAAAATTCATATGGAAACACCAAAGACCCTGAATAGCTAAAGCAATCCTGAGAAGGAAGAATAAAGTGGGTGGGATCTCACTCCCCAACTTCAAGCTCTACTACAAAGCCATAGTAATCAAGACAATTTGGTACTGGCACAAGAACAGAGCCACAGACCAATGGAACAGAATAGAGACTCCAAGCATTAATGCAAACATATATGGTCAACTAATATTCGATAAAGGGGCCATGGACATACAATGGGGAAATGACAGTCTCTTCAACAGATGGTGCTGGCAAAACTGGACAGCTACATGTAAGAGAATGAAACTGGATCACTGTCTAACCCCATACACAAAAGTAAATTCAAAATGGATCAAAGACCTAAATGTTAAGTCATGAAACCATAAAACTCTTAGAAAAAAACATAGGCAAAAATCTCTTGGACATAAACATTAGTGACTTCTTCATGAACATATCTCCCAGGCAAGGAAAACAAAAGCAAAATGAACAAGTGGGACTACATCAAGCTGAAAAGCTTCTGTACAGCAAAGGACACCATCAATAGAACAAAAAGGTACCCTACAGTATGGGAGAATATATTCGTAAATGACAGATCCGAAAAAGGCTTGACATCCAAAAGATATGAAGAGCTCATGCACCTCAACAAACAAAAAGCAAATAATCCAATTAAAAAACGGGTAGAGGAGCCGAACAGAGAATTCTCCAAAGAAGAAATTCAGATGGCCAACAGACACATGAAAAGATGCTCCACATCACTAGTTATCAGAGAAATGGAAATTAAAACCACAATGAGATATCACCTCACACCAGTAAGGATGGCCAGCATCCAAAAGACAAACAACAACAAATGTTGGCGAGGTTGTGGAGAAAGGGGAACCCCCCCTACAGTGCTGGTGGGAATGTAAATTAGTTCAACCACTGTGGAAAGCAGTATGGAGGTTCTTCAAGTGCTCAAAATAGACTTACCATTTGACCCAGGAATTCCACTTCTAGGAATTTACCCTAAGAATGCAGCAGCCCAGTTTGAAAAAGACAGATGCACCCCTATGTTTATTGCAGCACTATTTACAATAGCCAAGAAATGGAAGCAACCTAAGTGTCCATCAGTAGATGAATGGATAAAAAAGATGTGGTACATATACACAATGGAATATTATTCAGCCATAAGAAGAAAACAAATCCTACCATTTGCAACAACATGCATGGAGCTATAGGGTATTATGCTCAGTGAAATAAGCCAAGTGGAGAAAGACAAATACCAAATGATTTTGCTCATATGTGGAGTATAAGAACAAAGAAAAACTGAAGGAACAAAACAGCAGTAGAATCACAGAACCCAAGAAGGGACTAACAGTTACCAAGGGGAAAGGGACTGTGGAGAATGGGAGGGAAGGGAGGGATAAGGGCAGGGAAGAAGAAAGGGGGTATTATGATTAGCATGTATAATGTGGGGGGTGGGGGAAAGGGGAGGGTTGTGCAACACAGAGAAGACAAGTAGTGATTCTACAACATCTTACTACGCTGATGGATAGTGACTGTAATGGGGTTTGTGGGGGGGAATTGGTGAAGGGGAGAGCCGAGTAAACATAATGTTCTTTATGTAATTGTAGATTAATGATAACAGCAACAACAAGAAAAAGTAAATACATAATATGTATTTATATTTCAGCCCTTAGATAAATGGTAGCATATACTACAAAGAAAAAAAAAATTACATATATTTTGTAGCTCTTGGAAGAAAAGGTCTATCAAACCTCTAAGATATGAGGTGAGGGTCTGTCTTGCCAATAGGTTTCAGACGCTACGGATTCAATGTGACCAAAGAAATGACAGTAGTAACATGCTTTGGGGTGAAAGTGCTTATTACCCGGTTTGTTATCACAGCCGTCGACCACTAGCATTTCTGCCTCCATCCAGAGCACTGGGTGGAGCTCTCTATATAGTGTAATAATATGTCATTGCCTAAAGGTGTGGAAGTGGTAGCCTAACAACAGGCCAGTTACATCATCAGGTGGTTTAAGTTCAGTGAGGATCCTGGCCATAGGAACCCTAACTTCCCCACAGTCCACCTGTGCATAAAATGAGAGTTCCTGTGGCCAGGATTCTCACCTGGCCATGGTTGACTAGCTCACTGCACACCTGTGGGCAATACATGGCTGTTGACTCTATATAAAGAGCTCCACCCAGTGCTCTGCACACAACACGGTGGTAGGGCTGCAAGGCTGCTGGAGAACAGAGAAGAGGCTGGAGTGGTGGCAGCGCTGAGGAAAGAGGTCCAGAGGGCGGCTGTGCAGGATGACTGTGCAGAGAGGCCCGGTGAATGGCTGTGAGGACAGAGGGGCCCAGAGGTTGGCTGTGCGGACAAAGGGGCCCAGAGGCAGAGACTGGCTTGCTGCATACAGACTTGCTCTGAGTTAATGAGATTCTACTGATTGACCTGCCACCTGGAAATAAAGTTGGGTATAACCCTTTCACCCCAAAGAACATTTTGCTGTCATTTTCTTTGGTCACACTGAATCCATAGCGAACTGGCCTGGGGCTGAAACCCTTTGGCAAAATATCACCCCTCAAGGATTCTCGCCTTACAATCTACATGCTCTCAATCTTCCTCAATGGTCCCTGTGCGAGAAAGCTGGGGCACTGTAACCAGATTCCACAACAGTAACAGGCGATAAAAACAACTTAGAGGTTAACAAAAATTAAGTACAACAAGATTTTGACACAGATAACAAAAATTATAATAATCCTCAAGCCAGAGGAGGTTCCTAATCCACAAAAGACCTTAGGGGCGATAAAACACATGTTTTAATGACAACAACATAGGCAAATCTTGTCCATGAGGTAGGATGCATGCAAGAGAGTGGTTCTGTGATAGGACTGTAGCAGGAAGGGGGTCCCTTCCAGGTCTAGTATACCATACTTTTACTCCTTTCCCCACCGGGGTTACTGAAGGGTCTATATATAGTGTTACTGGAGGTGCATGCACTGGCCATAATGATAAAACAAACTGCCCGGTAAGAATCTCCTACCTTCTGGCCTTTCAGGATACACTACTGTGACCTTTGGGGACCATTCTGCGGTCATTCCAGTAGCTGTGTCCACACAAGTCATGGTATAACGATATCCTTCTGACACAGGTAGAGGCCCAATATAGTCTATCTGCCACCTGACGAGGGGTATACCCCTCTTAGCTATTGTCCCATGTTGCTGTGGAACTCGGCATAAGTCCCATTTGGAGCACACGGCACACCCCTGCCAGGCTCTACTCACTTCTTCAAAAGTCAAAGGCAAGCCCCACCGACTGGCTACAGCCCATATTGTCTTTTGCCCTGCATGCAACAAACACTGATGTAACCACTGGGCTACATCAGAGGCAGGCTTTCCTTCTAACCAATGTATCAGGGCCAATTCATCTGCTTCATCATTTCCTGGGGATGCCAGTGGCAAATGACCTGTCACACGGTAAACTGTAATTATTTTAGTCTGACTACAGGTCCGTAAGTCTTGCCACAATTCTTGTCCCCAAATGGGTCAGTGAACAGCCAGGCAGTTGGCATGATACCAGGTTGGTAGCCAGAGGGTCAAGCTCTGATAGGCAGCCCAGCTGTCAGTGCAGACAACTATAGGGGAGGGCTCCTGGCTGACCACAAGCCACACAGCCCACAGCTCTGCCTATTGGCTGCTCTTCCCTTCACCATCTTCCATCCATATTGTCTCAGTATTAGGATGGAAAGCTATGGCCCTCCGTTTTGGGGCCTGCCCACAGCTGGAGCTGTCTGTGTACCACGCATCTTCGTGTATAGGGGCTCTTCCCGCCCAATAAGGACTTTTGGCTACTAATGGTTCAAAAGCAAGTTCTTCCTGCTTTTCACTATTATATGTCACCGGCCTCGATAAACATTGGGAGATCTTCACTCAAGGGGTTACTAGAGAGGGCACTATGCTGCTGTAGGTAAGCACCCCACTTGGCCAGTGTGGGCGTTTGTGCCACACCGCTCCTTGGCTTTTGGGTCCAGTCTCACACCCAAGCCAAGATGGGAGAGTTGGTTATTAAGTTTATCAGGGCCATTCCAGTGATGGGTTCTGTAGCCAGCAAGCATGATATACGGCAGCCAGTTGTTTTTCTATCAAAGTGTATCGTACCTCTTCCCCTTTCCAGAGTTGTGACCAGAATCCAATAGGTTGGCGAGTTCCTTCAGGCTGCTGCCAGAGACACTGTCTTCAGTCACATGTGCATCCAGCTCACAGGGCCTTGATGGGTCTATCACACTCAGGGCCTTAATGGCCTTGACTGCCCATTTGGCTGTAGTAGAGGCAGATGCACAAGTCTCATCCTAGTCCCACCTGATGCCCTTTCATACCAACTGGTATAAGGGCTTCAGAATTTGTGCCAAGTGCGGGATAAACTCTCCAGTAGCCTAGAAGATCCAGAAACTCCTGTAGCAATGCTACAGTTGTAGGTGTAGGAAAAGCCTGGACTTTACCTATAACTGCTTCTGGTATAACTTTGGTCTCACCCAACTAGATGACGCCCAAGAATCTGACAGACAAACCAGGTCCCTGAACCTTGGTACTGTTCACAGCTCATCCTTTCTCCTGTAGATGTTGCAGGAGTTTACATGCTACACCTTCTAGATCTGAAAGAGAATCTTATGTGAGCATGCCATCATCAGTACAATGGTACAGCCACACCACTGGCGGTTTCTCCCATGTAGCCACGTCCTGGGCTAAAAGTCCGTGACAGATGGTGGGGCTGTGGAGGTATCCCTGTGGAAGGATGGTGAAAGTCCATTGCCATCCTTCCCACATGAAGGCAAACTGCTCCTGACTTTCCTGCTCAATGTCAATGGAAAAGAAGGTATTAGCAAGATCTACCACATAATGGTATGTTCCTAGTTCATGGCTGAGGGTATCCATCAGGCCTGCAATAGAGGGGACAGCAGCATGCATAGGGGGTATGACTTTATTCAGTTCTCTGTAATCCATAGTCACATGCCAGGAGCCATCTGGCTTTTTTACTGGCCACACTGGGGAATTGAAAGGACTATGGGTGAGCTTTATAATACCCACCTTTTCCAGCTCCTGGAGAGTTTCTCCAATCTTTTTATGTTGTCCAGGCAGTTTGTATTGTTTGGTATTAGTCACCTGCTGAGGCACAGGCAGAGTTATGGGCAGGTGCATACCATGTCCCCTCAGAACTGCCTTCACCACAAATACTCTCAGTCTGAACTCACCTGCAGTGGTCTGCAACCAGAGACCCTGCAGGATATCAATCCCCCAAATATACTCAGGCATAGGAGATATAAACACAGTATGCTCTTTTTGGGGTAGACACCCTATTCCCAAAGGGATTTGGGCTTGTTTCACTCAGCCTTATCCCTATATCCATCTATGATACTGGGGTCTCGGGGAACCTGCTCAGGGTTACCATGAATCAGTGAACATTCAGCCCCTGTGTCCGCCAGAGCCAGGACACATTGTATGTTCACTTCACTGGGGACCAATGGATAGTTATTTAAACATGTGGCCTCCTGTTCCCCCCTGGTCCCTCAGGGAAGATACCTTGACCTTCCCCTCAGTCAAACTGTGTTCCCCAATTGTCTTCCTGTGTGGACTCGAGTGAGGTTGGCTCACTCTCCAGGAGGAAGTCTTGCAAACACACAGGTCGGACTTGTAGCTCTGGCTCTGACCTCTGCCTCTTTGGTCTTAATGGCTGGAACTGCTGCTCTGGTTTCAGCTGTTGCCATAGCTCTAGTAAGATCTAATTTGACTTTCCATCTAATTTCCTTTCATCTGCTCCTGCCAGTATTAAATCAATCCACATCTGGGTCCTGGTAACCTTCATGGGATCCTTTAAGTTTTTCTTGTGAGGAGAAGACCTTATTTCTCTCCGTGTTCTCATTGCTTCAACCTCTCCTAAGTCAGCTACTGTATGTGTCACCTTGCTTATGGGCTGGCCTAAGTGAAGGGAAAGAATGGCCAGTAGAGACCCAAAGATGGATATGGGAGGTATTTTAAGCATAGTATTTCTCAACCCAGTAGTGAAAATCTCTTCATATTGGCCATAATTCTCTGGACTATACATGGCATTTCTTATGCCTAGCTCTCATAACACCTGTTGGAGCTCAACATACATCTGCCATCTAACAGGAGAGGATGGTAGATCACCCTGATTGGGCCACACAGCACGAAGTGCAGCTATAAGCCAATCGAGGAGGGAGTGATTCCCTGGGGTCTGATGTGCATTTTGTAATCGCTTCCTGCTTTCCCATCTCTGATCCCAACAGAACAATTTCATCCACCCTACAGACGCAGGAGCCAAGCTGTTATTGACTCTGACGGATTCTGCCTAAAGCGGGAGCCCAAATCCACCAGCTCAGTCTGACTATAGGGGTGGGACATAGAGTGCTCCATGAGGGGACTGCTCCTCTCCTAGGGGAACTTTCAATTGCTGGGTCTTCATTTTATTCACAACCACTGGGTGTGCTTTCAATACAGGAGGGGTCAGTGCCTCGGGCACCACCCCTTCATCCTTCCCCAGCTCCTCCATTTCCGGGGCTGATGGCACCTTTCTCTCCCCTGCCCCGAGTGCCTTCTCTGCTATGACCTTTAGCTTTTCTACCGTGCCTCACAGCAATGCCAGCTCAGTCTTCAGCAGCTCTTACCTTCACCTTAGTTCTCCGCATCTGGCGTTCTCGTGCCTCCTCCTGTGCTTCCCTGAGACAATCCACTGTCTGCCCCCTCCTATGGGCAGCCCGCTGAAGCACCCCTCCCATAAGGGCAGCCTTTCTTTCTCCTTAGTAATCAATGAACACTGTGGACTTCGCCACTTCTCTTGTCAAAGGCTTTCAGCCCCTGGCAAGTTCGCTGTGTGGGCCAGTTGGGGTTCCTATGGCCAGGATTCTCAGGGAACTTAAACCACCTGATGATGTAACTGGCCTGTTGCTAGGCTACCTTTATGGAATAAGCTATTATTGCACTATATAGAAACCTCAGCCCAGTGCTCTGGGCGGAGACAGAGACACTAGTGCTCGACCTACCACTAGGGGAAGACACTTGGTAATAAAGCTTTTCATCCCAAAAGAACGTTTGCTGTCATCTTCTTTGGTTACACTGTGACTTGCAATGGGTTTCACCCCCCAGAAAGTAGCTATGATTTTTTCATTTGTACTATTTTATAAACTTATGGATATGAATACACTTGTTGTATCATGATCCACTTCAATTATAACTCTTACTATGATCAAATCATCACATCTTTGGCCACTGGGTGCTACTTCAGGATGGCTCCTATGTCCTTTCCCCCTCTGCTTTCTTAGGCATAATTCACATGGTATAAATTTAAGGTATGTGACATGTTGATTTCCTGTGTCCTACCGAAATTCATTAGAGAATTTTAATAAATAAAATTCATGATTTTAAAAACTGGTAAAGGAATGAATCAAGCACTTGTTCTGCCTTTAGTATAAATTAGTACTTTGTAGTAACCAAGTGGTTATGAGGGGAATTTTCTTTTTACTGAAATGTTTCAGTTAGTAAACAGAAGGGCTGATAAAGTACAGTACCACCGCTTTGCCACCTCCAATGAAAAAATGGATCTAGGAGATGATAACTAATTTTGAAAATAGCACAAAAAGATATACACCTCCCCGTGTGAAGCACACAGTCAATATAAAGAATCTCCAGACCTAGCCACCAATCAGTTGAAATATAGGGACAGAGGAACATAGAAAATGATACCAGGGGGATATATTCATCAATATCCAGGCTGCTGAAAGCTCTATAGGAAAAAAGACATGGTTTCTTTAACAACAAAAAAATTGCAAGAAGACAAAGAGCTAGAGAGAAAACTTATAGATTAAAAGATACTTAGAGATAAAATCAATCACTGTGTATGGACCTTATATGAATTTTAATCAAACTTACAAGATGAACAAGAACAAAACCAAATGTGTGAATACTGAATTTGATGATACAGATGAAATGACAGAATGTCTAAGATTTGCTTAAAAAGTAATCTAGGGCAGGGTAGGTGAGTGGATAGATGATGTGAAATGGATCTGATGGTACACTGATAATTGCTGGAGCTGGGGTGAAGAAAAGGAGGATGATCTTTAAGTACAGTTGACCATGGATTTTATTGTGGTAAACTGCAAATACCGTCTTATTTTTGTATTTGATTTGAAGCATATCTTAATACCCAAGGTTGTCCTTTCACACTATTTTCTTCCTTTAAATACAAATTTAAAAAATGTAACTAAAACTGTTTTGAAAAAGCCCAACACTTAAAATACATAATTCTTGTATAAAGATGTTGTAACCACACACACACATGTGCGCACACAATCTGGCCTCCTGTATTTGCTAAAATGTTGATGACACACCTATAAAAATTTAATTTTTAGAAAATAACTTAGCTTCAAAGAAGTAGCAGCTGTCATCCTTAAACATGTCAAACATTTTAAAAAAGTTACTGAAAAATATGTAACTTCTTCATAACAATGTTTAAAAAAGTTTCCTTAAAACCAAGATGGCTCTATAAAATTTGCCAAATCACAAAAATAGAATAAGCAATTTCAAAGATGCCAGGTGTTTGGACTTAACTACAATTTTACACAAAAGGATACATAATTATTTTTAAGTGTGCACTGAGTTTTAGTTTATCGTAGGTCACACACTGTCAACCCATGGGCTATAACTGACTTGCAGGCAAGTTGTCCGGCTTGCATGGTCCAACAGTTAAAAATCAGGAGATTTCACATAAAAATCTTTATTTTGACAGTGCCACACACAGCAATAGCTGGAGCACAGCAGCAGCTACCTCTTCTAGGGAGGACATGGCACTCTTCTTTCACCATACCTGCTTTCTTTTTATTTATTTGTTTATTTATTTATTTATGAAGGTATCATTGATACACACTTACGAAGGTTTCACAAGAAAAACAATGTGGTTTTTACAGTCACTCTTATTATCAAGTCCCCACATACCCCATTGCAGTCACTGTCCATCAGTGTAAGAAGATGCCACAGAGTTCCTATTTGTTTTCTCTGAGCTACACTATCTTCCCCGTGACCCCACACACACCATGTGCACCAATCATGATACCCCAAAATCCCTTTTTCCCTCCCTCCCTCCCAACCTGTCCTCCCCCACCCCTCCCCTTTGGTAACTGCTAGTCCCTTTTTGAAGTCTGTGAGTCTGCTGCTATTTTGTTCCTTCAGTTTTGCTTCATTGTTATACTCCACAAATGAGGGAAATCATTTGGTATTTGTCTTTCTCTGTGACTTATTTCACTGAGCATAATACCCTCTAGCTCCATCCATGATGTTGCAAATGGTAGGATTTGTTTTCTTCTTATGGCTGAATAGTATTCCATTGTATATATGTACCACATCTTCTTTATCCATTCATCTATTGATGGACTCTTAGGTTGCATCATATCTTGACTATTGTAAATAGTGCTGCGATAAACATAGGGGTGCATATGTCTTTTTGAATCTGAGAAGTTGTTTTCTTTGGGTAAATTCCTAGGAGTGGAGTTTCTGGGTCAAATGGTATTTCTATTTTTAGTTTTTTGAGGAACCTCCCTATTGCTTTCCACAAAGGTTGAACTAGTTTACATTCCCACCAGCAGTGTAGGAGGGTTCCCCTTTCTCTGCATCCTCACCAGCATTTGTTGTTGCTAGTCTTTTCTACGTTGTCCATCCTAACTGGCGTGAGGTGATATCTCATTGCGGTTTTAATTTGCATTTCCCTGATAATTAGTGATGTGGAGCATCTTTTCATGTGCCTGTTGGCTATATGAATTTCTTCTTTGGAGAAGTGTCTGTTCATATCCATACCTCCCTTCTTTGCAGATATATGTCTGGTCTTCTCAGGCATTTGAGTTTGTGATTACTAGATATGACCTAACATCATTTATGGGAGGTTTTCTCTTAATTTTTAACAAAGTAGTAGAGCAGAAAAAACAATTTATCTATGAGAGCCAATATTATTCAGCTTTGCACTTTAAAAATGCAAAAGAAATCAGCATTCATATTCTTACAGCACAGAAATAAAATTCTACCTGTGTATTTTTAAATTGCTTTTCTTTGACAGAGTAGTATAAGGCTTACCTTCAGATCAAGGCTGCTAAGGCTTACAACATCATCATCTTTCTCTCTTCGTTTTCTTTTCTATAAGAAAAAAATGGTTTCATTTTTACATGGAGGGGAATGCATGTAACCCATTAGAGTGCATACAACTAGTAAAATTACTTAAAAAAATAGCCTTTGGCTGTATTCATAAGAAATTATTTGGGATGCTCATAAATTATCTTTAGCATACATACTGTCTAAGGAGCCCCCTGACCAAATCATGTGTTTGTGAAGTGATTCCACCCTATTAAGTAATTTACTTATGTAAAGTTTGTAAGAACACCACTCTTACGTAAGTCAAGGAATGTTAGAAAAAAAGTAAAATATGTTTTACACATAACGGGAAACAAGTTTTCTTTTTAAAGGAACATATATATTTTTCCCATGGGGAGAGTTATCTTTACCATAAAACTTTTCTCATGGCCCGAAGTAAGATTTGTTGTTTGAAGCAGGATTTATCAGCTGGAAGATGAATATACACATCCCTGGCATACCTTCCAGGAACCATTTATCCCTTCATTCAGCACTACTGGTGCTAGCAGTAGCAAAAACTGTGTATGTATCTTTAACTTCTGGTCTTTAACCAATATTGAAGAAGAGTCCTTAAGTAACACTTCTTTCTCTCACATCTCAAAATAACTCTTCAGATTACTTGTGGTACAGCCTAGTTCTTAATGAACTCTCAAAACTGATGAGCCAGGGCTCCCTACCAAGTCCTGGCTCACCCTGAGGAGAAACTGGTGGGAGTGCAATCAAAATTGAGCAGGATCAGAACAATGGAGAAAAAAGGGAAGATAAAATCCAGATGGAAGTGGGGAAAATACATGAAGATAGCATCTCAGGAACAAGCCACCATGAAAAGAGAGAGAGATCTATGAAGTTAGAGAAGCTATCTGAACCAAGCTCCTTTGTAAAAGTTCAGGAAAACTAAATTCACATTAGAATGAGCAGAAAATTTTCCAAGTCAAATCCAATACAAAATCACCCTAAGAAAAAAAAAGAATAAAGGCAGAATAATATCCCTACAGGGAAAGCACCTCAGAAGGAAATGCTCAAGGCTGCAAAGCAAAACTATAACATACAATTTCAAATTTAACTAAAAGACACTAAGAAAATGATAAGATGGGAAAGAACAATACAAGTCGATTGGAAAAAACTAAAAAATGAGGAAATCTTTTCTCATCTTAAGGTCATGTCCAGAAGATGCAGAAAAGTATGAATAATTTGATCCTAGTTTTGAAAGCAAACTAAGCAAAAACCCCACATCTCTTATTTGTGAGGCTATGTAAATAATTCTCTAGGCAAAACAGAGAAGGGTACATATAATGTTGCTGACATGGATTAAAGTAGAGGTTGGGAGGATGGAAAGACTTAGAGGAGACGAGAGGAAAGGAGGACACCTCGAGGCAAAAAGAAGAGTGCACTGAGGGAAAAAGCACACACATGATAATATTTATACATTTACATAAAATCATACATGTGCATGGACATATGTATGAAGAAATTTAACAGATTTTAAAACATCCTATGTTTTCTTTCAAATTTTTTAAGGTTTTGCTTTTCATATTTATATATTCAATCCATCTAGAATTTACTTTTGTATGTATGTGCTATGGGGTAACACAGCCAATTGCCCCCATCCCAACACCACTTACTGACAGCACCATTCCTTCATAGTGCTTATGATACAGTAAGTTCTCATATATATGTAGATCAGTGTCTGGGTTCTCTATTTTGTTCCATCAGTTATTTGTCTATACCTGCACGCACATTATGCTGTGTAATTATTGTACCCTTGGTGTTGTCTTAATAGCTAATACAGTACATATGTTCCCTGACTTGTATCCTACTCTCACTGTTCAGGGTTTTCTACTTTTCAACAGGAAGTATAAAATGAGATCTATTATACTCTAACGTGATTTATCAGAACTGCACTGAATTTATTAATTAATTTGGGGAGAATTGACATTTTTATGCTATTAAGTCTTTTCTTGAATGACTATGGTATAATCATTTAATTAGGTGTCCTTTGTTCTTTACTAATGCTTTCCAATTTTTCCCCTAAAAGTCTCACAGATCTTTTATTAAGTTTATTCCTAGTTTTTAAAATTGTTTTTATTTCAATAAAAGCATCTTTAAAATTACTGTTTTAAATAAAATTTAACTGTTTACTGCTAGGCTATATACATTCTATTTTTTTCTTCTTATAGCTTTTATAGCCAGTAATCTTGCTTGAATTCCTGTTAGTTCTAATAGCTGTTGTTACTGCCATTCTTTGGATATTCTATGTAGACAATCATCTCTAAGTAATGAAATCATACTATCTCTTTTAATTTGCTACCGCTTGTTTTCCTGTCTTACTGTGTTGGCTAGGAGCACTAGTACAATTCTAAATAGATATGGTGCAGCAGTCATCATTTTACCATTATGTATGCTGTTTGTGGCAGGTCTCAGGCTAAGGAAGTTCTTTTCCATTCTCGGTTTGTCAAGAATTTTATCATGATAGGTGTTGATTTTATAATTTTCTACTCTTGTTTTTTCTGTTTTCTTTGGTTTACTCCATTGTTGTTTTTTTAATCTCTTGAGTTATATGCTTTATTTTTGCTTTTTCTTTCTTAAACTATGTATTTAAAAGTTACACATCTTCCTTTAAATACTTCTTAACTGCATTCCAAAGTTTTAATACATGAACCATCCTTTGTCATGGGAGACCTCTACAAAAGTGTTTTTGCGAGATAACTTCCCTAAAGTGTAGAAGGAAAATGTTAGAACTTCTACTTTTATGCATTTCTTAATCCTAAAAATAAGCTGTATAATGTTTAATATACAGATGAGTTAATCATCACTCATAATATAAGGTTAAAGACAATAGCAATCTAATCAGATCCAATAAAAAGTCAGCCTCAAACTGTGAATTTATCATGGCTATTTGAAATAAAGATTTATGGTCACTATCATTAACCTTACCCTAAATGAGTACTGTGCTTTGAGATATTAGCTAATAATTGTGCTACATACATAAAAATTACAAATAAATATATCAGGGGTACTTGATCAAAATATGTTTGCTGATATGTTTGAAAAATCAAGTTTGGAGACAATTCTCCACTAAAGATTTTAAGTTTAGGTTCGTAAAGCAGTAAAGGAAAGGGACCAAGATGAAAGTTTCAAAGGAAAATGCAGAATTGAAGGCAGGATATTCTTGCTGTGAATGTTTTACTGACCAACTAGTGTATATAATTGGTATAAGAGTAAAGAAATACTGTACAGGACTTCCTGACAGATATATAAATTAAACACAAAAGAACAGGATACAAATTAAATATGTATTGATGAATCCATTAGCACATCAATACATGTAGACAAGTATAGTTTGGCAAACTAGAAACAGTCATTTTTTGCTATGTTCCCCAAATAAGAAAAGCAGAAGACTCATGCTTTATTTGTACATTATTTATATGAGTAGTAAGACTAGGTAATGAGTTTTTAATTATAAAAAGAATCAATTCTCCAGTGTTACTTTGCACAAAGTTGATGCCTCTGTAAAGTCTCATTCTAAAAATAATGCACTCCTTCTATACTGATGATTAATAAGAGAAAATTCATTCAATATATTTATTATCTGCAGTGATTTTTACATTTTCAAACAAGAAAAAAGCCATTAGAGTATGTACCAAAAAAAAGCTTCATATTTCATGATATAGTCTCCTAATTTTAACACTGGTAGGAATAAGAGAAAGGACTGCATTGAGGTAAAGATGAATAGATCTGGAACTTTTCAAAATATGTTTCATATTTAACTGAAAGAAAAAGTTCAGCTTGTTTGCAGAAAAAATTAAATTAGGCTGCTAAAGATGGCAAAAGAAACTCTGTACCTCAACATATTCCGAGAACTACAGAAAACTGAGCTGTATACCAGGCTGAAAGACAGCCCATGAGTGAATTCTCTCTAATGACTTGAAATAAAAACCCATTATCTACTCACCAAAGTGAAGTCCCAATGGGGGCCAGGTGTTAAAAATGTGAAGGAGCTACCTCTCCGAAGGGAATATCTGTTAATAGACAAGCAAACAATAAATAGAGAGTAACCAGTAAAATAAAACACTAGATAGATAAAAAAACTATTCTTTCCATAGTTTTAGAGTTAAAGTAGCCTCATTAGTCATTCAATTGTAGAAACAAGAGGGAGGGTATACAAAAATCAAGGTATAGGTTCTGGTACTTTCAGGATCTTTACAAAAGGGAGAGACCCTTTATAAAGTTAAGATTATTTAAGCAAAAATAATAATTCACTAAACCAAACAGTTTAGTTTGGATCATATACATGGTTCAATTATATGAAATCTACATGTAGAAAAAATATATAAAAAATATACTCCTGTACAATGTATCTTTACTCTTATACCAACTACATACACAAATTGGTCAATAAAATGTTCATAGCAAGAATATCCTGCTTTTAATGCAATTCTGTATTTTCCTTTGATATATATATCACCAATGGGTTAAATAAAAAACAGTAAATAATGCAAGAAATTATTTGATAAAATTCAACATTCATACCTAATATTTTAAAAGAATGAAAGGATATTCTTAACATAAGAAATAAAACCTAAAATGCATTTAATTATCATGTTTAAATCTCTACCATACACTGATTTCTTTTAAAAGTATGCTTTAATACACCAAATGAAAAGCTTTGAATAACTACATCTAAGACAAAGACCTCAAGATTAAAATTTGACTGCAATTTTGTTTCTACTATTAAGTGACAGATTTTTCTTCTGTATCATCTTTTAAAGAAATAAAGTAAGAGAATCCTTATGACAAAACCTGTCTTCACCTTTATAAAATATAAGCCTCTATGTTTACAAAACATGGAGAAAATCATAAAACATAGCTAGCACAGGAATTAAAAAGTTTTAAAACTATACTTATTGTTAATCACTTCAGATATAAATAAAATAATAGGTTTTTTCTGCCATTGTGGAAATGAAGACCAACTAAAAAAGAGAGACAAAGACTATTTATTCAGAGCTTACTATATATAGCAAGGGAGTCAGCCACCATCACTTTGTTTAGGCAGACTCAAAGGCAGGCTGAGAGGTGGAAAAGCTTTATATTGGAAAAAAGAAGGCTTCAGGTGTGCCCCAATTGGAGCCTGCTGGGTGGGGAAGCTGTAGGCAGGCTAACCAGTAGCAGGCATCATGTGTGTTATTTGGCTTGCTCTGGTGAGTTCTAAGTTGGAAGCAAGAACAATAGTTAAGGAAGCTGGCAATTATCAATCAAGTCCTGGTCCTTTTGGGTCAATTCTTATTGTTTAGCTTCCTGGATTGCCAGGCATATTGTCCATTGGTATATCCTGCCTCTCATCCTTAATTCTCATGGGCTGTGTTCCCTCCATAAGTTACACAAACACCACAGATGGCTGTTATGCCTACAAAAAATGTACCAAAAAAAAACATCTAAAGAAGACCTAGTATCCATCCTTCTCAAAGCATTCCAAAAGTAGAAGTAGAGGGAATACTTCACAACTCTTCCTATGAGGCCAGCATCACTCTAATACCAAAAGCAGACAAAGAAACCATAGAAAAAGGAAATTACAGACCAACATCCCTGATGAAAACAGATGCTAATATACTGAACAAAATATTAGCAAACTGAATTTGAAAATACATAAAAAAGATCATCCATCTTGACCAAGTGGGATTTACTCCAGGGATGCAAGGATGGTACAATATTAGTATATCCATCAATATCACACACCACATTAACAAAAAGAAGGATAAAAAACAAATAATCATCTCAATAGATGCTGAAAAAGCATTTGACAAAATTCAACATCCATTCACAATAAAAACTCTTAACAAAATGGGTATAGAGAGCAAGTACCTCAACATAATAAAGGGCATATATGACAAACCCACAGCCAACATTGTACTTAATAGCAAAAAGCTGAAAGCTTTTCCTCTAAGATTGGGAAAAAGACAAGAATGTCCACTCTCACCACGTTTATTCAACATAGTACCGGAGGTCCGAGACATGGCAATCAGACAACACAAAGAAATAAAAGGCATCCAGATTGGGAAGGAAGAAGTTAAACCGTAACTGTTTGCAGATGGCATGATAATGGTGCACAGAAAACCCTAAAGAATCCACCAAAAAACTACTAAAACTAATAACTGAATTCAGCAAAGTTGCAGGATACAAAATTAATACACAGAAACCTATTGTATTACTATATACTAACAAAAAACTAGCAGAAAATCAGGAAAACAGCTCCATTTATAAGTGCATCAAAAAGAATAAAATACCTAGGAATAAACCTAACCAAAGAGGTGAAAGACCTATATTCTGAAAACAACAAGACACTCATGAAAGAAATTGAAGAAGACACCAAAAATGGGAACCTATTCCATGCTCATAGATAGGAAGAATTAATATTGTCAAAATAGCCATACCGCCCTCAAAGCAACAATCCCTATCAAAATACCAACAGAATTCTTCAATAAACCAGAACAAATAGTTCTAAAATTCATATGGAACCATAAAAGACCCTGAATAGCCGAAGCAATCTTAACAAAGAAGAAAAAAGCTGGGGGGATTATGCTTTCTAACTTCAAGTTCTACTACAAAGCTGCAGTAATCAGAACAATTTGGTAGTGGCACAAGAACAGACCCACAGATAAATGGAACAGAATAGAGAGCTTAGATATAAACCCAAGCATATATGGTCAATTAATATATGATAAAGGAGCCATGGACATACAATGGGGAAAAGACAGCCTCTTAAACAACTGGTGTTGGCAAAACTGGACAGCTACATGTAAGAGAATGAAACTGGATTACTGTCTAACTCCGTACACAAAGTAAACTTGAAATGGATCAAAGACCTGAATGTAAGTCATGAAGCCATAAAACTTTTAGAAGAAAACATAGGCAGAATTCTCTTGAATATAAACATAAGCAGCTTTTTCCTGAACACACCTCCTCAGGCAAGGGAAACAAAATAAAAAATGAACAAGTGGGACTATATCAAATTAAAAAGCTTCTGTACAGCAAAGGACACCATCAGCAGAACAAGAAGGCATCCTACAGTATGGAAGAATATATTTGTAAATGACTCATCTGATAAGGGTTTAACATCCAAAATATATAAAGAACTCATATACCTCAACACCCAGGAAACAAATAACCCAATCAAAAAATGGGCAGAGGACCTGAACAGATACTTCTCTGAAGAAATACAAATGGCCAACAGGCACATGAAAAGATGTTCCACCTTGCTAATCATCAGGGAAATGCAAATTAAAACCACAATGAGATATCACCTCACACCAGTTAGGATGGCCACTATCCAAAAAACAAGAAATAACAAATGCTGGTCAGGGTGCAGAGAAATAGGAACCCTCCTACACATTTGGTGGGACTGCAAATTGGTGCAACTGTTGTGGAAAGCAGTATGGAGGTTCCTCAAAAAACTAAAAACAGAAATACCAGTTGACCCAGTAACTCCACTCTTGGGAATTTAACTGAAGAAAACAAAATCTCCGACTCAAAAAGATATACACACCCCTATGTTTACTGCTGCACTGTTTGTAATAGCTAAGATATGGAAGTAACCTAAATGTCCATCAGTAGATGCATGGATGAAGATGTAGTACATATACACAGTGGATTATTATTCAGCCATAAAAAGAAAAGAAATCTTGCCATTTGGAACAACATGGATGGATCTAGTGAGTATTATGCTCAGTGAAATAAGCCAGGTGGTAAAAGACAAATTTCATTCCATACTGTAGGATGCCTTCTTGTTCTGCTGATGGTGTCCTTTGCTGTACAGAAGCTTTTTAATTTGATGTAGTCCCACTTGTTCATTTTTTATTTTGTTTCCCTTGCCTAAGGAGGTGTGTTCAAGAAAAAGCTGCTCATGTTTATATTCAAGAGAATTCTGCCTATGTTTTCTTCTAAGAGTTTTATGGCTTCATGACTTACATTCAGGTCTTTCGAATGATTTCACTTATTTGTGGAATATAAAAACAAAGCAAAACAGAAAAAACATAAAACAGCATTAGACTCATAGATACTGAGAACTGACTAGTAGTCACCAAGGGGGAGGGGTGTGGGCAGAGGTGGGGGGGAAACTGTTGAACCACAGTGATATACATTTGATAAAATTTTTTTTGTTTTTTTTCTCAGTATACAAAAAAAAATTTTTAAATTAATGAAATATATTCAGGAAACTGCAAGTAGTTCCTCTGGTTTGAGCATCCAAAGACATAAGGAAGGGCTAAATCATGAGCAAAGACCTTACACAGAACCCTTAAAGAGTCTGGGGCTTGATTCTGAATATGTATGGTAGTTATCAGCTATTGATTTCTAAGGAACAATAAGGACAGACTGGAAGAAGGCACGACTGATGAGAAAGGCCGATTAGGAGAAAGATCCAATATTTCTTACAGTAGATGATAGGGGGCTGAGGCAACAGCAAGCAAGGTCAGAGAAAAGTAGATTAGAAAGAGGGGTCAACAACAAAATTGGTAGGAGATTTTCTTTTTTTCCTCTCTATGCTTGATCAGTTACTACCAAGGCTTTTGGCATAGTGAAATATAGTACTGCTAATAGTAATTAGAAATAGAGGCAGAAAAGTTTTAATATATTTAAAGTAAACATTTCCTAAATAGTTATTTGAGAAAGATTAAAATAAAAAGTAATTAAAAGCTTTTCATTACTCTTGGAGTTCAGATTTTTTTTGAGGGCCTCTCAGTGGAGCAAAGTAACTTCAGGAACTGACTTTTCTTGCCACTGCAGAAAAATCAAGCAAAAATGAAGAAAAGAGCATGATTTTTGATAAAACATGGAGTAAGGTATTTAAGTTAAACAAAGAAGGCATCTGAAATAAATTATAATTCATATGACTAAACAATGCACATATATATCATAAACAAATGCTAAAAGATTATAGGGACAACAGGACCTTCATATCACATGAGTTCTCAGAGCATTTTTAAAAAACACTGCTCAAGGTAAGTGAAGTGCTATCATATCCTACATGGTTAGAAAGAGCCATCAGTGGGGGAATGGGCTGAGAAGCAGCAATTATGATTTCTCAGATTATTTTTAATCTAGCACAAATGTTCATTTCAAGATGGTAATCATGGTGGTGCTTAAAATATTCAGTAGATACTTCCTTTCAGGCATAAGACAAATGTTAAGGCGAACACAAAACCAAAGTTATTCATTTCTTTATTCTCTAGAATCGACCATACTGACCTCAGAATGGGTTTATGTCTGAAAGTTGGAAAGAAAAATAGTTCTTAGGAATTTTAAGCAGGTCAACAAACTGGAAAAATATTTCCAATCAGAGGGCAAGATTCTTTCCAGCATTAGCTGTAATCAGCTTTACAGTAATGCTACTTTTTCCCATTTCAATAACAAGTTTCTATTTATTTTGAACACCCATGAAAAAAACGAACCCAAAAAACAAACTGTGCCCAGAAAGCATGCAAGACAGTGCCAATTTTCAAAAATCTTGGAAAGACATACAGTCATTTTTCAGAGGTCTGACTCAAAATATAATAGCTATTTTAAATCCTTGTGGGAAAAAAACTGATCTCCCAAAACATTAAGATTTTAAGTAGCTTTCTAGAAGATACCCAGTATAGTCCATTTAAAGAGAGGTTTAAGAATTCAAGAACTTTTGTCCAATTCCCTTTTTTCATATATCTAAATAATTTTAACATTTAAGGCATAAAAAAAATGAAGTAACCAGCTTGGTGTGTTAAACTGTGTTTCTTATTATCCCCATTGTGACTTTTCTTGGCCTCTAACATACTTCCTTTTGTATCATTTCATGTGTTTTTGAATAATATAAATTATTTTTACACTAAACTAGTTTTAGTCTAAATAGAGCATAATTACAATGGGAAAGCTGATGTTCAAAAAGAGAATTTGATTCATTTTTAAACCAAATTATATTTTCAGAGATTATATTTGTGTCTCTGCCCTTCTCTATCATGGCAGATAATTAAGACCTGAACTGGAATATAAATGGCAGAAAGGTAGGTCAATGAACATTTTCCTAAAATATAGCAGACAATGTGAGATAAGTCTTCCAATGAAAAAGGAAAACAATCCACAAAAATACAAAGCTACTGGCTTATTACTAGGTAGGTTAGTTAGGGGTTTATAATGAGAACCAAAATGACCTAGCAAAGTAATGTTTTTAAAAAGCAAGCAAAATAGAAGGACTAGAGGAATATAGCAGAGTAGGTCACTGATAGTGGCAAGAAAGACGACTTGAAGCATAGGGACACTCAAAATATGACAAAATATAATTGAAAATTGTGTCAGATGCCTCCAGGTTTGTTAAGAATTACTTCCTATGTGAAAACAAGAAAAGAATACAGTAGTACAGAAATGTAGTAGATGGGCTAAGTAAACTGTCTCCACACATCAGCAGTGCAACCCAAATAAATGCCTCAGCTCAATTACAAACTTCTATGCAAAACGCACAAATAGCTGAAATAAAAATTTTAATCTGTAAATGCCAAGGGCACCAAAAGTATAGAGAAAATGGTATAAAATAACATAGTTAACATTTGTTGATATTTGGGTTGCTCAGGTTCTTGATTTCTTTGCAATTCAGGCAAAAAATAATGACAATTATTGCAGACACAACTCATTTCTTTGGGTCAAACATCTGATAGCATCTGTTTTGATTGCCCCTCATCTTTGCTATTTAGTCTCTTCTCCTGCCTCATAAAAATTCTAGAGGAGTGGATAATCATGTAGACTATATCCCCTGCCACACTGGGGGCTTTCTGTATCTGAAATTCCCAAATAATAGATACATCCTGGAACATCTCTAGTCTAGAACACAGCTGAGTATCTAGAAACCACACACACACACACACACATTCCAGACATCACAATGTCCTTTATACCCATACCCACACTATCACTGACTTTGTATTATGCAAACTTAATACACTCATCAGGATGCCTTGCCATAGCATCAAATTCAGGAGAGGGGATACAGCAAGTTAACTGTGAGGCAAGAGAAAATTATCTAAAAGCATACATCATTAAAAGTCTAGTAGACTTTGAAAACACTTTGGCCACTCCTTAAAAAGTTAAACTTAAGACCTAGCAATTCCACTCCTAGGAAACTACTGGAGAGAAATGAAAACATGCCATTCACACAAAGACTTGAATGTAAATGTTCATAGCAACATTATCCATAGTAGCCAAAACTGGAAACAATTTTAATCTCTAACAACTGATAAAAAGAGTAATAAAATGTGATATATTCATTTCATATAACAGAATACTATTTAGCAATAAAAAGGAATGAAATATTCCCACATGCCATAATATGGATGAACTGCAAAAACAGATGCAAAAGACTGTATGCTGTATGATTCCATTTACATGAGATGTCAAGAAACAGAAAATTATAAAGACAAAAAGTAGATCAGTGGCTGCCTAGGCGTGGGAGTGAGAATAAGGAACGACAACTAGTGAGGGAGTATTGGGGGTGATAAAATCTTTTAATAGTGGACTGTGGTGATGGAAGCACATCTCAAAACATTTACTAATAATCATTGAATTGCACACTTATAATGGGTGCTATGATATTCAAGTTATATGTTAATAAAACTGATCAAAAGTACAGTCATTTGATGTGGGAACAAACAGCAGCAGGAACTAATGTGGGCATCCTTTTACTTTTAGCAACTATTAGTATAAATAGTAATAATAATGACAATCCTGGGTTATCAAGAACTGACTCAACTATTTGTGCTTATATGCACTGATTTAGGTTGAAGTATATTGTGAAAAATAGCCCATCCCAAAAGTTAAATTCCCCAAAAGGGAAGAGAATCCTCGATCTGAGTTTCTACAGCAGCTATCCTGGCTTAAGACTGCCGTAACCCTGGATATCAACTCTACAAATTCACCAATTTTACTGGAAAAACAAAATTGAAAGAGTAAGTCCAATCATTACTGGTAGACCACAGACACAGACATATTATTTTTCTACCAATATATAGCATTACTTATAATCTATTAAAAAGGAAAATATAAAATCCTTATAAAGATCAGTTTTTAGATTTCTGCCATACAGGTGATGCCTAATAGTCAATGGGTTCTCCTAAGATCCCAAAGGGCAGGAACAGAATTATTTAAATGCTATTTATATGCAGTATTTTAATACTTGTGAAGAGCTCCTTAAATGTGGTTGAGTGATAGTAATTGTTCCACTAATTTTACTGATGCATCTCTTTACAGACATTCAGTGGAGGAAGCATGGCAAACAGAACATTAAATTAAGAGTTAGAAAACACAGGACAAAATTTTTCCAGCATCTTACTGTGAATTTCACTAAGCTTCAAATGCCTCATATATAAAAGAAGTTGTACTATTTTGTAAGGCCCTCTCTTTCAGTACTGAAATCAACAAACCAGTGTTTTTTGTTTTAAATGAATAACCAGTAACAGCTGCAAAAAATTTACTGAATGTTTATTATGTACCACGTACTATCTAAGCATTTTAGGTGCTGATATGAGTTACATGCATTAACTTACAATCCTCATAGCAACTCTATAAAGCAGGAACTATTAAAATTTCCACTTTATAAATGAAGAAGCTGGGGGACATGCATTAATTAACCTGGTCAAGGCCTCAAAGTAGAGAAGCAGGATTCATATCCAGTTCATTTCGCTCTAGCGTATTGTGTTGTTACTTATTACATATACCAACTCTACAAAAAAGTTGATTGTAGAGCTAATTGCTAAATATTCTTTGATAAAGGGTACATAGGTGATACCTCAAGTGTTTTCCTGTAGAAAATGAAAATGATATCTAGTATTTATTTGCATGCTTAGGTACTATTCTAGTGCTTTACATGAATTATCTCACATAATTTTCACAACCTTATGAGACAGATACTATGAAGTGAGATGTAAAGAGATTAAGTCCTTGAAAGCCAGAGTTTGAACCCAAGAAATGTGATTGTAAAGCCTAAACTATTTAAACACTGATGTTTTATTTGGCTGTGGGTCTCACTCTAAAAGAATGTACATTCCCAGAGAAAAGAGTTGACTCAAACCTGGGGCCAGAACAAACTGTCAGGAAAACTAGGCCAGAAAAACAGGCCTTCTCCTGAGCTCTGAACCACGTGGTGTGGCTCAGGGCTGTCAGTGGACACAACTCTTTCCTACTACCCAGAACAGACAGAGGAGGAAGTTAAGAGGGGAATGCAGTTCAGAAGCCTGACATAAAAAGCCTAACATAGAAAACTTACATCTCATTGGATTCTGGTTGTTTCTGCTCTTTTCTCCCCCTAATTATCTTTCCCTTACTATAATTCTATAGCAGTCAGCACACAAACATTATGTCCAAAAATTTTTTTCTTTACCTCAGCATGGAGTAGTTCCAAGTATGAACATTTAGCAGAGGCGAATCAGCTTCACAACTCTTTATTTAACTTGGTACATATTTAAAACTAAGTTATTTCTTTTAGGTTCTGCACATCCTAGCCATTTCTATTCCCTAGCTCCTTCTCTAGTCTAGCCAATTTCTTGCTAGGATGGGAGGACTGACAATTAACAATGGGTGTAGTTAGCAATGAGCTCCAACCATTTGGGCCAGGTTGATTAAAGGGCCGGCTCTGTAAAAAGTAGTTATGCATGCACATGTACGTATATACACCCCCAACAAAAGCTGACAAGTTTCACTTTAAATTCCTGACTACAAATTTCAGATGGGTCTTGAATTCTGCCCAAAAAGCTATTATATTTCCCTTATCATTTCCTCTCCTACCCTCTGAAATAACTATTTCAAATATTTCTCTCTTTACTCTTTCAATACTCCTTCCTCATCCCCACCTCATTTGCAGCTTATGAATCTTATTGTATTATATGCCACATGCTTATACTGTCCAATCTGCCAACATACCATAAACTTTTTCTTTTCTCTTTAATAATGTATTATCTAAAGCCAAAACCTCTATTTGTACACTTGGTCATAACTTCTCTTTCCTATTCTTAAAAGCAGCCGAAGACAAAACACATTAACTTCAAAGGAACAAGAATTAAACATTAAATGTAAATGGATCATATGTATCAATTTAAAGATACAAATTTCCAGGAAGGGGAAATCCTTTCTGAATAAGGTAACAGTGTAATCAGCTTGTCTTGAGGAAAAGCAGTTGTGTGATTGAATTGTGAGCTATATTAGCTGTTCATTTCCATAGTACAATATTTTTATGTGACAGTGTGGCCAACAGATAAACTATCATCATTATTTGAACTTGTATTTTGCAGACATTTAACTCTATAATGGTACAATGGAGCATTGCTGCCAGTGATAAAATTTGAGCTTTCAAATGAAAATCAGAATTTTTGAAAATTGTGCCCATCTCCATAAGCATGATATCTTCTCAACACTAAAAAGTTTTTCACATGAGATTGGTGGTGATATTAATAATTGTGATTTTTTGCTGGCATGTAACAGTATATATTTACCTTTGGAAGACTTGCATAATGCAGTGCACCAATATTTTCCAAATGATCAATGCCTAATGTCACAAAAATATGCATTGGTAAAAAAGACTAATTTAAAATTTAAAAGACCAATGGATTTCACTGTAACAGAAAAAGAAAACTTCATTAATACAGTTTCAGATTCCAAACTGCAGCCAACTATTAAGAAATTACCACTTGTCAGTCCTAGCATATTACCAAAGAGAAATATCCACAATTGTCTGAAAAGACTATTAAAGATCTCATGCTTTTTTGAACTAAAAATCTATCACGGCAGATGGCAGTGAAAGAAGTGAGGCAGAAACCTCCTCCCCAAACCACAAATAACATGAAAATACAGCAAATATAAATAAACCTGAAAGAGCGACTAGAAAGAAGACTGCAACAGACAGCCTACAACTGGGGAAAAGAGAAGACCTTACAGTAAAGGGTAGGTAGGAAAGCTGCAATTCAGTGGTACCCAAGCCCTCCTCATTTGCAAACTCACTGGAAGGAGGATGAGAAACAGAGTGGGCAGGGAGTAGAAGCCCAGGACTGCTAAACAACTACCCCTGGAGAGCTGCTCTGGGAACACGAACCCACATTACATAGTGTTCTGAAGATTAGTGGGGTTGGAAAGCAAAGACAGGCAAAATACATGGAGACACTGAGATTCCAGCCACTTGTGAAGAACAGGTACCCACAACTAGATTCTCTGGGACAAAAGAAAGGTGGGCACTTTGAAAGACACCCCAGTAGTGAGTGGACTGCAAAAGGGGTAAGGATTACCCAGAGCTTACTGCTCAGGAGAAAGGACAGGTGGACTAAATTGTCCTGGCACACTCAGCTCAGCAGATTGGGAACTTTCAGGAGCTTCAGGTGCTCTATCCCCCTGGTAGGCGAAGCGTTGAGTCCCCCTAATGTGACATGCAGCCTGACGCTCCTTCCTCCCGGCTGGTACCAGTTTGCAAAACTGTTGCCCCCACCATAGCGCCAAGCCAGCCAGAGGGTGGTCCCACCTACAGCAGCTACAAGGGCGTAACACAGAGGCTCAATCATGCGTGCTCAGCCAACTGGCCCTGGCAATGAAGGCAGGCACTGCAGCTGGTGAGCAGGAAAGAGCTCTTTCTTCCCAGTAGCCACCAGCAACGCTCACCTGTGCACCTGCCATCGCTCCAGGTGCTGGACAGGTCCAGAGAGTAGAGCTTCCAGGCAAAAGAGGGCACCGCGACCTACACAAAGTTATTAGTCCATAGTAATCACTAGAAATATGAAATGGCAAAAGAATCTTGTACAAACCAAAATCCCTCAAACACTAGAAAGAGAGCTAAGTGCAACTGAAATCACCAATCTTCTTGATAAAGATTTCAAAATAAAAATCATAAACATGCTAATGGAACTGGAGAAAAATATTCAAGTTCTCAGGGAGGATTTCAAGAAAGAGATAGAAACTTTGAAAAATGCAGTATCTGAAATGAAACATACAACGGAGGGATTTAAAAGCAGATTAGATGAGGTGAAGGAGATAGTAAATGAAATAGAAATTAGAGAACAGGAATACAAAGAAGCTGAGGCACAAAAAGAAAAAAGGATCTCTAAAAATGAAAATACAAATGAAACAATATTCATATTATAGAGGTACCAGAAGAAGAAGAGAAAAAAAGGGGAAGAAAGTCTCTTAGAGGAAATAATTAACAAAAACTTCACCAATCTGGGAAATGAAATAGTCTCTCAGGAAATGGAAGTGCACAGATCTTGTGACCAAAGGATCCAAGGAAGACAACACCAAGACATATAATAATTAAAATGGCAAAGATCAAAGACAAGGACAGAACATTAAAAGCAGCCAGAGAGAGAGAAATGATCACATACAAAGGAAAACCCATCAGGCTATCATCAGACTTCTCAACAGAAACCTTAGAGGCCAGAAGGGAGTGGCATGATATATTTAATGCAATGAAACAGAAGGGCCTCGAACCAAGAATACTTTATCCAGCAAGACTATCATTGAAATTTGAAGTAGGGATTAAACAATTTCCAGATAAGCAACAGTTGAGGAAATTTACCTCCCAAAAACCGTTTCTATAGTATATTTTAAAGGGACTGCTCTAGATGGAAGTGCTCCCAGGGCTAAATAGCTGTCACCAGAGAAAATAAAACCACAGTAAAGGAACTAGACCAATAAAGAACTAAGCAAATGCAAAATTAAATCAACTTCTCCCGAAGTCAGTCAAGGGATATACGAAGAGTACAGAATGACACCTAATATATAAAGAGTGGCAGAAGAAGAAAAAGAAGGGAGGAAAGAAAACCCCTTTAGACTGTGTTTGAAATAGCGTAATAAGCGAGTTACATTAGAATGTTAGATAGTATAGAAGCTGCCCTTGAACCTTTGGTAACCACGAATCCAAAGCCTGCAATGGCAATACAAGTATCTATCGATAATCACTCTAAATGTAAATGGAATGAATGTACCAATCAAATGACACAAAGTTACAGAATGGATAAAAAAGCAAGACCTACCTATATGCTGCCTATAAGAGACTCACTTCAAACCCAAAGACATACACAGACTAAAAATAAAGGGATGGAAAAAGATATTTCATGCAAATAATAGGGAGAAAAAAGCAGTGGTTCCAGTACTTGTATCAGACAGAATAGACTTCAAAACAAAGAAAATAACAAAGAAGGACATTACATAATGATAAAGGGGTCAGTCCAACAAGAGGATATAACCATTATAAATACCTATGCACCCAACACAGGAGCACCTACATATGTGAAACAAATACTAACAGAATTAAAGGGGGAAATAGAATGCAATTCATTCATTTTAGGAGACTTCAACGCACTACTCCTCCCAATGGACAAATCAACCAGACAGAAAATAAGTAAGGAGACAGAGGCACTGAACAACATTAGAGCAGATGGACCTAACAGACATCTACAGAACACTCCACCCAAATGCAGCAGATACACATTCTTCTCGAGTGCATAGGGAACATTTTCAAGAATAGATCATACATTAGGCCACAAGAAGAGCCTCAGTGAATTCAGAAAGATTGAAATTGTACCAACCACCTTAACAAGATATAAAACTAGGAATAAATTATGCAAAGAAAACAAAAAAGCCCACAAACACAGAGGCTTAACAACATGCTCCTAAATAGTTAATGGATCAATGACAAAATAGAAACAGAGGTCAAGCAATATATGGAGACAAATAACAACAATAACTCAACACTGCAAAATCTATGGGTTGCAGCAAAGGCCATGCGAAGAGGGAAGTATATTGCAATACAGGGCTTTCAGGAAAGAAGAAGAATCCCATAGGATCAGTCTAAACTCACAGTTAATGAAACTAGGAAAAGAAGAACATATGAGGCCCAAAGTGAGTAGAAGGAGGGACATAATAAAGATCAGAGCAGAAATACATAAAATTGAGAAGAATAAAACAAGAGAAAGAATTAATGAAACCAGGAGCTGGTTCTTTGAGAAAATAAACAAATTAGATAAACCCCTAGCCAGACTTATCAAGAAAATAAAGAAAGTCTATACACATAAACAGAATCAGAAATGAGAAAGGAAAAATCACTACAGACACCACAGAAATATAAAGAATTCATTAGAGAATACTATGAAAAATTATATGCTAACAAATTGGATGACCTAGAAGAAATGGACAACTTTCTAGAAAAATACAACCTTCCAAGACTGACCCAGGAAGAAACAGAAAATCTGAAGAGACCAATTACCAGCAGTGAAATTGAGCTGGTAATCAAAAAACCACCTAAAAACAAAAGCCCTGGTCCAGATGGCTTCACCACTGAATTTTATCATTTAGAGAAGACCTAACACCCATCTTCCTTAAAGTTTTCCAAAAAGTAGAAGGTAGGGAATACTTCCTAACTCATTCTATGAGGCCAGCAACACTCTAATGCCAAAACCAGACAAAGACACCATAAAAAAAAACGTCAGACCAATGTCCCTGATGAACAAAGATGCAAATATCCTCAACAAAATATTAGAAACTAAATTTAAAAATACATCAAAAAGATCATCCATCATGATCAAGTGGTATATATTTCGGGGATGCAAGGATGGTAAATATGAGAAAATCCCATCAACATCAGACCAAATCAACAAACAGAAGGGCAAAAATCACATGATCATCTCCATAGATGCTGAAAAAGCATTCGACCAAATCAATATTCAGTCACGATAAAATCTCTCAACAAACTGAGTATAGAGGGCAAGTACCTCAACATAATAAAGGCCATATATGACAAACCCACATCCAATATCATACTTAACAGCAAGAAGCTGAAAGCTTTTCCTCTAAGATTGGGAACAAGACACTCTACATACTTTTATTCAACACAGTTCTGGATGTCCTAGTCACAGCAATCAGACAATACAAAGAAATAAAAGCCATCCAGGTTGGTAAGGAAGAAGTTAAACTGTCACTGTTTGCAGACGGCATGGTATTGAACATAAAAAACACTAAAGAATGCACCAACAAACTACTGGAATAACTGAACTCAGCAAAGTTGCAGGATACAAAATTAATATGCAGAAATTCGTGGCATTCCTATATACTAACAATGAACTAGCAGAAAGAAATATCAGGAAAACAATTCCATTCACAATTGCATCAAAAAGAATAAAACACCTAGGAATACACCTAACCAAGGAGGTGAAAGATCTATACCGTGAAAACTACAAGCCACTCATGAGAGAAATTAAAGAAGACATTAATAAATGGAAATACATCCCATGCTCCTGGATAGGAAGAATTAATATTGTCAAAATGGCCATCCTGCCTAAAGCAATCTACAGATTCAATGCAATCCCGATCAAAATACTGACAGCATTCTTCAACGAACTAGAATAAACTGTTCCAAAATTCACATGTAACCACAAAAGACCCCGAATAGCCAAAACAATCCTGAGAAGAAAGAATAAATCTGGAGGTTTATGCTCCCAAACTTCAAGCTCTATGACAAAGCCACGGTAATCCAGACAATTCGGTATTGGCACTACAACAGATCCATAGATCAATGGAACAGAATTAAAGAGCACACATATAAACCCAAGCATATATGGTTGATTAATATATGATAGAGGAGGCATGAATATACAATGGGGAAATGACAGCCTCTTCAACAACTGCTGTTGGCAAAACTGGACAGCTACATGTAAGGGAATAAAACTGGATTCCTGTCTAACTCCATACACAGAAGTAAACTCAAAATGGATCAAAGACATGAATGTAAGTCATGAAACCATAAAACTCTTAGAAGGAAACAGGCAAAAATCTCTTGCATATAAACACGAGCACCTTTTTCCTGAACACATCTCTTTGGGCAAAGGAAACAGAAGCAAAAATGAACAAATGAGAGTACATCAAACTAAAACGCTTCTGTACAGCAAAAGACACCATCAGAACAAAAAGGCACCCTACAGTAAGGGAGAATATATTCATAAATGACATATCCGATAAGGGGTTGACATCCAAAATATGTAAAGAGCTCCCATGCTTCAACACCCAAAAAGCAAACAACCTGATTAAAAAACGGGCAGAGGATCTGAAAAGACACTTCTCCAAAGAAGAAATTCAGATGGCCAACAGGCACATGAAAAGATGCTTCACATCACTAATCATCATGGAAATTCAAATTAAAACCACAATGAGATATCTCCTCACACCAGTTGGGATGGCCAACATCAAAAAAGACAAGGAACAAGAAATGCCCGTGAGGATGCGGAGAAAGGGGAACTGTCCTGCACAACTGGTAGGAATGTAAATTAGTTTAACCATTGTGGAAAGCAATATGGAGTTTCCTCAAAACACTAAAAATAGATACACCATTGGACCTAGGAATTCCACTCCTAGGAATTTACCCAAAGGAAAGAAGATTTCAGATTCAAAAAGACATATGCACCTCTATGTTTACTGAAGCCCTATTTGCAATACCCAAGACATGGAAGCAACCTAAGTGTCCATCAGTAGATGAATGGATAAAGATGTGGTACATATACACAATGGACTACTATTCGGCCATAAGAAACAAACCCTACCATTTGCAACAACATGGATGGAGCTAGAGGGTATTATGCTCAGTGAAATAAGCCAGGCAGAGAAACACAAGTACCAAATGATTTCCCTCATTTGTGGAGTGTAACAATGAAGCAAAACTGAAGGAACAAAACAGCAGCAGACTCACAGACTCCAAAAAGGGAACAGTGGTTACCAAAGGGGAGGTTGGGTGGGGAGGGAGGGGAAAGAGGATTGAGGAGTATTATCATTGGCATACATGGTGTGTGGGGTCATGGGGAAATCAGTGCAGCACAGAGAAAACAAGTAGTGACTCTGTGGCATCTTACTAGGCTGATGGACAGTGACTGCAATGGGGTGTGGGGGGGACTTGTTAATATGGGTGAATGTAGTAAGCACAATGTTTTCATGTGAAACCTTCATAAGAGTATATATCAATTATACCTTAATAAAAAATATGATTACTTTCATGTACCTACACCCATATATGCTGGCGCAGTTACCTTAAGAGAAATTGCTTGGTTTTAAGTACATAATTAAAAATGTGTTTTATTTACCAGATTTCCCTGCAACATGTATGTAACACAAGTACTAGAAGAAGAGGAGAGAGAGGAACAGAAAAAATAATGTGAAGAAATAATGGCTGGAAACTTCTCAAATTTATAGAAAAACAATAACCTACACATACAGAAAGCTCAACGAACTCCAAGTACCATAAAAAAGAGATGCACAGACTTAAACAGTAAAAACGGTCAATAACAGGAGAAAAACCTTTAATGCTTGCTGCTTAAAATGGAATTCCAAGAAGATCAATAGCTGACTCATCAAGAAACAATGGAAACCAGAAAGCAGTGGGATAACCCAAAGTGTTCAAAGAGAAAAACTATCAACAAATAACCCTATATGCAGGAAAACTATCTTTCAATATGAAGGTGTAATAAATACATTTCTAGATAAACAAAAATTGAGAAAATCTGTTGCCAGTAAGCCTGTCTTAAAAGAAGTACAAAAGGCAGTATTTACACTAAAAGCAAGTCAGCCCAGATGTAATCTGAATCCACACAAAAAAGAGCACCAATAAAATCAATTTAAATGAAAAGGTCAGCAAACAAAATAAAATGTTATAAATAAGAAAACATTCACTTAAGGCAAAAAAAAAGCAATAAAGGAGAAATAGAGAAACAAAAGACATAAAACAAAAGTAAAATAGCAAGCATGAATCAAACTACATCAATAATAACATAAAATGTAAATGGTGTAAGCAACCCAGTCAAAAGACAGAAAGAAAGACAGGAGAGGAGAGGAGAGGAGAGGGGAGGGGAGGGGAGGGGAAGGGAGGAGTGAAGAGAAGAGGAGAGGAGAGGAATGGGAGGGAGAAAGATGATCTAACTATATATTGTCTATAGAGACATTAGTTTCAGAGATACGAACAGCTTGAAAAAAGGATAGAGAAAGGTATCACATAAACAGCAAAACACAAGAAGCTATTGGCTACATTAACATCAGACAAAATAGTTTAAAACAACAACAAAAACACTTATCAAAGATGAAGGGGGACATTTTATAATGATAAAAGGATTGATTCATCAGTAAAGTTTAATAATTACAAATACGTATGTACCTAATAATAAAATACCTGAGGCAAAAACTGACATAAAGGAAAGTAAAAATAGACATTTCAAAAATAATAGCTTCAATATCTGCTTTCAGTAATGGTAGAATAACTAGACAGAAGATCAACAAGGAAATACAAGACTTTAACAAACTTATAAACCAACTAGATCTAATAGACATCTAGAGTATGACATCCAACAGAATATATGCTCTTTTCAATGCATGGAACACTCTTCTTGATAGACCACATTCCAGAGCCTTAACCTTAATATATTTAAAGGGATATAAATAATATAAACTATTTTCTCCAACTACAGTGGAATGAAATTGTAAATCAACAGGAGGAAAAAAATTGGGAAACTCACAAATATGTGGACATTAAACAACACACCTAAATAATCAATTGGTCAAAAAAGAAATAAAAGGGAAATAGAAAATAATTTAAGATGAATGATAGTGAAGATATAAAATATCAACATTTCTAGAATGCAGCTAAAGCAGTGCTTATGGGGAAATTAATAGCTATAAATGTCTACATTATGAAAGAAAAAAATCTCAAATAATAACCTTCCACCTTAAGACACTGGGATAAAGGGGGCAAGCTAAACCTCTACCAAGCAGAACAGATAGTATAAAGGTTAAAATAGAAATAAATGAAATAGAGAATAGAAAAAACAGTAGGAAAAAAAATCAATAAAGCCCAAAGCTGGTTCTTTGTGAAGAACAACATGACTGATAAATCCTCAGGCACACTGACCAAGATAAAAAGACAGAAGACTTGGTAATTCAAGTCAGTACTCTCATGCTGCTTATGTCAACACCCTTTTCCGACAGACATAATTTTCAACCTCACACAAAAAGTAGAAACCTGGTGTGAAAACCCTCAAATTACTGCTCACAACTTACCCGACTCCCCAAACTTACCTAAAACTAGACCATCCATAGCTCTTACCCAGGTTAAATTCTCTACCCTTAATTTGGAGAGAATCTTGATCCTTCTCTGCCTTCTCCGTTGCTTGTTTAATCACTTGCTCTTTCCTATCTCCTCAACCTCTTCTCTACTTACTTATTTCTCTCAGCATATCAACTTTGTCCCTTATGAAAAGTCTGCCCACAAACCTGGGTGGTCTCCCTGTATTATTCTTTCTTGCTTTCCTGTTGCAGTGAAACCTCTTGAAAGTGTAATCCACAAAGTTTCTTGTTCTCCAATGTCACTATGAGCTATCAGATTAAACATGCATCATCTTTCATCTAGGCTACTGCAGATTGACTAGCCACGAACTTATCATCTATACTTGAGATTTTTAATTTGAATGCACAGGTGGGCTGCAAGGTTTCACAAATTCGAAAGTTTACATACATGAGCACTTTTTTCAGGAGTCATTTTCATAAAATTTAAATAGTGCTAGGATGCCAAAATGTTACCTATTTTTCTTATGGAAAACAGAGCGACTTTAAGAATGCAAAAACGATCATGTCATTGGCTTGTCTTTCAGTATTTCTCCATCACCTTGAAAATAAACCCCAAACCCCTCCATGATGTGGATCTTACCTCTTTAGCACAGTATTTCATCACTACCTACCTCCTCTCCATCCCTATTTCAGTCCTCTCCCCTACACTACTACCATCTAGTTACAGTGAATTATTTGGATACCTAGAATTCATAACTCTCATTTGCTTTAGGGCCTTTTAGCATGTTTCTCCTCCTCTACATGAAATCACCCATTCAAACCTATTCTCTAAACTGAGATTACATAAGTGAGGTAGAGCAGGGACATGGGACATGTATCATGATTAATTTTTCCTGCCTATGATGAGAAATGCCAATATAATGGTTAGTATAGTAAGAACAGGAGGGACTCCATCTTAAGGCTAAGATTCTATTTTAAAAACCAGGGAGTTAGGAGGTAAGATTCTTAACATATTTTATCATGATTCGTCAACAAAAGACCCCATCCTAATGCAACGTAAGCAGTTCTCAGTGATGTGTTTTCACTGCTTGAGGGTAACCATTATCTTGCAGAAGAACACGATTAATAAATTCATTGTGTTAAGTTTATCTGACAGAATATTCAGAGGGCTGATGATGGTTGGTGATGTAATGTCTCTCACTGGAGACAAACATCATGACGCCACACATCAGCCTATGCTCCCCTGGCCCTATTCTTGAAATCCTTAAAGACCCAAACCCTAAAACTTAAGTGCACCTCCTCTCTGAGATCACCTGCACAACCGCCTGAGTGTGCACTGTCTTAAACTTTCTTGCTGCAGAAGCCTGCTGCACTTCTCTGAACTCTTTTCATTTTAAAGACAAGAACTTGCTGACCTCCTCTGGAGGTAAATGTCTTTGTCACTTTGCTTTTTCATTCAATTTTCTAGCCTTAAACCCAAGTCTTCTCTCTATTCTGCTGCAAACAAGTAGGAAAGGGCTACTGAAATCTCTGATTTGGGCTTGCAAGTTTCTGTCACCTGGGTGACTCTGACAGAACTGTGGCTTCATGATCATGCTCTTCGTAGCCTGCCTGAAAAATCGTTCTTTGATTTGGGAAGTTCTCATAACAAAATCTCACTCCATCCAGTGCTCCGTGGCTCCCTCAAATTCTGGAGTGGTAGGGGCTTACTTAGTTCCCACACTGTGCAGATCAAGTGGACACTAGATGCCAGGTGACCTTGGCTTTAGGAATTGCCAAGCAGTATTTAGCAGTTCAGTGAACTTCCCTTTTCTCCCTCTGCTCTTTCCTGTGCTCTACTGTCTGCACAGCTGCTAACATCCACTAATCCTCTTGCTTTATGAACTCCTTCCTTACCTACACTCATCCTCAGACTTCCCTAGTCTGGGTGAGGTTTCACCTAGTGCACAGGGAAAGGCCTCCCCAGACACAGCTGCCTGGCAACATAAAGGGATGAATTTCCTGTTCTCCATCAGGATTAAGTATCCTTTTTATTTGCATTTATGGCATCCTGTGTATACTTATATAGTAACTTTTATCATACATTATTATAATTATTAACTTACCTTTCTTCCCTGAAAGATGACAAGTTCTTATAGAGTTAAGGACAGTATTTTCCATCTCCATGTTACTAGTGTATGGCATTCATGTATTTCCCAGATAAATCATACCTTATTCCCTTGTCAACCCACTGCAAACACTGTAAATACAATATTTTTACTACTCTATGAAACTAGTTAAGATGAATATGCTCTTCCCATTACCAGATTTAATGATCTCTTCATTCCTTATCAAATTTAAACTTTCCAGTCCTTCCTTGTAAGTAACATTTGACACAGTTATCATGTCCTCTTTCTTGAAATCCTGTCCTCATTTAGCCTCCTGGATACTGTTCTCACTTGGTTCTCCAGAACACTCTCATTACCCTGACCTTTTAAATGTTGGGAGTGCCTCTGGGCTTATTCCTCAAACTCTTTATTGATATTCACTATCTAGATGACTTCCCAGTACCATGATTTCAAATGTATTTGCTGATAACTCCCAAATTTATATGTGGTGCATTCACTTTATGAAATTTCACTGAGCTAAACAGTTATGATCCATACACTCTCTCATTTGAGTGTTATACTTCAATAAATGGTTAAAAAAAGAGAAAAGAAAAACAACTATTGGCATGAGCTCTTAACAGAAGTCTTATAACATATCCCAAAGCAAGCCTTTTCTGTAGTCTTTCATTTCTGACACCATGGAAACCGACTCTTCTAGTAGTGCTCAGGCCAAAACCCTCAGACTCAACCTTCATTCCTCCTTTTCTCTTAATTCTACATTTAATCCATCTACAAATCTTGTTAGCTCTACTTTCAAAATATATGCCCAAAATGAATACTTTCCACATCTCATATGATGTCTCAACTAAAATAACATAATTGGTGTCCCTGTTCTATCCTTGCCACATAGCAGTCAGAGTGACTCTTTTAAAATATAGGTCACATTGTTTCCTTTTGCTTCCCAGCTCATTAATTCAAATTTAAAGTCCTCTGGATGGTCTCGGTCCAGCCATCTCTATGACCTCATCTACCATCCTCTCTGTTTCATTCCACTCCAATCACCATGGCCTCTTTGCAGTTCCTTAAACGCACCAAAGATGATTCTACCGCAAAGCCTCTGCACTTGCTGTGCTTCTCTCCAGTCCCGTGGTTTAGTTTTAATTTCTTTGGATCTCTGCTCCAGTGTCATCATCATCAAAGAGGCTTTTCCTTGTGAGCTTTTAAAAATAGCAACACCATCCTCTCCTTATCTCTATCCCCCTTACAATGCCTTAACTTTTTTCACAGCAGATATTTGATTACTGTCTTTCTCCCCAACCAGAATTTAAGCTTCATCAGAGCAGGGACTTTATCTGTTCTGCTCACCAGAACTCCCAGTATCTATAATATCTGACATTAGGCAAGTGCTGAAGAGTATTACTGAATTAGTGTAGAATTTAACACTGCCTCTCTTCATTGTTTTTGACATGTTTTCCTTCTCTCTTCACTAGCCTTTTCTGGTTCTCCCATTTCTCATTGTCAGAGATGATAACTTCTTTGCTCTTTGACTACTAAAGTATAGGCTATAATCAGTATAAAGGTTTCACAAAGGTATAGTCAGGCAAGGATGACTCTAAACTTCAAAATAAGTCTCAGTATACGATGAAAAGTCTAGCTCTCTGCAGAGTAACTTACAATGGGCTTATTGTTGATGAAAGTACGGTTTTCCTCTCTCTCAAATAGGGATCGCACATCCAGGCATGACTGGAATGCAAATTACCTAAGGGATTGTAGTTTATCTAAAGCAATATTGTGAAACGGACCATAGGGACTTTTAAAAAGATGGGGCAGATATGGAAATATTCTAAGATAGAAATCGACAACAGTTAACATTTATTGAGAGTTCTTTGTGTACAAGCACTTGGTATGCGTATGCACCTTACATGCATTATCTCAATGAATTTCACAACGACTTATACATAGGAAATGGATACTATTATGACCCCATTTTACAGATGAGGACATAGCTTTAAAGACAAAAGGTCCCAAAACCAGTCATTGGGACCTACCACCTCCAATACTGTGATGGGAAGCAATGTCTTCAGTACTTTTATTTTTACACTGTTCCGCTTCCAGATATAGCCTTCTGAAATCCTCTGCTAGTGTCGACCTTTTCCAGACACGCAAGGCAGAATATGAAATGTGACAAACAGCGAAAAAGTCAGCGACCGTCCTCCCCCATCTCTTTGCCCGGGAGGATGGAACTGTGCGGTGTGCTCCGTTCCAACTTGGCCGGTTCTCGGAAAGATGGGATTCTGGCCTCGGCAAAACATTTAACGCTCGCTTTTAGGCTAAAAGTTTGGTGCATGTTAGGAGTCTTGCGACTCCCGTGACAATTCTCCGCGCGCCAGCAGGCTCCCTGACAGTTTCGGGCCCTGCGTTTGCATGCAGGGACCGCCCACATCCCAGCACAGAGGCGCGGGGTGGGCAAGGCTGACCCCTTCCACCGTCCCCGCCCAGCCCAAGGAGGAGGAGCCCCCGGCGGGGGAAGGGCTGGGGTCGAGGAGGAGCGGGAGGAGACAGGGAGTGAGCAGCTCGCCCCTCCCCGTACCCGCTTCCCCCGACCCCGAGCCTCGGACCGGACGCCCGGGTTCCCGGTCGCTGCCGCTCCTGCTCTCACCTGCCGTCCGGCCTGGGGTCGGGGGTGTCGGCGGAAGGCCCCGCGGCGCCGCCAGCACTAAGACTGGAGGCCCGGCGGCTTCGCCTCTGCGGCGGGGGCTGTTTCTGGGTTGTCTGCTCTGGCCCCATGGCGCGGAGGTGGCGGGGAGGAGGTGGCCGCGTGCCCAGGAGACCCGCAGGGACGGGCACCTCGCGCGGCCGCTTCTGCCCCCGCAGCAGTTCCGGTCAGGAGCGCGCCGCCGCCACCATTTTCCGGGGTTTGAAAATGGCGGCCGCGAAGGGGCCAGCCAATCAGAGGACAGCAGGTCGTTGCTAGGATGCGTGGAGTCCCGTCCTCTACCCTCCCAGGCCCTCCGGCGCCTGACCGAAGCTTAAAGAGTGAGGTGGTGCCCTGGGCAGTCCAGCAGATTAGTGGATGGCCTTGGTTTAATAATGACTCCGTTCCTAAATCCCCAAAGCCCAATACCTATTGCACTGTTTATTAGGACTTTCATCACAGGCCAAGACAAATTGCAAGCATTTTAATTCCTTACCAGTATTTGAGGAGAAGAGAGGTAGAAAGTAATGACCGAATATGAGGTGGTGGTGTTGATCACATACACACCAAATTATTAAAGTGAGAGAAATCCCAGTTATCAAAGGAAATGGAAATGAGTTCTCAGGGCTGTCTAGGAAACCAGTAAAACCTAATTTTGAGCCCTCCTGCTTCCCAATGGGGAGGAGTGAAAGTGCCTTCATCCTCTAATTATAAGAAGGCAGCAAAAGGCACAACGTCAAATAATGGACCTTCTCAAATAATGAAGTTGTTAAATAGCACGTTCTTTGAATTTAAATATTGATTTTTTTTGTCTCAAACTCTTTCAAAAATAACTTTTCCTTTGACACTTAGGAATCTGTCCTAAGAAATAAAATTACATAGGCACTGAAGGGTGGCAGAATATGCCATCCTAAAACATGCTACTGTGGCATTAGGATTATTTTGCGCTACAGGCAGTTGAAGAACACCAGGTGCAGGAAGGGCATTCTGGCCTCCCTTTTTTTACTGAAAGCAGAAGATGAAGTTCTGGTGTGAAAACTGCCCTTTCTATACCAGGAGGAAAGAAACATTCTTATTCCCGGAGATGGGGGGAAGTCAAGGGAGAGAGAATAATGTACAAACAGACCTTATTAAAATAATATCTTCCTTTGGTCTCCTTATATATTTTAGTTACTTTCCCACAATTGCCTCTCTACACCTACTCTAGTATATAAATAAGCACTAAGATTTTGCCACTCCTGTGGGTCTTCGTTGTCCTATGGATCTATCTCCCTTGTTTGTGTGAAAATCCCTTTACTTTTCTCCTATTAATCTGTCTTCTGTCATTTTAACTGTCATGCCCAGCTGGACACCCTAACAGGGTAGAAGTGAAGTTTTGTTTCCCCTACAACATGAAGATATTAATGGCATGGTTGTTGTTTATGATATCAGAAAGAGTAAATAAAGGCAATCTAAAAAAACAATGATAGGGAAATGGTTAATTATGGTTGATTCACTGGAAAGAATATTTTCAGCCAATAAAAATTAACTATAAAGTGTGGAATAGAATAATATGTTGTAATTTTTAAATAAATACATGGAATCTAGAGGTATATCTAGTATATTCAGAGTTATGAATTATAAGAGATTTAATAGGAAAAAGAGATCAATGAATTAAAATGTCTCCATGTGGTCAGACTTTGGGTATTAATTTTTTTTACTTATATTTTATAATTTTTAAATTGTGAAGTATTGAGCTTATATTACATTTATAGCACAAGGTTAAGAATGTTTAGTTTTAAAAAGGGAAAGAAGTTAGGGAGTAAGATGCCCATAGTTGAGAACTACCTCTGTTCTGCCTTATCATACCCTTCCTCCCAAATTAAGAAGGAAATATTGCTTTGTAGCAGTTAAACAATACAGAAATGTCCACTAGGGAGTTGGTAAAAAATTTATTTTAATAACATTTTGGCACTAAAGTTCCAAAATATTATCAGTGGAAGCAATGGGGGCAAGGGTAGGGATTAAAAAGGGAGTATTGAAAATGTGTGTGTGTGTGTGCGCGTGCGCGTGCTCGCGCACGCATATGTGTGTTTTGGGGAAAATATTTCTAAAGGACTAAAATACATATGATGGAGATAATATATGTATATAAACATACATAATTAAGTATACACATTAAAAATTTAAGAGTAACAGCTAGAAGTACTGAAAAATGTCTTACAACTTTGTAGGCGTTCCATAAGAGGAAAAATTGTGGTACAACAAAAAGTCAATCAATCTGTCAAATAGGAGGAAAATATGGAAAAAAGAAAAAAGCATAGTTAAAAGAAAGCATTAAGAAATAGAAAACTTCTATTAATAGAAAACCCAGCCAAATGTAGGTAATCACAATAAAAGTGATTACATTGCATTTTCCCATTGAAAGACAGAGACTCTCACTATATTAAGACACATCCAAAACAAGTTTAAAAATAAACAAATGGAGTTCCAGCTCCAGTAATATGATGCAATAAGTTATCGAGACCATTTTGATTATTAAGCAAAACAAAAAATGCTAACTAAAGTGCAAAAGAACATCTTGAGGCTTTGATGAATAAGATAGTAAAGAATTATTGGGCCAAATCTTGAGGAAATGAGAAGATAAGTGGAGGCCAGAAACTCCTTTTATGTTAAAGGTACTTTCCAAACAGGGAAATTTCAGTGTTCATGGATTTAATTGGTGCAAGGGAGAGGAATCAATGCCCAGAGCCCAATCCAAGGTAATTTAATAGGAGACTTTTCACCATACAGTTTAACCACCAAAATACTTTCAAAATAAGGGTAAACCCACCCACCTCCACAACACCCATGAGACCACAAGGTGATTTTCCTTGGTATTGAGCAGGGCTGGGCATTAGGAGGGACTGTCTCTCAGAAGCTATGACCACAAGCTGGCACTAAGACCAGTGGGCAATCCAGAATCACATCACTTGGATGGTCTGAAAATTAAACAAATGTATTTAAACAAATAAACATCCCTCAGGTGTCTTGTTGAAAATGCCAATGCTCTCTGGAGAACTACACTTTTATCCCAGACTACAGAGACTTACCTCAAATAATTTTTCAAGGAAAATCACTAGCTCACACACAAAAAACCAAGCAGATAAGGAAAGAAACCACTGCTGGTAAGAATCAGAAGACATAACTGACAGAAAAAAACAGACCTGCAAAGATTTTGTCTGAATAATCAGACAGAAACGTTTACAATTACTATGTTGAAAGAAAGAAAAGACAAGATGGAAAATATCTTCAGGAAGTATACAATTACAAAAAAATAAGCATAATGGAGCAGATTTGAAAAAGAACTTAGAAGAACTTGTAGAAATGAAAAAAACGCAGTAATTAAAATAGAAAACTCACTGCATGACTTTAAAAGATTAGATAAAGCCAAAGAAAGACAGTAAGTGAACAGGATTATAGTTGGAGAAATTAACCAGAATGTAGCATAGACATTCAGATTGGAAATATAAGATGTGAAGGACTCTACAAGGTACAGCAAAAAGGTCTAACAAAAAGGAGAGAAAAGGGAATATGGGAAGAAAGCAATATTAAAAAAATAGCGACTGAGGACTTTCTAGAACTCAAGAGAGACATGAATCATTAAGCCCAACAGATCATTAAACCCAGCGAATCCAAAGCAGAACAAATAAAAAGAAATCCACATAAAGACACATTATGTAAAACCAAAGAAACCAAGGACAAAGACAAAAATTCCAGAGGAGCCAGAGAGAAAAGACCTTAAAAGGAACAAGATTTATACTGACAGCTTCTCATATGCAACAGTAGACTGAGGAATAAATACCAGCATTGAAATCTACCCAGTGAAATACCTTTCAAGAATATGGGTGAAATAAAGATATTTTCAGGCAAAAGCAAAAAAAAAAAAAAAAGTTTGTAACTGAAAGATGCTCTCAAAGAAAGTCTAAAGGATTTACTTCAGGCCCAAGTAAGAAAAGTAAAATCTAAAATGGGAGAAGGAATGCAAAGCAAAGAAAGTGGTAAATATGTGGGTGAATCTAAAACATTGTTTAAACCAACAATACTACCTTGCAAACAAATACATGACAACAATAACAACAAAAAAACACAGAAGAATGATAAATGGAATTCAATTATTCTAAGGTCTAAGAAAAGGGTATTGTGCAAGAAGAGGGTAAAGATATTGATTAAATTTAGATATGTTGTAATATATTGGATAATTGCTAAAATTTGGAATTATATAATATGTGGTCATTGTGTCTGGCTTTTTTCACTTAGCATGTTTTCAAAGTTCATCCATGGTGTACCACATATCGTTATCATTCCTTTTTACTGCTAAATAGTATTCCCTTGTATGGATATACCACTTTTATTTATCTATTCACCAGATGATGGACATTTGAGTTATTTCCACTTTTGCCCTTACAAAAATGCTGCTATGAATGTTTGTTTACAAATTTTGTGTGGACATATGTTCTCATTTCTTTGGGGTAGTGAAGCATTTTTATTGTTCCTTTTTCCTTATTCTATTTGAAAGCTAAACACTCCATTTCTATTTTTAGCAATTATCCAAGATATTACTACATATATAAATTTAATCAATATCTTTACCCTTTTCTTGCAAAAGATAACCTAGGATATGAGGACAAACAGCACAGAAGTAAAAACTATATCTAAACCCAACTATATGAGTTATTGCATTGAATGTAATGGACTAAATTCTTCAAGTTAAAGACAAAAATAGAAAAAAAATCAGTGTGTTTACAAAGGACACATAAAAAATGTGAGAACAATGAAGTATGTAAAGAATGTAAGAATGTAAAAAGTGGAAAAAGATATTCAAACACTAACCAAGAAAACAACATTAAAGTAGTAATTCTTTATTAATATTCAATAATATTAATTGTAGTTCAACAGTATTAATATTCAATAATACAAACTTTAAGGCAACAATCCAGTTAAGATAGTTATTTAAAAATGGTACAAAAAGTTTCAATTCTTCAGGAACTATAACAATTTAAAATTCACATGCTTTTAATAACATTCTGAGAATAGATAAAGCAAAAATTGTCAGATAAAGAAATAATAGACAAATCAACAATCATAATGGGAAATTTTAATACATCTTTAAAAATAATCAGTACCCAAAATTCAGACTACACAATAAATGAGTTTGATGTAATGGAGATGCATATATCTCCATTGCATCCAACAACTCCAGAATACACATTCTTTTCAAGCATTCACAGAACATTTTTAAAAATTGACCATATAAAATCGCTCACTCTCCCGGTGCCTTGGCACCAACCTCCGGACCTCGTGGCGACGCCCGGCGGTCGCGTGGGGCCAGGAGCGAGACCGCGCCCTCCGGCACGGCAGGGGCGCCCGGACAGATATAAAGGAAAGAGAATTAAATGAGGGAGCTGTTTAGCCAGGCTGTGCATTGCCTCTCCATCCAGATGGTACACACATCCTGCGTTCTTTGCAACATGCGTTTGGCTAAGCAATAAGGCCCACCTCACCCCAGGACATGCATTTCGTTCACAAAGCACTTTCCTAGGAGATGGCATTAGAAGATTCATTATCTTTCTCTTTATGGAGCTCCCTTTCCAAGGGTCACCTGCACAAGTAGTAACAAGGAGTCATGGCGAGGCCTCAGGTTCCAGGCCACCAGCCACATGGACAATAGAAGTGCTCTCCGTTTTGGCATCTTCACAAGCCTCACCAGCCCAGCCATGATGCTCCTTTCTACTCCCCAGGGCTTTCCATTCTGATGAAGTTCATTCAGTGCAGGGACCAATGCTTCACAGCCATCAACCCTGTCAACTACCTCAAAAGCAGATGCAGACCCAGACGACTCCACTCCATGGCCTGTCAATTCCACCCCATGCTGATTTTCTACTGAGCTCTTCCTACCACTGTTCTACTTTGCCCTCCCTGAAACCACAGCTCACAGACCCTGACTGACCCTAGGCACACGGGTATTCTCATCAGTGATGTGTCAGTTTAGAGAACTCAGTCACACTAATTTCCATGATTGTTACAATTCAGCATTTTAGCTTATTGCAAGGGATTACATTATAGAATGTTTGCCCTCCCCCCCACCAGAAGCATCATTTTTTTAATATCAAATTGGAAGAGAGAATAAAGAATACATGCCCACAAAAAAAAAATATTGACCATATAGCAGAATATAAAGGATGTCTTAAGTATATAAAGAGAGAAATTATTTAGAGTATGTTCTCTGAAATTAATGAACCAAAAAAAATGTATGATATAATTAAAAATAAAATAAATAATAAAAACCTAGACTATCCCCATATACTTGGAAGTGGTGGTGGTCCACGTGAAAGGGTGAAAGGTAGAGGTAAAAAGGCCACTTTTTTGGTTTGCTTTACGTATTAGGGATTGTTTGAATCTTATTTAAGGAATAGATATTTCGTACAGTACTTAAGCAATAGAAAGAGCTCCTTGCTGGCACAGCAGATTCTGCTCACTTTCCTTTCCCCATAAATGCTTAGTACATTCTTAATTATGTGAGGTGGATTTTTAAAAAATGCATTTGTTATTTTCAATCTAGGGATAAGATGGAAGTAATTCATCTGTAGTGTTGCACAAACTTAGTTCAGGGTGTGCTCAGGCCCACCTCCACTACTCTGAGACTGAACTGACAAAACGGCGAAGAGTCTGTACTGCTTTAAGTGGAGCAGGTGTCTCAGTCCGCAGGTGGGGTCATTTCCTGCCCTGTGATAAAGCTGACCTGGGTGCACTTCTCCGTCACTCCTGCGGGCAGTGGAGCAGCTTCCCGAGGGCATGGTAAGTGGCTACTGTACTCCTAGGGTGCCGGCAGTGTTGCTTTCCTGTTGAAGCAGGTTTGACTCCGGATTTGGCCCTCTTCCCACCAAACAATTCTTTACTTAATTCTTAATACGTGAGAAGACATTTGGTTCTTGCAATATCCATGTTGGGTGCAGATCTGGATAGGCTCTGCTCTATTCATCTCCACTTTTGCTGCTTTTGGAAAAGTAGTTGATCTGAAGTTGTTCACTTAATTGAAGTGCTGAAGCGAGCACCTCTGCTTCCTTCAGTTTCTGTGCTTGTTTGAGACCTGGTGTGCTGATATTCCTGTAGGAATCAATCGTTTCACTTTTAACTATGCTTTTAGAGTTTCTGGGGACTTCAGACCCAGGTTTCCATTGCCAAGCTCATAAATGCCTGGCAGGGTAAAGTGCAACATCTTCTCTGTCCTCTCTGTAGTTCTTTGGGGACAATAATGACGATAGTTACTTACAGTGATTCTGTTCGGGGACACCTTTTAAGATCCACTGTCCCTGTAATCACTTATGTGTCAGTCATACAAATGTTTAACATCTTAGAATTTTTAATTCTTAAATTGAAACCTTTCAAACTGCTTTTTCATCTTTGATCTTCTCACCCCATTGGACCCTCTCTTTGACATTGTAAAGATGTTTAAATTGTTTTGCTCTTAAAATTATGCCTTCCCACATGAGGGATGGAAATATCCTGTCTTAAGTGTATCAATGTCAGTATTATGGGTGTGATATTGTACTATAGTCTTGCAAGATATTTCCATTGGGGGAAATGGCTAAGGGGCCCATGAGATCTTTCTGTATTATTTCTTACAACTGTGTATGAATCTGCAGTTCCTATTTATGTCAAAAAAAGAGTTAACTAGAAGATTATGCCTTCCTAGTAATTCAAAGAAGCTTTGTAGTAGCATTTATTAATGTGCTGTGACTTACCATTGTTGATATTCAGTGGGCATTTTATAGTCTTAGAGTGTGACTAATATTTTAACACATAGTTTGGCAAGGAGGGAAGAATAAGGTGAAGACAGCCTTCGGTACCTTGGAACAGAGTGATGTTGTAAGCTCAGTTGCTTCTCAAACCAGGAAGGGCAAAGTTGATTCTTCTTGGGCCAAGTTTTCCTGCCAAATTAAAAAGGACAGTATCACTCCTCTGTCTGAACTACGTGGGTAGCAGATCACATGCAAAGCAGCAGTTGTTTTTTTTATGTTGGTATTATGAGCACATGGCATGTGTGCACCACACACGACTGGGTGGTAAACAGCTGAGGAAGACTGCTGTGAGAGAAATCTACATGTACATGGTTTCAATGATGTAGAGACACAAAATGCCCCCTAACTTTTAAATTTTTACCTACAACTAGGGATTTAGGTGAGTCTAATCTGTTTACAGTAGCCTACAATGTACTGGGATCATTTTAAGTCCCACAGGTGAAAGGAATGAAACTGTTCTTTGCAGATAGGGGTGGTAGAAAGCTGTTTATGATGGAATGTGTTGTTTTGATTTTTATGTGCCAGATAAAGGTGGGAGTATTGATTGGTACTAAGTGCACTGCAATTTGAGTTCACAACCACTGTCATGAGACTGATAATTGTAGAAAAGTAACACAAGAGGGAAGCTCTGCTCAAGCAGTGAACTTGAATTCTTCAAAGAGGAAAGAGAGCTGAGTTGTGCCTTGAGAATCAAGGAGACGAAGTACAAGGTTTGATGGGGCTGAGCAGGAAGAGAGTCCAAGTCAGATTGCAGGGGTGTGAACAGCCAGAGCTCCCTCCCACCGGCTACTGGTAGGCTTTTTGTAGCTGACGCTCAGGCCTTGGGAAAAGAGGGTAGGGTTACCTAGCACATCAACAGGCAAACCTCCTGAAGGGCCCTGATGATGCAAAAAATGGCCTTCTCACTCTCTAAGACCTCCTGTGTAGACTTGTTCCATGACCCTGGCAATCAAAGCTCAATGATATTAAAGTCAGTGAGTGTAATCCCTTCAGATTTTTAGGATTTAACTTTTCCTTTCCCTCTCTTAGATGTCTACTAAAACTGTGTCTGTTTAAATTACAAAAAGAGTTGTTTGCTATTAAAAAAAATGTGGATAGTGATTTAAAAGTGGGATAGGAGATGTGGGGGCTCATATGGGTGAAGGAAAACAGTGAAATTTAAACCAAAAAAGACCACTTACTACCCAGATATAACTAGAGTTAATACTTTGCATTTTTTTCATTAAGGTATCATTGATACACAATCTTATGAAGGTTTTACATGAGCAACATTATGGTTACTACATTCACCCATATTATCAAGTCCCCCCCGCCAATACTTCGCATTTTTCAAGACTATTTTCTATGCTTAGTTTTAAATGTATTTGACATACTTTATATACAATCAACATACAGCTTATGTACTCTGTACTTAATATGTTATGAACATTTCCCACTTCATACATTTTTGGGGGTAAATATTTAAGATAATATTAATTAAGGTAATATTAAGGATAATAATGTATAACATACTACTGTATTGATGATCTTCCTTTAAATGCCCAGCAGTAGGTGAATGGTTAAGAAGATGTTTTCACTCTTATAGTTAATAATACTGTGAATGCCATTGTGCCTAATCTTTATGTTTTAGATTATTTCTTTCTTTTGTAATTCATTTGTTTATGTCGTTTGCCTGTTTACCTAGTAGATGTCGCAAGTGTTTCTTTTGTAACTGATGAATATAAAACTGCTTTATATATAACCCTTATATATGAAGGGCTGTATATAAATCAATTTTTGTATACAGCAGTATTTATTATGGTATAGAATGTTTACATTTTGGAGTTGTCAAATCTATTGCATGTTTCCTTGGTGAATTTTTCACTACTTTTAAAAATCTTTTTATTTATTTTTTTGATATCATTAATATACAATCACATGAGCAACATTGTGGTTACTAGATTCCCCCCATTAATTTTTCACTACTTTAAAGCTTAGGCCATCCTTCCTTATCTAGAGCACATATGAACAGTAAATGTAAAAATCTTGAGATATGAAAAAGTAACATCTTTAATTTATCTGTAGTGGGTTTTAAACTGTGTCAAGGCTATACATGGATTTTGGTTTTGTGCCTTTCCAAAAACTAGCTAATTTTTTGGGGGGTAAGACAGCTTGATTTTATACATACATGGTATATAATATATATATAGTCTTGACTTGTTCTTAGCCCATTATACAATAGGTGCTTAGTTTATGTTGTTGAAACCTTTTAATGGAATTGTTGTCCTTAATTCAACTGTTCCTGTACCCTGACTTTTGGTTTCCATGAGATACTTTTAATTAGCCTTATAATATATTTCTCTTGTTGGCTTAGGCTAGCTTGGTGTCTGAATGCTGAGTGATGAAGCTCATGTTATCTGAGAAGGCCCACTCAGTGCTAACTTACTGTGGCTTATTTCAGAGGGAGTGCCTTTCCATTCATATTGGCCAAGCTGGCATCCAGATTGGGGATGCTTGCTGGGAACTCTATTGTCTGGAACATGGAATCCAGCCAGATGACATTGTTCTCAACGGTGAAAAGGGTCAGTTGGAAAATGCTAGAATGGATAGTATGGATGCATCTTTTGATACCTTCTTTTGTGAGACAAGAGCTGGGAAGCATGTGCCCAGAGCACTCTTCATGGACTTGGAGCCAACTGTTATAGGTAATGTAAGTTTACATTCTAGTGCACTTTTCAGGCCCACAATCAAAACAAACACACCAAGTATCCAATGGTGGGATTATCAGATTATACAAATCTATGTAAATGGCATCATGTGCACGTTTTCCAAATTTAGAGGATCACTCGATGGCACTTATGATGAGCAGCATGGCAAACACACCCAGAGGGAAGACTGGTGGAGCCTTTTTCTGTGTGGTGAAGCAAATTAATTCTTAATTTCTCCACACACATCTATCATAACAAAACTTTAAATTTTCTCCTGGATTTGAAAGCCAATTGCTAGAAGCTTCTGACAAAGAACCTGAAATTTGACATTAGCTTCTTATAAAGGGTAGAATATTTGAAAATGATCCTACAGAAGCAAGGAGCCAAATAAATCTAATTGTGGGCAAAATCAATACAATTCTATGATGATTAATGGCTGCCTTTGTAGTATCTTGTGCAAAAAACACTTAAAGTGGAGCTGGAGCAATCCTGGGTTGAGAAGTGGCCCCAGTGTGGAAAGGAGGGTGGATTTGGGTTTGGGATTATGTATTAATTAGTTATTGCTGTGTAATAAACTAGCTCTAAGCTGAGTGGTTTAAAACAATAATGATCATTATTTTGTCCATGAATCTGCAGTTTGAACAGGGCTCAGAGGGGACAGCTTCTCTCTGCTCCATGTGGTATCAGCTAGGAAGGCTCAAGTGGGACCTGGAGGATCTGCTTTGAAAAAGGCTCATCTACTTGGTGGCCAGCTGTTTCAGGCTGTTGGCTGAGAGCCAGGCCAGGGCTGTGGGGGACATGGGCCTCTCTCTGGGCTTCTTAGGCTTCCTCACAGCATGGCGCTGGATGCCAAGAGCAAGCATCCCATGAGAACAAGGCAGAGGTTCATTGTACTGTAATAACCTAGCATTGGGAGTCACACGATGTCACTTCAGATATTTTCACCTGGTCAAGGTGGTTACAAAGATCTACCCTGGAAGGGGTATAAGCCTCACCTCTTAATGTGGAAATAGGTTCTAGAAGCACATGTGAGATGAAAAATCTTGTTGTGGCCTTCTTTGGAAAATGCAATCTGTACATACTGGACTGATTGGAGTCCATTTCCCTATCAGAACAAAGTCAGTCCATCAGAACAGTGGATTGATGTCAATGTGAAGGAAAAGATAGAAGGTTTTATTGAAAGGGGGAAGTTACAAATTGTCAAGGCCAAGATGCTTCAATAAAGATTTAGTGTTTACTCTGGTAGATGCTGTGAAAGAATTAAAAATAAGGAGGTATTGATAACTTCAAGAACAGAGGAGACTAGTACAGAGGTGAGGAGGAGCAATTGTGGTATGTTCAGATTTGAGTTACATGTGTCCTCAGAGAATATCTGACTTTTTGTTTCAGACACATGGGAGTTAGCTGGAGTCTGCTGTCCCAGAACCTGAGCAGGGTGGAATATGTCCCCAGAGGACTTCAGTAAATGTAGCTGAAGGAGCCATGTGAGAGGCCACATCCCAGTATTAGGATTATTGTAGCAGACATTTTAATTTGTGCCAATGCACAGATGCTAGGCCTATAGGAGGCTTAAGGCCCAAGATCAGAAGCTAAGCAAGTAAGAGAAGAGACAGGGGCAGGCAAAGACCCAGAAGAAATTCCCTAATCCTTTAGAATATAGCCTGGTAGGAGGGTGATTTTGAGGGTCCTGAGCTGTCCAAACAAAAAGGCCTAAGGTCCAGGGTTTAGGGAGGAGGCCCTGGTTTTCCTTGTTCTGTCCAGCACACGTGCCAGGCACTGTTCTTGACATTGGAGGCATGTATAGTTTCGGTGTTCATGGAACCCACATAGTCAGGTGCAGACCTATAAAAGACAAATAGGGTGCTTGAAAGCTGACTGGATAGTCATCAGATGTCTGCTCCTGAGGGAACAGAATTTGCAAATTCACAGAGGTGTAGAGGAACATGCAGCCTAATAGTTCAGTGTGGCTGGAATGGAGGGTGTGGGCAGGAGGGCGATGAGAAAGGAGTCTGGGCCATGGGCCTGGTAGCGGGAAGTCAGGAATTTGGACAGAGAAAGGACTTTGCAGGGAACAGCTGTAAGGGATGGACAATCAAGTGGAGAGGAGCTAAATGGCATTGGAGGTGAGGCAGCCAAAAAGCCATCCAATAATTGTGTTTAAAAACCATCAAAGCCCCTGCAGATGCTGGTTGAAGATGCTGGGCCAGGCACTGAAGTCTCCAAACAAAGTGCTAAAAGGCAGGAAGTTAGAGTGGCAGTTTGGTATGCATATGAAGCAGGCTTCTTTGGGAGTATATAGTTGGGTTTAGGAATTCACGGTCATATGCAGGAGAGCACGGTGAATTGCGAAAACTGCCTTGCTCTTAGAAAATTAGAGCATTTGCTCTTAAGCAGTGAGCTTCTCCTACTAACTATAGATATCTGGTGCCAAGGCCTGGGACGCAGATCTGCATAAATACATGCCATGAGGCCTGTGTTATTATTGCTTTGTGTAACTGTTGCTATGTGGGCTGTGTACCATGCCCCGAGAACTTGTTTAATCCTCATAACTCAGTAGGGCAGGTCTTGTTAATATCCTGCTTAGTGAGATGAAATAATTGAGGCATAGATTTGATAAGTAACTGCTCTGTAGTCCAATGAGGAAGACAAGATGTGAACCCAGGAAACTAATTCATGAACTCCTGCTGTAGCCTACTTAGTCCTCTAACACTGCTATGTGACTCCTGAGGAATTGTTCTGTCTGGGCGTTCTAAGGTGGGGGATTGGGACCCAGGCCTCAGACACGCTGTGTTCTGCTGTCTTCCCATGCTACCCAGGGTTTGAAGGCAGTGAAACTAAGCATGAGTTGCACTGGTTACATTCAATACTGCCAACATCTTAACACCAATTTCCCTGCCTCACACATTTATGTGAACTGTATTTGAGTCTCGTGGGTGTTTGAGTTGCCATATGGGCCTTCTTTGTTAAAGCCTCTTTTAATACAGATTGTCATGCCTTTCCAGTGTACAGTTGGCTGTTTGTAGATAGAAATAGTTGTCTTAGAATGCCAAGGTACCATCAGGTGTGTAGTAGGTTAAATAGTGTCTCCCAAAAATCTAGGTCCACCTAGCACCCCAGAATATGACTTTATTTGGAAATCAGGTCTTTGTAGATGTACTTAGCTAAGATGGGGTCATACTGGATGAGGGTAGTCCTAAATCCAGTGATCTGTGTCCTTATGAGAAGAAGACAGGAAAGAGGGGGTACCTTTGCAGGCAGAGACTGGCATGTGGCTGTAAGTCAAGGAACCCAAAGGATTGTCAGAGTCAGCAGGAGCTGGACAGAGGATGGAAAAGTCTCTCCATCAGAACTTCCAGAAGGAACCAGCCCTGCCCATGCCTTGATTTTGGACTTCTGGCCTCCTGAACTGTGGAAGAAAAAATGTCTCTCGTTTGAGGCCACTGAATGGGTTGTAATTTGTTACGGCAGCCCTAAGAGAGTAACAAAGGGGCATGATGGGAAAACATACCGTCAGTTTATAGGGAAATGCTGGTTCCTTTCACTAGCCTGAGGAAGTCTGGGTCAGCAGTTTAAATTCATCCCTTTCCCACCATGTGGGGGAAGACCGGGGGTCAGGGTACAGGGCTGTGCATGGATCAACAGGGGGCTGGCAGCTGAAGGGTGTGAAGCACACTGACCCTCCCCTCCCTCTGCAGATGGCATCCGTGCTGGCAAGTACCATTCCCTCTTCCACCCTGAGCAGCTCCTGAACGGAAAGGAAGCTGCTGCAACAACTATGCCAGAGGTCGCTGTTCTGTGGGGTCAAGGATCACTGACCTCGTGCTGGAGAGGATCTGGAAGCTGGCGAGTGGCTCCCTTCTCCTTAGGCAGGACCACACCCAAGAGCCTGGGGGTCTGCAGGCACCTCCCCAGCAGCCCCTGTGTTTCTGGCCTCGACGTCACACCACCCAGCCTGCACCCTGGAGCCTCCTGAGGCTGTCACAGTGGGGAGGCGTCCTGGTGTTGGCTTTGAGTGGCTTTGCTACTTACGAAGGGCAAAAGTACCCTCTTTACTTACTGTAAAGCCCCATCTTCTTTTTCCCTCTCGTTAGACTTATGAGGAAACGTGTTATTTCCTCCCCCATCACAGCTTTATTAAGATATAAGTGACATGTAACACTCTGTAAATTTAAGGTGTACAGAATGATGATTTGACACGTGTATACACACACACACACACACACACACACACACAGTGAAATGGTTACCACACTATACTTAACCACCCATCTGCTCACATGATTACCTTTCTCTCTTTTTTTATTTGTAGTGACAATATTTAAGATCTGCCCACCTAGCAACTTTCAAGTATATAGTACAATGTTTTCAACTACAGTCACCATGCTGTACATCAGATTCCAAGAACCTCAATTAATCTTCTCACTGAAAATTTGTGCCCTTATACCAACATCCCCCTGTCTCCCTGAACCCTGCGCCCCTGGCAACTACTTTCTCCTCTCTCTTTCTACAAGTTTGGCTTTTGTAAATTCCACATATAAATGAAATGATACAATATTTGTCTTCCTCTGACTTACTCCATTTCACTTAGCACAAGGCCCACAAGGTCCATCCGAGTTGTTGCAAACGGCAGGATTTCCTCCTTCATATCGACAGTGCCCCATCTACTCTTCTGCTGCTCTTAGTTTATCTTGTTATCCAAGACTTCCAAAGCATGCTAAAACTTGTCATTTCCAATAGTGACCACTGTTTATAAAGTTAGCTCGGGGAACACCCCACAAGCTGACTCTGTTTACTAACAGTTAATTCTTCTCCAAGGACCTCCATATGGAGAATTCCTTGTCCAGTAAACATTTTGGCGTTTGGCATAGTTCTTAGGTGATGCCATGCCTTCACACAAGCCCAGTAGGCTGGGTGTAGAAGTGGTATGTACTTCATCTACTGGGAGGGAAAGTGATAGTTCAACATTTGCTAGTCATTTTCTCTTCTTTGTTATTGATAAAGACCTTGCTTTAGATCACATACAGATAAATCCATGGAGGGCAGCGAACAACAGTTGAATGTTTATGCTTAACTTGGAGTAACACTCTAAAGTGCTTCCCCCACTACAGAACTAGGCCCTCGAATGTGTTCCCTCATGGATGTTTGTCTGGACTTGAGCATGGTAAAACCAGTCCTTTCTGAAGGTTTTTGTTTTTTTTTAGGAACTCGTATTGCCACCACCCTGGCTTCTGGTTAACTTGGCTGAGTTCTCACATCTCATTCACTTTCCCCAGGCAGAACAGTGCAGTGGGCTGCAGGGATTTTTGATTTTCTGAAGCTTTGGAGGAGGCACCGGATCAGGATTTACATCCCTCTTACTGGAGCAGCTCTCGACAGAATATGACAGGAAGATGAAATTGGAGTTCTCTGTCTACCCAGCCCCCAGGATCTCCACTGCTGTCGTAGAGCCTTACAACTCTATCCTCACCACCCACTCCACCATAGAGCACTCGGACTGCACCTTCATGGTGGACAACGAGGCGATCTATGACATTTGCCATCATTAACTTGGTGCTGAACGCCCCTCTTATGCCAGCATTAATAGGCTTATAGGTCAGGTGGTATCTTCCATCACGGCTTCCCTACGATTTGAAGGGCCCTTGAATCTGGACCTAATTGAATTCCAGACCAACCTAGACCCTCTCCAAGAATACATTTCCCCATGACAACCTTTGCTCCCATCATCTCTGCTGACAGTGCCTACCATGAGGAGTTCTCTGTGTCAGACATCACTGCTGCTTGCTTTGAGTCTTCCAACCAGCTGGTCAAGTGTGATCCTCACTTGGGGAAGTATATGGCCTGCTGCCTACTCTACAGAGGAGATATGGTCCCTAAGGATGTGAATGCAGCAATTGCAGCCATCAAGTCAAGAAACTCTGTGCAGTTTGTAGATTGGTGCCCCACTGGTTTCAAGGTAGGCATCAACACTCAGCCCCCCATGGTGATGCCAGGGGGAGAACTGGCCAAGGTGCAGTGGGCTGTCTGCCTGCTCAGCAATACCACAGCCATTGTGGATGCCTGGGCCCACCTAGACTACAAGTTTGACCTCATGTATGCCAAGAAGGCATTTCTACATTGGTACATCAGAGAAGGCATGGAGGAAGGCGAGTTCTTAGAGGCCAGAGAAGATTTGGCAGCCCTGGAGAAGGACTATGAGGAAGCAGGGCAAAGTCTCTGAGGCAAATGTGACTGATGGAAATGAACATTAAGCTGAAGGGTCATGCTTTCTTTCCGAGAGATTATACATTAGTGGGTAGAGTTGCCTTGATTGCAAGAAAAAGGAAATCAAATCAAGCAAGATCCCCAGCTCCACCATAAATTAAAGGGGCACTGTTAACAAAGAGCACATTTTTCCTTCTCTGTCCCTGGGATCCAGCACTGCTACTTGGGAGCCTGCAAGGTTTGGAGTCCTTTGAACCTCTGGATCATTTCTATGTGTTTTTTTTTTTTGGTCATGATAGAAACCTAACTTTATTCTTCGCTTTGTTAACCATGGGACTATGAAACCCTAAAGTCAATGATTTCCCTTTCCTGCACCTGAGGCAGAACACAGCACATATTGATTATTAATGTTATTTCCCCCATATCTATGATTTGTACATTGATCAAATAATGAAGATTTTCAGTGTGATTCTTCTCCTTCTTCCAAATGTGGGCCTTACCATCTCAGTTTGCTTTTCATTCAAACAAATAAAGAAACAACAGGAATATTCTTGGTCTTTTAACAATGTGAACCTGTGTCTTACAGCCCAGAAGGTGAAAATGACCTCTTTTGGCTCCCCTGCCCTTGAGGTGTTCTCAAAGTGTGGCCAGCAGAACCCCCCATCAGAGCCATTTAAGAGGTTTAGATAAACTGCAGATTCTTAAGCTTCACCACAGACTTGCTAAACATCAAGCCCTGGGGATTGGAGGGGGCATGCGTGACCTGAGAGTTTCAAGTTTAGAAAACACTTAATGGAATTAATTTTTGGTATTAAACTCTCCCATTTTTTTAAACAAGTGAGAATTTAAAATAGAACAAAGAGCTATTAATGCCTTAAAACCAGTAGCCTCAGCATGGCCAGTGCTTTGGTCCCGTGGACACTCAGAGGAAAGGCTCTCACGCGTTGGCTGGGGGCATGCAGTTGGGTGTCTTTGTGTGAGGTGTACCAAGCTGCAACACTACTGCCTGCTGGAGGTGTCACCTGGACCCCAGGACTGCTGCTCTGTCCTTAACAGTTTCCCACTAGCTGCTCTTCTGTATGAAAAACCACTGCCCTGACATGTGGCCTCAAGAGCACCAGTCACATGATATACCATTCTGTCTATTTTTAGACCCAGCCATTGTCTCCGTGGAACCCAATGAGCACAGTTTGGTGGAAATAATATTCAGGTACTCTCCAATGCCCATAAAGGTATGGCTGTCCAGCCTACCCAACCATCAGTGGGTTTTTGCTGGATCCTGAGCCTCTCAGCATTTGGCTGCATCCCCTTTGAGCTCTACTTCCATGGCCCTCTGCCAAGGGCTCAATCTTTGCTGACATGAAAACAGCTTCATGCCAGAGCTCACTTTGGAACTTGAGGCCTGTTAACCTTAAGGTCTGCCTGGACTTCCAGTATAGCAGTAGGGAAAGAAATATGATTCTCACTCTCATGTCTCTGACTTGCTGTGATCAAACATTTGGAGGAAAGTAAAAAATACTTTTTCTTCAAATAAAAGGAGTGACTTGGTGAACCCCACTGTCACTTTCACCAAATCTGAAAGTGGACTATCGGGCTCTACATAAGGGTAGAAGAAAACCTGTTTCACTGCTTGAAGAGGCCTCTGCTAGTATCCAAATTCCTGGGGGCTCTATTTTTCAATTCACTTGTGTCTCTCATGTTTGCATTTTAAAATCATGTCTCTTATTCAGTAGTAAGTAAAGGTATTTGATAACCTAAATACTATGGTGTCTCACCTGAGGGTTTCAGCCCCGGGCAAGTTCATTCTGGATTTGGTGAGACTGAGAAATGACAATGGAACCTTTGGGGGTAAAAAGGGGCTTATACCAAGCTTTATTCTCATGGTGGCAGATCAAGCGCTAGAATCCTGCCTCTGTCGTAGCCTCTGCCCCAGGTGCTGCCTCCACTCCAGGCTCTGCCCTCACCTCCAGCCTCTGTTCTCCTCCTTGGCTGCTTCCCTCTGCCCTTAGCACTGGGTGGAGCTCTTTTTATAGCAATACCTGCAATAAAGGCCTATTGCCAATGGGAGTGCAAGCATTCACCTATGCAGTAGGCTAAGTATTACATCATTACATGTACACAGTGAGTAGATTAGGACCAGGTGAGGATCCTGGCCGTGGACTTCCATTTTCCCTACATATGGACATTTCACATAATTGTGAGTTTTAGGATTAGGTCTCTTAAAGAGTAGTCATCAAGACTCAAATACTTTTCTTTAGGCTCTTCCTTTTAATAAAGTTTATCACTGTCAAATGGCAATGACTAATGTGGAAAGAATATTTAACTAGATATTAGGAAAGATAGATCCAAGTCATGGCACTGTTATAATGATGTAATCTTAAAATATATACCTCTCCATATCTTAAAGTCCTCATCTCAGATAAGGATATTTCTAAGGTTCTTTCCAGTTTCAAGATTTTGTCAGGCTAAGTATTGATTAATGTGTGATGCTGCTTGCCTCTACATGACATATATAAATATTAGATTTACCAAATATTTTTCTTTATTCATATTTCCTATTAGCTTATTAAACATTCATTAAAAAATTCTTTTAGTGTATATCCTAGAAATTGAACTGATGAGCATCTGCCACACATAAGTGTTTTTACCACTTTCTGGATGATGAAAAGACCATAGAACACCTCACCTTCATTTACTACCCTTCTGCCTTTTGTGTATTGTTACTTTATGGTTTGATGCTCTGTGTATTTTAAACCCCACAGACATTGATTACTATTGCTTTAACCAGCACGGTTTGCTTAGATTTGCCCACCTGCTATGTCAAAGGTACTCTTCATTCCTTCCTGTATTACCATACTTCCATCTGGGGTCATTTTCTTTCTGTCAAAATAACTCCCTTTTCTACTCTTACTGTGGACCTGGGGTTGAGAGGACATGACATTTGACTATTCAAAGAGTGAGATCGCCTGAGATGAGGGTTTACGTGCTAACTAAATGCGACCTTGGGGCAGGGACCCTCTTATTCACTGGGTACCTATAGGGTCAGGCATGGGTAGGTACTCAAATGTCTTTTAAATTGAAAAGTGCCAGGAGATGATCTTACCCACTACTTTATTGAATACCACCCATCTGACTTTACCATTTTATGTTCCTCTTCAGTCTCTCCCTAAAATTAGGTTGGATCTTCATATACCCTCTACCACTGCAGAGGAAAAATGCTCCCCTTTCTAGGGCCATTTGTTGCTTTTGAACCTTCTCCCTTTGACTTACCTTCTAGAAGATTGCTCCTTCAGTCTCCCTTGTATATTCTCTCTCCTTTTCTTCATTGATTTGTTTTCTTCTCCCTACCAGTATGTCAAGGTTCCCTCATTCAAAAAAATCAACCCTTTTTGCTGGATTTTACTACTCCCATAATGTGCTGTCACATCTGTGCACTCTGCCAAACGTTGCAAAAGGATATGCATTCCATACCGCTGCCTCATCCTCTGCTTACTCCTCAACCTTTGTAACTTAGTGTCTTCCCCGCCATTCTACAGAAACTGTTATCTCAGAGACCACTGATTGTACTTTATTTATTAAAACAATGACTCTCAGCCTTCAGATTTCTTGACCATAAGCATTTGGTTATTCTTTTTTCTTGAAACTTGTCCTTTGACTCTTGTGGCCCTACCTGGTTCTCCTCCATCTGACATCTCCACGGACTTCTCTTCTGCACTGTCTTTTCCTAGTGGAGACACCTTGGCCCTCTTCTCTGGCCCTTATGTATCTTATTCACGACCTCTGTGTGGGGGACATTGTAAACTCTAAGTTTTCCTTCTCTCTTGAGTTTTATACTAGAATTCTTACCTACTTGCTAGACCTTTCCTCCCAGATGTATTGCCCACACTTAAACCTCTAAGAATTTACCAATTTCCTCAGAAGAAATCTGCTCTTCCTTTAGCATTCTCTACTTGCCTATTTGTGTCATCATCTCTCATAAGCACATTCTAAGTGATGTCATTTTTCACTGCTGTCTCCTTCTTGCTCTCAACATAGAATAGGTGCTGTCAACTCTACTTCTGTAATGTTTCAGGCATCCATTGCCTTCCCTTTCTTCCCAGTGCAGTCGTCCTAGCTCAGGTCATCAAATCCTCTCTGTAAGTAGCATACCAGTCTCTAAATGCTTTTCTCCTTTCCACTTTGTCTTCCTGATCCATCTGTGACTGAACATTCGGAAGCAGAACTTGGATCATTCTTTTAACTTAGTCAAAGCTTTAAAAAGTCCCCATTGTCTTAAGCTTAAGGTCTGATCTCCTGCACATGGCATGCAGAGCCTGTGCCAACCAGTTCCTGCATAATTTCCAATCCCATCCACTACCATGTGATCCTGCATTCCATGCATCCAGACTGCTCACCATTCCCTAAGTCACAGTTGCCTCTCTCCCGTGCCTCTGCTCTCCTCTATGCTTTCCCTCTGTGACCATGTGACGTAATGCCTACTTCAAACCTAGTTCGAACATTGTCTTTTCCATGGAGCCCCTGGACTCCATTTTCTTCCACCCCAGGATTTAGGGATAGTCAAGAAACACTCTGAATGTCTCTGTCCAAGGAAAATATTGTAATAAATACTCATTGATGAAATATGCTTGTTTCATGTGCATTCATTCCCACATAGTGCTTTGAACTATTTCACTTTTATGTACATGTGTTATTTCTCTCTTCAGACACTGGAGGGCACTAGTGAAATGCTTAAATCACTGCTCAGTCCATGTCTTGGTGTTCTGGAGGGCATTTATGAGTGTGCATATTCATACACTCAGCAAAGACCATTTAGAGGTTTTGTTTTTAAAAATCTACTAAAATTAAGATAAAAACCTAATTATGGATTAAATTGTTAGAATTCAGCTTGAGACATTATTTCTAAGCTTAGCAAATTTAATCACTTTTAAAGGGCATATACATGAGTTTTTGGGCCCCTCTGTAATCCCCTTTGCAATGGCAAAAATTAGGGAATTTTTGGTTTCTAAGAGCAATCTTAGATAAATGCTCTTAAATATCTTGGACTGCACTGACAAATTTAATGTATTTTCTTTATTTGTAAAGTCTGATGAATCTTGCCAAGTGCTCTAAGTAATTCTTTCAAAATCTAATATACTATGAATTAGGTGATTAAGTAGTTTGAAGTATTCCAAACTGCCTACAAACTAATAAGTTTTTTGTTTAAGATCACAAATGTAAATTATTTACTCAATTTACATACTTTAAAATTGGAATTATAAAACTGAATGTGATTCTATTAGGCCAAATAGTCTTAAGTATTATAAACACTGCACTTCAAATGCTCAGTGTGTACAGATTCCTTATCACAAGAACTTTAATATGTCCCTGATGAATTTATTCATTTTCCCCAGTTATTTACTGAGTGCCTGTCAGGTACTACTCACCATTTGGGCCTTTGGGGATACAACATTGAGCGAAACAAAAATCATATTTGTCCTCAGGGAGTTCATGTGGTGGTGAGGGTTGGGGGGAAGAGACAGTAAACATAGTAAGTGAATTGTTTTGCATGTGACAAGGTGAAGGAACACAGCGTGGTAAGGGGGAAAGGAGGCTGCAGCTTTAATGGGGTGGTCACCTAATAAATGCCCTCAATGAGAAAGAGGATTTGACAAGGACTTGAAGGAAGAATTCAGGGAGAATGCAGCATCTGGAGAGAGAACAAGCCTGGCAAAGGAGCCCACAAAGGAGATTTAGAAGGAGTGGCCATTGAGGAAGAAGGGACACAGCACAGTGTCCTGAAAACCAGGCCAGAAAGAAATGTATCAAGGGGAGGTGGTGGTTCATGTGTCACATGATGCTGAAGGCTGTCACTCAACCATTGAGTTTAGCAGCATGGAGGTCTTGGCTGGCCTTGAGGAACAGCCTCGGTGCAGTGATAGGTGCAGAGCTGCCTCAGGTGGGTTCAGTGGACTTGAGGGGAAAGTAGGAAGCAAAGCTTCAACGGGAACTGCTGTAAAAGGAGCAGAGCAATGGGCTGCTGTTGGGATGTCCTGGGATGGTGCCCCGAGGAGGTAGGAAGGGACGGGAGCCTAGTGCAGGCCTTGGGAGCCTGACAGCTCCTCTGACCTGTGGGGGAAGGCAGAGTATATAATAGAGATGCTTTTAGGAAGGTAGATGGGGGATTCTGTGAAATTTTGCTTCTGAAACATCAAGTTTTTTTTAGTGAAATAGGAATTAAGTCACTAGGTGAGGCTGGATAGGGGAGGATGTACTGGAGGTGTGAGGAGAGGAGAGAATGGGGAGCCTAGAGTGTGACTATGTGAGGAAACAGCTGACCCAGGGCTCAGCCAGGGTGTCTCCTGCCGCTGAGCTCTATAAGCACTTCCTAGAGGCTTAGGGACCCGGCCAAGGCCTAGAGGGGTCTGGGTGCCACAAGGGGGATAACTGCATCCCCTGGGGCAGCAGAACTCAGGTAGCACCCCCTTGGTGGGATCAGGCTCTGTGTGGCTCTGGATGCAAGGACAGCTGACAGAGTCCTACCTGCCTGGCTTTTCCAGGCTCTTTACTCCTCTTCAGACCTCCAGGAGCCATGCCTCTGGGAGAGGCAGGACTCGCTGGTCAGAACCTAGCTAACCTGCCTCCCCTTTCCCATGCAGAACCTTAAACACAGCTGGCCAAGAAGGAATAAAAACCAGCCCAGGTTCAAGAAGCCATGGGTTTTAATGGGGGTGAGAGGGAAGAAGGGAGCTGGTGGCAGGATGGTGAGCGGTGCGTATTCTGGTCTCCTGGCTTCTGCCAGGCTGGATGCAGAGAGGGGCCCCGAGCACCCTCTTCTTAGGCATGGGGTCATCAGGGAGAAGTGGGGTGCAGGCCTGCATGACCTTTGCCACTTGTCATGGGGAGGAAGACCCAGAAGGAGGGATGAGCCTGTGATGGCCTGTGTGTGACCGCAGCAATGCTGTGTATATACAGGGAGGAGGGAGATGGGCAGGAGGCAGGACAGCAGCCCATAACCCTAGGACACCCTCACCGTCCACAAGGCCTGCGAGCCGGGTCCTTGCCTTCCTGTGCTGTGCCCCCTGCTGGCCTTTGCTTCTATTTCTTCCGCCCAATCTGGGCCATCAGGTGGGCATTGGCAGCTGCCTTGGCTCGCAAGTTCTTGGCCTTGGCAATGTTGAACAGGATGTTCATGATGTTAGTGGGGACGTCGAGGGACAGAGTGAACTTGGCACGCCGGTCACTCTTGGCCTTGTCCCGGTACAGCCTCCCCCTGAGCTCTCCTTGGGACAGGTATTTGTACTGGGTGCTTCCAGCCCTGCCACCACCTCCAGAGCCAGAGAAGGTCCTTTTCCCCTTGTCTGCTTCCTCTTCCTCCTTTTCCTCATCCTCCCCTGAGGATGGGTCTTGGCCGGGCAGGTAGGGGAAGCTCCTCTTGCTCAGCAGGGGTGCATCCTCCAGCTGGCTCTTAGTGGCTGCAACCAGGGCCACATCGATGCAGCTGGAGAGGGGCTTGGCTTTGTAGGACCTGTGGGAGAGGCCGGCCTGGGGCACCCCCAGGAGCAGGAGCAGCAGTGGGAAGTGGGCCAGCACCAGCATCTCTCCCTGCAGTAGAAGAGAGGGTGGGCAGGGGTGGAGGAGAGGGATCAGGAGGACATGGATTAAATTCAGCAGGGCTTTATGAATCTTCTACAACAGTTCTCAGAGTGTGGTCTCTGAACCAGCAGCAGCATCTGGAAGTTTATTAGAAATGCAAATAATTTTCAGGTCTTTTCCCAGAACTAGTAAATCAAAAGCTCTGGGATCAGCAATCTGTGTTTTAACAAACCTTCAGATGATTCTGATCAGTAAAGCTTGAGAACCAATACAAGTGTTGATGTTTATTTAATACAGTCTTGCATGTACCACCAGCCCTGCAAAATGAGCATCACATGTGCCAAGTAAGCATTTAGTAGCTTATAATGGTTGATTTCAGTTCTCTCATCATTAGCAAGGCTGACTGAATGTGTCTTTAGTGCTTAAAGACAGTGGAGTTCCTGAGGCAGAGTTTTAAGGCTTGTCCCCCCCAGGCCATCGGAGTTTCTTAGAAACCTTCAGGTTTGTTATTTTGGTTGGTTTCACTACTAGATGAATGAAGTGAAAGTGAATTTGGTCTCCATGTAGGACTTTAAGTATCTTACAAAGAACACCTATATTCTCTCATGTTTAGGGCTGATGGGACCGCGATCTAAAACTCTTGGTTGTCTCTGAGAACATGTGGGCTCCTGGTTATCATCATTCTGAATGAGAACGATGGTCTGAGAATTAATGCAGAGACATTGATGTTCAAAGACATGCTTAACCAAGAGTGGGTCAATGTCTTGTCCAGGTGCTTGTTTGCTGGTGTTTCCAAATGCTGCGTAGGCTGTGCAATTGTCCAGGGCTAGCAGCGGTACTGAGCGGTATGAAGGGATCATAGTCTACAGGGACCATTTGAATCTATTCTTTTATTTAAAAAAGGATAAAAGAAAACAAATCTAAGTCTCAGTGTATGATTTATGTTGGGGCTATGCAAACAGCCAGATCGGTGGCCCTCCTGTAACTTGGATGGACTGGGCTTGAAGCCATAGTAGTCCCTGGGCCACCTATCCACAGTGCAGACCAGGACTTCAATTGCTTTCCCTGCAGGACCCGGAGGCTTGTGCTGGGCTATTCACACTGCCTGCCCAGTCTCCTTTGCAATAACAGCTCACAACTGTGTCAGAAGGTGGTCAGAATTTGGCTTGTCTCTGGTCACTGTGCCTTAGGAAAATTATGAAGTTGGCAGAATTTATCTCCTGTATCCCAGGACCAAACTCACTCCATGGACCCCTTTGCCTGTTCTGTGGGCACACTCTCTCCAGCTCTGAAATAAAGACATGAAATCATTAACTTCGCTGTCCCCCTTTGTCATGCATGTGGAAAACATGTGAGGTCAGAATGTGTGGGATTTTGTCTTCTCCTAGAGGGGGCAGAGCTGGCTGCCCTGCATGCCCAGCAGGCTGAGTCCCTGCATCACTTGTTCCCAAGTGCCATTGTCAGGATGACACATGAAGGGGAAAGCCTGAACTTTTTCACTGTGGTGCTTCACTTGGACTTGAAATTTATTTTCTGCCTCAGGCATCATTATCTTCCACAATAGGAAGCAAGAAAGACGTTAGCTATGGACCTTGGGGGAGTTCTTTTATTAATACAGTTTTGCAGTAAATAAGAAACACTGGGATTTTTTAGTAAGTAAAATCCACCTGGGGATTCCTGGGGTCATCTGGGGATTCTTCTGGGCAGTAAGCAGAGCAGGCTGGCATAGGGTCATTTCGTTTTCTGTGGTGACAGTGCAGAGAAGCTGGGAGGGGCTGGCAGATAGAGGCTGAGGTCTCACCTCACTCTGCAGCTTATTGTCAACATGGCCTTGAGCAGGTCATTTCCCATAAAATGGATGGGACTGAACTCAAGCCCTTTCCAACCTTCTTTATACTGTGAATAGATAGGACTAGGATTGACCCTTTAAAAAACTGACCCTAGTTCTCTCTAGAGGAGAGTCATATCAGTCCTTGCTCTTTCCCTTACCCTGGACACACGTCTGCACATTGACTTGGCTGCTTGTCTATATAAGCCTGTTGTTTTCCTAGGTACTCCACATTACAGCCACTGCCTTCCTTTAACTTTTTTTCTTAAGAAACCAGGTTGCTTTATTTCTTCATTTATTTTGCATCCCAAAAATTTGGAGCTTAAAAATGGAGGTAAAGGGGGATGACAGCTATCTCAAAAAGTGAAAAATTAAATTAAAATGGAAAAGCTCTTGGTTGAACCACACTTAAAGAAGTCTGATTCATATCTGTTTACACATAAATAATCTGCAGGTTCTATTAGGGTAAGATTTGCTTCACACACAACCATTTCTGAAATGATTTATATCTACATCTAGATATGTATCTATGGCAGCTAATTTGATCCTGTGCGCCAGTGTCTTTGTTGTGTTGTATTTCTGTCTATATAATGCTTTCTCCATCCTAACCCAGGCAGGTTCTTCTTGCCTTGATGTCAGTCCAAGTTAGCAGTTCTCAGTTTCAGAATCCTGTAAAGGGGTTGTTCACACATGGGTTACTGGGCCCCATCCCCAGAGTTTCTGAATCAGTGGGTTTGGGATGAGACCTGGGAATCTGGGTCTCTAACTGGCAACACAAACCACCTTTCTCAGAATTCAGTCCATCTCTGAGCTCCTCAGAACTGCGTGCCAAATTCCCAGAGGACATTGTACAGGGTGTTGGCTGTCTCTATGGAACAATGGCCTTATCCTATCTTTAAATGCTGTGCTCAATCACCAGATGTTAAGCTTTGCTGTTTTACTGAGGATCCAGATCGTAGTGTGAATTGTGGCTCTAGCTGTCTTACCCTGTGGAGGCTCTGAAAGTTTGGGAGCAATTTCAAAGGGCTTGTTTAGCCTGAAAGGATTAAAAAATAAATAAAAACCGATTCACAGAAAAAAGGGCCGATGCTGGCAGAACGGCTTTGAAGAGGCCCATCTCTCTATCAGTCCCTCTGTCCCTGTCCCTTTTACAGACTGGACTCTGTCTTGCCTCCCACTCATTAGCTCCCCAACTAACTGCCCTGGGTCCCCGTGTTTCCATCTGTATATCAGGGCCTGAGTCCCAGATCCTCTCTCTGTCTTTTGTTTAGCTTTGTTTAGGGTTCAGTGTTAAAGGAGGAACATCTCCACAGGACATGCTCTGCTGTGCTCTGAAGTCTACTTCCTAGGCACTTTTTCCTCTTACACTCATTGGATTCTTTTGCCATCATCGCTGGCAAAGGTTAACACAAAGGTTAAGGCTTTTTCTGTTGCTGGCCGCAAAGAGGTGACCCCATCTATTAGATTTCAGGGGGAAGCTCTCCACTGAGTCTGCTCCATCTGAAACCTGAAGCTCACTTGCTTTTGGGCCTCTAGGAGCTTCCAAGGTTCGCACTCCCTCCCTGGAGCTGCAGCAGAGTCACGCCCTAGGATGCAAGCTGGTGGGGATCAGACTGAAACTGAGCACCTAGGAGGGAAGAGGGTGGCGGGCAGAGGGTGGGCCATGAGCCAGAGGATGCCAGAGGCCTCCCCCACTTTACTCAGTTCATCTGCAAACTAGGAAGAAGTTGAGTTAAAAAACATTTTATAAAACCCTGGCTGTAGGACCTAGGGAACCTTTAAGCATTTCAACAGGTATTCTTGTAATGAGATGTTTTCTAGACTCTGGAGGTATTTATGTGTAACACACACACTCACTCACACAGATGTACAGAATTCTAACAATTCATCCTCAAAGTGAACAGTGAGGGCTCATACATGACGGAGTTATCCCCTAGGGAGGGAGGAACAGCCAGAGAAAGTTGATATGTTTCAAATAACACTGATTCTCGGCAGTCTTCATATTCATTTCCTTATCTCAGCCATTCTGGGTGTATATGTATGTCCCTGTGTGTGTGCATGCGCCAGGTTGCTACATTTGAGAACACTGTAGACACATTTTCTCAGAAAGCTTGGACGTCAAACATCTCTTGTTATGGTTCCTCCCTTCACAGGGAGTACCTGTTCATTACAGGTATCTGGCCCCTTCCTCTGGTGCCCCAGCATAGCCAGGGGGAAGGACTCTGTGCTCTAGGGGCAGAGGACCTGGGTTGGAGAACCCCCCACCCTCCCAGTTGCCATGTCCCTGGAAGGAGATACCACCTGCCTCCCAGGTATGTGGAGGGAAGGAATGCAGATGTTATGGCTGTAGACTCTGCAGCTAAGTGGCCAGTGTAGGCATCCTGCCAGCATGGGGAATAATGTCCCCTAGTTTCAACTCTTCACCCCAAGTCTGTTTGCAAACAGGCTTGTCATGTTCACAGCCAAACTTTGCTCAGAAAAGTGCATTTGTTTGAGCCCATTCTGCCTCCCCTCTTCTACCTTTTGCACAGCAGTTATCTCCCAACACAGGGAGGGTCTCTTGGCCACCTAAGAAGCATCTCCCTGGTGTCTTGGGGGCCGGTTTCTCCTTCTTTAACATGCAGCCATGGTGCTCAGCACTGTGCCCCTCAGCGGGCACCCTCATCTCTCCCCCAACCCCTCCTGCCTCAGTTAAGACAAGTGAATGTATCCTTCATGAAGAAGTCCCCAGCCAAGACTCACCTGAGAGTGTGGCCTTCTCTCCGGAGTGGAAATGCTCACTGAGGCGGCTGCAGTTCAGGACCAGGAGGTGGGCCCCAGGGACATCCCCCAGAACTTCTGTGTCCGCTGGGTCACGGCTCCTTCTTGTATTGTTCCTAAGTGGGCTGTGAGACTTCCTCTCTATGGAAACCACTCCGCTCCCTCGAGCATATATATAAAAGTGACAGATCACAGGGAGGCTTGTAATTCCAGACGTTGTGTCTACACGGGGATGCAATTTCGTTTAAAATACAACCACACGAGCTGCCTGTATCATGGAGATGACAGGCACTGTGCATCCTTGACCCCTCCTACCTGCGTCCCCACCCACCCTCCCATTACCTCCTGCCTTCCCTCCTGCCCAGCAACTTGCTTCGCTGATGAACAGAAAGAACAGTATTAAACTGAGAAGCAGCCTCTGAAGATTTCACTGCTGATCAAAGTTCCTACTAATCTCAGCTTTCCTACATCCCATCACTCTACACCTCCCTTTAGAAAGCTGGAGCCAGGACCCCTTTGAAAGTAGAGAAGGTAGCCTGAAGCTATCTCTTGTCCTATAAATCTCATGGGTCCTGACCTGCAGTGTTATCTCAAGCTACCCACACAAACGGGCAGGCACAAAGTACCTAATTTTTTGATGGAAATCACTTGAATTTTACCCACTTTTGTTCGTCCATCTGATGAATATATTTTGAGAACCTGTGCATACCAGGTATTGCCAGGGCACTCAGGAATTCAAAGAAGTAAGTTGAGGCCCCTGCTCTTCCCGGGCACTTGCAAGTTGGAAATATATGTAAAAACAGCCTAATTTCAGCATGGCCAGTGCCGTCCTACAGAAGGAGTACCCTTGTCCTGGAGACTCAGAACAGGTGGCATGTGCCAGGGAGGAGAGCAGAGGTTCAGACAGAGGAAGAAGAGAGGCGCCAGTGGAAGGAGGGTGGGCAGTGGTGGTTGGAAGGCCAGGTCACACTGGAAAGAGCCAGAACTGGGCCTGGGGATCTGGATTGCATTCCAAATGTAATGGTGTAGGTGGAGGGGAATTGAGGCAGGTGATGCCCTGATTTTCCAGAAGAGGGCATGGGCTATGAGAGGAGTGACACACAGGGGACCACAGAGGCACTTGGGGACAGTTGAATGAAACTCCAGGCCTCAGGTGTGCCCAGGGCTCTTTTCCTATCCACCCTGAACCTTGGTCTGAACCCATGTTTTCCCCTGGCCTTCAGGCAAGATCTCAGCTTCTGTCCTAGAGGGGCACTCTTATCTCCTGAAATCCCTCTAGATGAAAGGGTGAGTGGATTTCTGGAATGATCAAAGCTCTCTAATACTCATGGGTATTTTGCGGGACAAATGGAAAGCGCTTGTGGAGAAGGACCCCGAGACTTCACATGGATGAGGTGGGAGCCGTCAGCCCCTTGGCCCATTCTGGGTTGGCTCTGGGACTGGCAAAAGTTCCCATGAGCTGTCAGTGTGTGAGTGGACAGGGCTCCACGTGGGGCCCTCACAGAGCTGGGCCAGGAGTGAGGTGTGGTCCTAACAGTAACTTCCTTGGAGAGTAAAGCCTCAAGAAGCAGTCCATTTGCTTTATAATTTGAAGACTGCATCTGGCTACATCTGATGGAGGATTGGAAAGAGTCTTGGACAGAAAGAGAGTGATTAGTGAGCAAAACCTCCTAGGGTGGCCTTTCCAGTAAATGATGATTTCCCTTCCCACTCTGCATGTGGTATTCTGCTACTCTGGCACTCTGCTCTGGCCTTGGTGAACCATTGTATCTTCTATGCCAGCATTAGAGAATGTTGTTTAGGGATGAGACTATTCTGCAGAGAGTATGTGGAGGGCCAAGGTTTTAAGAGAAAGCTGATCAGCATCATATATGAATAGAAATGGCTCATTTCCCCAAAGTGCTCAGAGCACTTACACATAATAAAGTAATTATTGTCTCAACTCCTGAGCTAGACAGTAAAAGAAAAAGACAGGAAAAGGGAATTAGGGAATCATAGGGCTTGATTTGTAGGAGAGAGGTTTTGCCTTGCCGTCAGGAAAGAGTTCCCACTTCTGCCTCTGTTGCTGGCTTGGTCATCTGGTTGTGACTGTCACATTCTCCGCTCCTGTTTCCTGTTTTATAAAATGTAGATTAGTGTACCTCCCCAATTTTTCCAACAAGGCTGATGTCAAGATAGTAGTTGTAGGAAGTTGGTAAAGTTTTACATGCACACAAGACTATTATTGTCACCCTGATTGTTCCAACCTCCCCTTATTTTCCCTGACTGATTTTTAGTTGACTTGGCAGTTTTTAGAGGATGTGTGTGAATCTCCCATTGTTTGTGGATCTGTCACTTTCTTCTTGTGGATCTGTCAGTTTTTCTTTTTATAGTTGGAGTGTTGGGTACACAAAAATGGTCCCCTTTATCATTTTGCTGTAAACCCCTTCTTGCCCAGTAACACTTTTTGTCTTAAAATCTGCCTTAATAGCTACTCCAGTTTTCTGTTGGTTAACATTTGCATAGTGTATTTTTTCCAGTCTTTTCTGTGTCAAAATTCTTTTATATTAATTTAAATTAATATATTTAAATATAATTTAATATAATTTAAATAGTATATATTAAAATTAAAAAAATCTAGTCTAGCAATCTCTGTTTCATCAAGGTCTCTAACACGTTTGAACTAACAGTGATTACTGATATATTTGAACTTTCTGTCATCTTAATTGTGCTATTTGCCCCCTTTTTTCCCCCTATTTATTCCCGTTTTCTTTTTCTGTATTCTGCTGGATTAATTCATTTCGTTTTCATTTTTCTCTCTATTAGTTTATAACATAAGCATTTAAAGCTACAACTTCTCCTCTAAGCTCTGCTTTCATTGCATCCCACAAAAAAATGAATACAGCCCCCTTATAACCGGGTGAAATTGTTCTAGTCATTGGGTAGGAGAGAGCCTTGCCTTGACCTGGGTTTCTCCCAACCTGCAGGCTGGGTTAATGGCTCATAATTAGCATTCATGCAGAAATAACACACCCATTACCCTGCAGTCATTTCCGGCCCTTTCTGATACAGGTTCTCTAATGCCTCCTTCCAGATCAGAAATTGTTTTCATGAACTTTGTATCCACCTTGAAACCAGCAGCAGTGGAAACTTGTGGGGAAAGTTGTGGGCATCTCCACAGCCAGGTGCACAACTGACTTATCAGGCATTTTATGGTCCTCTCTGATGGCTGATTGATTCATAGAGCAAAGTTCCTGGGGGCCATGGGCAAGATGCAGTTGCCTCCATCAGGGCACATGAAACAGAATCAAAAGCTTTCCTTCTTTCCCTAGGGAAAGGGATGATGTGTGCTTTCTTGGATGACCTGGCATGGCTGTCCTCTGCCACCTTCTTACACTCAGGCCCAGTCACTGGTCTGTTTGCTTGATGTGTAGACAAAGTTATCAATACCAACAGTTCTGCTTAGAGGGTATATGTTTTCTCTAGTGACAAAGGAAGTGGGAACTCTTTGAAGTGTCTACACAAAGCCACAGACTGTGCAGCCTGCTCTCAGACAGAGGTCCAGGTTTGTGAGTTCTCCCATGGTTCCCCATGGAGCAGTGAAGTCAGTGGTAATGTGGTCAAAAAGATACAATCCTTCCAAGGGCAATAAGCTCACCTTTGCCACTCCTGCCCTTCTAACCATCACCTCTACCACTAAATGTGTTTTGGAGCCTCAGTCCACATGCCTGTAGGTTAATTGGGTACAATGCTCCATCATTAGTCAATCAATCAATAAGAAATAAAACCAGTCTCTTCCTATCTGCTGTGAATTTTAATCTGTTTGCCTTGGCAAGCCTAGGCTTTGGAGCTGGTTGTGGTCTATTTCTGTCTGTTATCTGTCAGTGGCTTGACACTGAGCTTTATCCACCACTAGGTCCCCAGGAAAGGTACAAGTCACACTGAATCTGAACATCAGTAGAGGCAAGAAATAAAGTTGGCTATAATTATTCCAAGTGGTTGTGGTCTGTAAAGTCCCCAGGAACAACGAATTAGCAAATACTGCCTTATTGATCCTAAGAATTAGGTTCCTGCAAGCCTGTGGTCATTATTTCATCAACTGATCAATACAGAACCTTGTTTTATAGGTGCTTCTGTTTAGAGATGCCCTATTTAATATATATCATTGATTCATTAATATTGAACTCAGAGCTGATAGCACTATACCTGAAGCATGAACAAAGCTTATCTAGCACGTGTTTTCTCCACGAGGCATGTCAGCCTTCTCGCACGTAGGAACACTGGGCAGCACTTCATTTCCACTGTAGCTGGGAATGTGCACTTTGGGAGGCTCAAACTTTTCACCACTCTGCACATGTGCGTGTCCCCGAATGACTGCGCCAGTGCCACAGGTATTAACTTTGGAGTTACAAATAAATTACAATAAATACATGTTTTGAATTTTTTCATAAAATGGACAATCTTGCAGTATGAGACAAGATAATATTTTGGATGTATTGGGTTAGGTAAAGTATATTATTCAAATTCATTTCAATTATTTCTTTTTACTTTTAAAAATTTGGCTACCAAACATGTTAAAATTACATATAACATGATCACCTTATATTTTGATTGGACAGTGCACTTCTGGAGAAATGATGTCATATTGGGGAGGTCAAAACTATGCCATGGGAAGACGGTGTATGTCGAAATTAGACAAGTTTGTTTTCACAACCTGAATGTGGCTGGTCTTCTGCCAGTGTTTTATACTCTCTGGGTCTCAGACCGCTGTCCTCAAGAGTTAGGGTGAGCATACCTAGCATGGGGGGTTGTGAGAATTAAATAAAATGTGTCTTATCAGCCAGCACAGTACCTAGCCTGAAAAATGCTTACAAGGTCTAAATTTCCTCCCTTTCTTTCTGGCAATGGAAATCAAAACTCTATTAACTTAAGCCAATACTGTCATAGTGTATGTGAGAACCTAGCTTTTCAGATGCTTCTTAGCTTTGAACATTAACACTATAAAAATGTTTCCCTGTTTGTTTTCATTTGCTTTTCTTCGTGTTAGTGAGGCTGGTCATTTTTCTGACACTGTTGGTGGTAGTACAAACGTTTTCTGAAATTTCATCAAGAATCTTCAGAAAGTTCATTTATCCTTTTCTCCAAATCTTTTAAAAAAAAAGTCAGAGATGAAGATCAGGACACATGTTTGCGAAGCAGGGCTGTGTCCCGGAATCTTCATGCTTAAGGTCAGGTCAGAATGTTTAAGTCTAGGTTGAACTGGGATGTTATTTCTGCCCAGCAGTGGATGAGCTCTATGAGAGGCGGCGGAGTGGCCTGGGTGGGGGTGCCGAGTGCTCACTTAAGCCCAGGCTGTGTTGCTGGTGGCTCTTTGCTGCAATGTCCCTCTTTTTCATGTCAGACCCCACTAACCTTTCTATTCGCAGCCCCTCCTCCTCCAGACACCCTCTCCCTCCCACTCACCACCCGCTTTAATCCTGGTGACATTTTTGTAGGGAAGACCCTTACTCCTTTACTTCGACTCTGTGATTCTCCCAAACATTTTGCTTTGTGCCAGGCATCCCCTCTGCTCTCGTTTATGCTTGGGTCTTTGAAACCAAAGCCAAGACCACACTTGTCATTTATCTGCCTGTCCCACCCTCCCTTGAGTAACAACAGGCTAGCCCAACCAATTAGATAGGAGATGGGGAAAGAAAGAATGTACTGTCTTGAGAAACACAAAGACTTCAATACATCAAAATATTATCCCTCTACACCTATTGCATGAATGTGTGGGAGCAAGACCTTTGCTCAGTAAACTCTCTCCCTCACTTCCTTAGAAATCCCACTTGCTGTATGTTATTTTATCTAATTATTTTTATTTTCTCTCTTCTCTGTATGGCTTATGACAATGCATGAGATATTAATAAAATGATTCAGACAGGTGGTTAACATATAATTGAACATATATTAGTAGTTAGTCCTTGCCCAAATATTAGTTTATTGATAGTGATCTGTGCTCTTTATCATGAGATGCCATTTTTCCTTAAATCAGTATTGTCCTGCTGCTTCTCCTGAATCCAACAGGACAGCAGAACCCAGCTGCGAGAGGGTTCAGATGGATGTTGGTAGGAATTACCTGTTTTAAAAAGAAAAAGAAGAGAAATCTCATTTGACTTCAGAGTGATGAATTTCCTTACTCTTGTAACTGTGGTAAAGAATATGTACTGTAATCCATATAAGACTTGATTATTTGGACAGTAGAGTGGAAATGATATGGAGAAAATTCTCTGTCATAGAAGCAGGATCTTTTACTAGCATACCCTAATCCTTACTTTCTAAAACAAGCATGTAGGACGGCAGTAGCAGAGCAGGACTTGTGACTGTGTGCTCACCACAGATTGAACACTGAACCCTAAGGGCTACATACCTGCTCCCGCAGTGAGTGAGCAAAGTGAGCTCAGTTTTCCATCTGAAAGATGGTTGTAGAATTGCTCTACAAGTGTCAGAATAGCTACTTGCAAAGATATCCTCACCATGTCCTCCATAGGCAGGATGTTTTTTGTAAAGTTTTACTATTACAAATGCTTCAAATGTGTAATTTGGCAAATTAAGAGAGGAGATAAAATCTCTAGATAATAGGATAATGGAAAATGCAAAATTCATTTCATTTGAGAATGCCATTGAAGACACATATATACTGAGAACATCACTGGGTTTGGGTGTTATGTATTTAAAGTGATGTTGATAAACTGGAGTCTGACTTGAAGAGACTGAGTAAGATGGTGAAACACCTGAGAATATACTACAGCAGCCAAATAAACAGGGGTTTCATCTGAAGAGGAGAAGACAGAAGAGAGTAGATTTTTTTAAGAATGTGATTCCAGTTGATAGAAATAGGTTTAATGAATAAGAGTTACTGAAGGACAGAATTTTCTTAGTCTTGAAGCTGTAAGACTTCCTCTCATATAACCAAAAAAACCCAAAAAAGCAGGTTTCCTGCTGGTAGGAGTAAACAACAGTTAAATAACCATCCATCAGGATGTTGAAACTTTTGGTTCCGTGGCATGTTTCTTAAGTGGGGGGCATGAGAGTGAGCATGACCGAGGCGGGGGTGTTTTAGATTGCCCTCCACGCTTTAACCAGAATGTCTCTTTTTCCTTGTTTTGTATACTGGGGTCCTGCATAAAATTTTGTTCAAAACAAAGCTTTTATTATTGTAACAAAGAAAATAAACCCAAACCCAAATGTAAACCAAACAACCCTCCTAAGACACAAGTCTGAAAAATGACATTGCTAAAGGGAGGGTGGTGGTGCTGGTGCTGGTGCTGGTGGTGCTGGCAGTGCTGGTAGTGGTGGTTGTGGTGGTGGAGGTGGAGGTGGTGGTGCTGGTGGTGCTGGCAGTGCTGGTGGTGGTAGAAGTGCTGTGGCAGAGAGAGGGAAGAATGAAAACCATTTGATTCCTAGACCTACCTGTGTGGGACATATTTTAATCTGCTTAAGCTGTAATATCTAGAACAAGGAAGAACTAGCAATTCTTTTTTGTGTATATATATATATATATATATATATATATATATATATATGTATATATATATATATATATAAAATTAAGCTGAACATTGAATATATATATATATATATACAATTACATATACTGAATACATGTATATACAATTGCAATCAGTCACATATACCTGAACAGATATTCTTTAGGTATTTTAAATGCTTTTGTTTCTTTGAATTTCCCTAGACTCATAGAACATTTGGCCTAAGAAACCTTGAGTCTAGTTCAGTCACGCTGATAGGGTCACACACAGGTTATCGCCAGAGCTCAGGCCTCCTGATACGAACGTTCTCCATGGTCATCTTGGCTGCAAACTGTGTGCTACTGCATTTCTGCAAGAGGAGGGAACAGAACTTTGCTTGAGAGTGAGTCATTGCTTCAGACATGGAGTCTATAATTGAAGATAATGTAATTGAAATTAAATAAAAATGAGAGATTATTAGCTATTCAAGAAGACAAATGTAGGGAGTCAGATTACATTGAGATTACATTTTATCAAGGAAGGGTGAAGAATGTGTGTTTTGCCCTATGCAGATCTAGGGCTAGGTTAAAAGGCAGTCATGCCACTGAGAGCTTGCTTTAGATAGTGTAGTCCTGCAGTTAATTTTCATTACAGAAGCAGAAGGAACAATTAAATAAAAAAAGGAGTAGGCTTGTTTGTATATGTGTTTAAGGTAGGGAAAACAGTGGGGAGGAAGCAGTAAATGCCTCTGCAGTAATTGGTGTGGGGGTGAGGAGGGAAGCCACCACAGGTAGGAAAGCAGGTTGGTTCTGTGATGCCAGGGCCCTGGGCAGGAGGGTCAAGGCCCTCAGCTAGTGATGCTAGTTCTTGTTTTGCTTCACAGGCCAAATGATAATCCCTTTGCCAGTTGCCAGTTCTGCGTCCCCTAACAATGCCCCAGCCTCTTTGCTTCAAAAATGAGGCCCATGAGTAGGATGAAAGGCAGGTATCTTGATAAAGCTTCTTTCCTTTATTCTGCTATTGTAGAAATATTTGATATATTGTGTCATCCCTCCAAAACACATTTATTGGGTACCTACTAAGTGTGAGGAATGTAGGTGTTAAGTACAATATTACTTAGTACTACCTACTGTAGGAGCCTGCTGTTCAAAGTGTGGTCCATGGACCAGCAGCATCCCCAGGAACTTGTTAGAGAAACCAGATCTCAGCCCTCACCCAACACCTGAAGAACTAGAATCTGCATTTTAAGTAGAGTCTCAGGTGAGAAAAGCAGCTATGGGAAACACCAGCAGATGGGTTTATTAGAAGGATATTTTTGCAGACAAGTTTGAGGAATCAGGCGATTGAATGGAAAGTTAACCTCTCAAGAAGATTAGAAATGATCAGCTTTTACACTCTTTGCAGAATGCAGCTTTCCCCAGTGCAAGCTGAGGGGAAATATGTCACTTTGGTCACTTTAGGGTCTGTAGCCTTGGGAAGGACTTCCAAGTTATCATGGTGGGAGGCTGGAAGTAGAAGAATTAAATGCACCCTTCAGTATTTTGGTAAGAATCCTCTGAAATATCTCACTGGGCCTATTGTGTGTGGTACCACTGGTCCCATGTTATTCAGATGAGGGCATGTACACCTGGATTTGTAGACTCAGAAAACTTGGGTTACAGGTATTTATAGCTAAAACATAGATATTATTTTACATTCTGCCTTTCCCCCTTCCCACTGCATTTTCAAACATTTGAAAGCTACATCTCTTTCTGCTCATTTGAGACTTTTTCTCCCACTCTGCCATTCCAATTCTTATTTCATACGCTGTATGTCAGACAGATGGCTTGCTGAGTTTCTTGGGGTTCCTCAAGTCCCCCCGTGGGGAAGGAGGATTGAGCAGTCATCTCAGTGAGCAGCAGGCATTTGCTCGGCTCCGGTGGTTGCAGGGAACATCACTCACGTCATACCACATAGAACACAGAGCAGTCTGGGTTGAACCTGAGCTGCTAATGAGAACATATCTCTGCTCTCTGAAGTCTTTCTGCAGCAGCTCAACCGTGAAAACAAGATTTCCCTAAGCAATAATTCCCAACAGTCTCATCTCTCTCCTAGGCTTATTTGCAGACTTTGTTGTTGAAGAGCTGGCAGGCTCGTCAGTGCTCTGCCCTGATTGTAACTGCGCCATCCCCTTTGCAAAACAAGGGAGTCATCCAAATGGGTCCTTTGTTAATCTTAACTTTTTATTTTGAAAAATTTCTAACCTCCAGGAGAGTAGAAATTATAAGTATAATGAACACTGGTGTACTCTTTACCTAAATTAACCAACTGTTAATGTTGTGATTGTGTGTGTGTGTGTGTGTGTGTGTATGAAGACTACAGGTCAGGAATCTTCTACAATGCCCTACAGTCTGGAAATGTCCATTTCCTCATATTTTGATTCAGGTTAAATGCTTTTTGCAAGAATACAACTTCAGTGATGTTATGTGCTTCTTGTATCACATCAAGAAGTGTATGATGTCAGTTGTTTGTTCCATTACTGGTAGTGTTAATTTTGATCACTTCGTTAAGGTGGTATTGCTAGATGTCTCCATTGTAATGTGCCTTTCCTCCTTTTAGTTAGTAAATAGTGTGTGTTGATATTTTGAAAGCAGGTGAATATCCTGTTTCCCAGTGGTTTTAACATTTAATGATAACATCTGATTGAATCAGTGATAACATTGGGGTTTGCAAACAGTGACCTTCTAATTCTATAATTCCTTCTACATTTATTGGCTGGTGTTCTTCTGTAGGAAACCCACCCATACCTTTTCCTATTCTCTCCTCACTTTCTATCTTTCTCTCTCATTTCTGAATATCACCACAGACTCAGATTCTTTTCCTTTTAAAAATTTCATGTGTTATAATCCATCACTATGATTTTTTAGAAATTCTCAAGTTATGTAAAATGTGTCCAATAATGGCTCTTCAACCTAGCTCCTATGTCTTTTGAGATGACCCATTAGTTTTTAAAAAATATATACATCCTTACTTTTTGGTAAAACAAGACGTTCTACATTTACTTTATGATTTTACTATGAAAGCCTGGGATCAAACACTGCCCCAAGAAGCCCTGTGTTTCCTTAGTGGAGAATGGTACTTAGAAATGGTATTTAGTGGGGAACTCCAGGCATGCTTCTTGCTGCTGGGATATTATGGTTTTTAGGTCTTTTCTATGGACAGAGCTAGGAAACATGTTTGAACAAATAATGAGTCCTTCCCAAGTTTATCTATAGTTAATGCAATTCTAATCCAAATCCTGAAAAAGGCATTTTGTGGAAATTAACAAGCTGATGATAAGTTTTGTTTTTTTTTTGAAAAGGCAAAGGGCTGAGAATAGTTAAAACAGTTCTGAAGAAGAACAAAGTTTGAGAACTTACACTGCCCAAGTTCAGGACTTATTATACAGCTATAGTACTGGATATAGTTATGAATCTATAGATAGATCAGTGGCACAGTATAGAAAGTTTAGAAATAGGCCCATATATGTATGGCCAATTGATTTTTGACAAGCACACAGGCAATTAAATGAGAAAAAAATATCTTCAACAAATGACACTGGGGCAACTGGAGAAATGGAGAAAAAGAAGTGCCAGCTCTTACCTCACATCAGACACAAAAAAGAACTTGTAGCAGCAGTATATAGTATGAGGATTCTATCTGTCAACATAGGAGAGTATCCTTATGACCTTGTATTGGGAAAAAATTTCTTGGACAGGAGACGAGAAGCATGAACCATAATAGAAAAAATGATAAACTGAAATTAAAGTTAAAAAAAAGTCTTCTGCTTATCAAAAGACATTGTTTAAAACATGAAAAATCAAGCCACAGACTGGAAAAAATATTTGCAAATGCATATTCGACAAAGGCCAGAACCTGTAAACAACACTTACAGCTCAACAGTAAAGACAAACTCCATAAAAATTGGCAAAAGAGTCAAACAGACATTTCTCTAAACAAGAATAAAGGTGGTAGCAGGCAGATGGCAAAGTTGTTGACAGTATTAATCAGAAAAATGATCAATAATCAAGAAAACATGATTTTTCAGATAGGCATCTGGTTCCTCTGTCTCATTCTTATCCTGACTAATTGTGGATTGAAGCTCTGCATTCACGTGATTCTTGGGCTGTCACGTTTCTCCAACGCCCTAACCTTTTCTAACACTCCTCCACTGATTGTAGTCTGAAGAGAATTAGATGTAAATGAGGATAAATCTATCCAGAAAGGGATTTTCTTCAGAAATATTTGCAAAGGGGGGAGTAGGTAGAAGAAAGCTAAATGTCAACAGTAAATATGTTTCAACTTTCAACAAGGAAAGTGCTTTAGAGATGCTCTGTTTTGTCACTTCAAAATTATGGGACCGGTTAATTGTCCTTTTTGGAGGACGAACACACTAGGTTTTTAAAAATAGCTTTTACAAGATGAAAAAAATCTGAATTTTTTGGCAAGGTCATTTATTCACTTAAATACTTACTGAATGCCTGTTGGTGTAAGGGATAGTCTTGGTTGGTGATTGAAAACAGAGTGAGGCAGTCGTGATCTTGCTCTAGGAACCGTGTCTCTCAGAATAAGCGATGAACTCATTTCCTGTTGAGAATGGATAATGCTAGTCATCCTTCAGTTCTCAGATTCACTGTTAGGTTAGATGTCTAAGAACTGCTGGTTCAAAGGATCTGCACTTTTGTAATTTTAAAAGATATTGTAATAATTGAAACATATTGCCAATTGCCCTCTATAGTGATTGCACCAGTTTGCCCTCCTAATAGCAGTAGATGAGAATGCAAGTGAAGGTTGCCAAGTCTGTCCCTTGCTGGGTGACCTGGAGTTGGCTGTAGATGGACAGGGTATGGGCAGGACCGTGAGATGGCTGACCACCACAGAGGGAGGACCAGGGTGCATGAGGGTATCCTGCAGGGCCCCTCATCCAATCTGGGGACCACCCAAAGATTCTAAGACATCAAAGATCACACCTACTATGAGAACTGAGGAGTGAGTAAGAATTCCTCATTTCCAACAGAAGTGAACGTACCACTTGCTCTCAGAGATGTGGCTGTCTTGTTCAGACTCGAAAGCTCCTCTCTACACAAGGGGCTTCTGTGTTTAATTCTTCTTGCCAGAGAGAAGGCAGGGAAAGTCTTGTGAAAGTTCTTGGCAGACTTAAAGGTGTGTTACTTGTTTGCATCATGAGCAAATATAACATGCAATTTAAAAATAATTTGTTTATTTGAATAAGTAACGCATTCACGTTTCAGAATACAGGAGCTGCATAAAGGAATACAGATAAAAGTCTCCTTTCCACCCTTGTCTTTTAGCCATCCAGTTTTTCCTCTGGAAGAAACCAAACTCACACATTTCTTGTGCTTCTACCCAGGCATATTTCATGCATGAAAATAAGCAGATGACGTGCATATCTATAGAGTGCATGAATGTGGATCCCACATCAGCATGAGTTCTGGGATCATGGCTATAAACTCTCATGGGAGACTCATGTTTTCCACCCAGATCCTAGACAAAAATAAGATTCCATGTCTTCTGCATAAATGGAGGGATTGTTTTTTTCCCCCTTTCTTAATCATGTACTTAGAACAGAAGCACTTTTAACAAATACATTCATTATGATTGATTTCCCTCAAACAGAGACCTGTGATGGATTGTTTAATATTCTCTCCTACAGTAAGTTTCTGGTGTGTTGATGAGTAAACAGAAGAAATTTGTGAACACAAGAGTAACAAGTCTGCTTCTAAATATATGTTCTGTCAAACCTTAGTTACTTAATACAGCTCTGACGTCTTTCAGAGATCCGAGAACTTTGCCCTAAATTGGCCTATGTAGAAATACACCTGACCAAATTCCTGAGGATAATGAAGTAAAGACAAGATTGAAATATGAGGGAAAATGCCAAGGCTTTGCTGAGCCTCTGACCATGCCAAGCCCAATCTATTGCTTCTCCTTCCTGATGGCCTCACTAAGAAATGTGAATGAGAATCTTGTTCAATGATATTCAGAAAGCATTTTCTGGAACACAATTTTGTACCAGGTTCTGATGAAGGGGCTACTCCACTGTCCTCCCTGACCCACAAATGGAGAAAAGAGAAATATATTTATAAATCTTAGGTGTTATGGACAAGGTAGGTGAGCTAGTCCCCTTCTCATAACTTTCCCTTATCTGGACTTTAAAAATTGGAATCTCAGTGTGGGAGTTGGCATTTTCAGTTCAGGACATACCACATGAGAGTTTCTGCAAGGGTACACATATTAACAGAGGTTGGCACCTTGAAGGCTTATGGTTGTGTGTGTGTGTGTATGTTTGATACTAGAGACAAAAAAGTAACTTCTGGAAAAGCTATCATACATTGGGTATCTCCTACCATACAGTGGGTACTTCCTACTATAGACTGGATACCTCTTACATGACAGGCACTACTCAGTTATTTTTAATCTCATCTAATGTTCTCAATGACAATGTAAAGTAGGTGTTATTCTTGATTCATGGCTAAGTGACTTTGCCAGGTCACAAAGCTATTAAGAGAAGGATCACAAGAGAGCCTCCCAAAAAGTGATCTGGGGACTCAATGGAAAAAATACCACATTTGAATAAAAAGATATTAAAGCTTCATGGTGGGGGTGTTTTTGCAGGGCCTTGACATCTGGGAAGAATTTTGAAAGGCAAAGATTGTGTGAGTGGGTCATGGGAAATATTCTTGGGGGGGAGAGAAGGAAATATGCAAAAGCTCTATGTTCATGGGACAGCATGGCACATTTTGGCTGGTGCGTTGGGACAAGCAGAGGGTGTGGTGATGGATAGACAGGGCTGGAAGGATAGAACCTCTTTTTGCAGACCGATTTTTGGAGTGATGACTGGGCAATTTCTGCAACACAGGGGATATTAACAGCAAAGAAGCAGACTTTGAGGTGTGGTCATAGCTGTGCTTCAGAATGATGACTTTGAGGATTAATACTGGAGAGCACAAAGGCAGGAAGCAGGGAGCCATTAGGAGAGCACTTTTAACAAAGGCTTCATGAAAGGTAATGAGAGTCTTAACTAGGGCAGTGGCTTTGGGAGTGGACAGGAGCATTTCTTTTAAGATGAGTTTCATATGGGTTTTTTTGTTTCAGGATTCCTGAGGAAGAAATTATGCCTATTTCCACCAAGTAAGCCCGTAATATAAGCACTTTGACTGATAATATGGTCCTACTAACCACGTTAAAAATTACATGTGCCAGTACTTTCCAAGCAACACTGTTTCCAAGTAGCTCCATAGCTGCATGCTGATGCTTATGGCAAAGCACAGGTGGAAACCTCAGTGCCCAGTCCTGGGTCACAGGAGATGCTCCCAGCAGCCCAGTCCCTCAACACAGGCCACAGCAGGCTGACTGTGGCAGATGCTGCCCCTCCTAGTGCCTTATCACGTAAGGACCCCGGGGGCCAAGCCAGGTCATATAGAGGTCCTTCTGAGACATGAAATAGATGGGCTCCTTCCCCGTGGTTGGATGAGGGCATAAGTGATGAGTGAAAGAAGGAGACAGGAGTCACACTTGGTTCAAACTGGTTCTAAAACTAAGCAGGGAGCAGTGTGGTAGATAGGGTAAGTGACACAATGACATGGGCTTAACATATCAATCACAGACTATCTAGAAAGTACTTGGAGATCTGGATTACCAGTTGAAGAAAACAGGAGAGGAGGTAACTGGGATGGGATTGGAAGAAAGACTCCCAACACAGGACGTTGGGAGCCATCGCCTTTTCTACCATTTCCACCCCCCAGGCCTGACCTTTCATGCTCCACATCCTTAGGCAGGGTTGAGTCCTTTGGATGGATTTCCTACCATGGCTTTAAAAGGCAACAACATCTGTTTTCATCCTATTATTTCAGTTAGGTGCACAGACCTTTCAGGGAGATAAAAATCGCACTTGTTGTTGGTCTTCCCAGCCTTTAAACACACTTTATTTGGGCTCATGGGGGCTGAATTTTTTCCCACTTTGGGACTGACCTAAAACTTTTGATTCCTTGTTTTAGGGCTTCGACATTTCCAGATGCCCTGCCTGGGGCTCCCACAGGGCTCAGCGGAGATGAGAAAAGGGGGATCAAGTAGTTGAACTGACTTGCGCTTACTTGCTCCCTTCCAGAAGCCCCTGGCCCCAGCTCTGCTCCACAGCCACCCTTTCTGTGTGTGCAGAGTCCCTCTTCTCAGGGGCCCTTGATGGTCAGCTTTGTCAGAAGCTCATCTGTTTCTTATACTGAGGGACTCAGGCAGAAAAAGATGGGTCAGTCATTCTTTCAGGTGGAAGTGAATCAGCAAAAGGGCCAGTGGAGAGTTAAGCAAAGCTTTTAGCCGTGGAGCACCCAGTCTGAGAGCTTTGCCATATAGCCTGTGTTTATATCTGACCAGGAGATGTTGGGTGGAACTCATCTGCCCAAACTTTGTTCTTGGTCACAGGTAAGGTTTATCACCCTTACTATTACTGGATATGTAACTGGACCCAAGGTTAAGTGGATAGGTGGTTTGCCCAACAGCTGGTAAGAGCCTGGATCTTCTGACTTCTAAGGCAAGACTCTTTCTCAAACTCTCTGAAACTACTTGAGCAGTAAAGTGAGATCAGCTTGAGGTTTCTCCAAGGTGTGACTCAACTTCCTGGCTATTTCACATTGATGTAAATGTCTTTCTTTTTGGGGGCTCTGGATTACCAGAGGTCATCTTAGACTCCAGCACAGCAGGTGGTTAGGGTTAAAGGAAGGGGAATGTGAGACCTCTGTACCCCAGAGGTAAAGCAACTTCCTGCCAGCCTAGCACTTCCCACAAGAAGGGACTGCATGAAACAGTGCTTTGGACTCCACTGGGGTTTATCACCCCAAATCTTGTCAGACTGTAGAGAAAGATCCCATCTTCTGAAAGCTCAATACCTTTTGCACTTTGCTAAATACTCACTAATTCTGTGTATTTCCTTTGTTGCAAACTCCATGCAAATTCATTAGTAGCTTATTAGCCAGGACAGTGGTGTTGAGCTGATTCTGGTTACGGAAAATTAGTTCCTGGAGCTTAAATCAATGACGGAAGTGGTCGTTGGCCAGGCTCACAAACGCCATAGCACAATCGGCAAATGTCAGCAATCAGAAGCAATAAAGCACTAATAGATTTCAATAATTCAGTCCAAAAAGGTCGCACGTCACTCAGGGATGGGAGAGCAGAGGGCACAGGAAGGCGTGGAAGTGTATCCTCACCAGGAATGCAGCAGAGCTGCCGGGCTTGGGAAACAAAGCGCACAGAGGGCCGCTGCAGCTGGGTGCGGCGTGGGCCTGAAGGGCCCCACAGAGGCTTTGAGCGGCATTGGGGGCCCCCAGCACTGTCAGGCCTGGGCCCTTACTTGTACGGAAGGAATGGTTAGGAAGTTTGGACCTATAGGAGAGGTATAAGAAAGAAAGCTTCCAGGTATAAAGCTCTGAATTCCTTCCCTAACCGTTGCCTGTCCTTCTGGATTCCGGCTCTAACTCTACGAGACTGTTACACAGTTCAGTCTACAAGGGCTCAGTGTCGCTTAGAGGCAGGACATGGAGCGAACTTCTGGGTAGTTGCCATCTTTGGAGGTCACATCCAATCTTCAATTTTGATGCTATAAAGTTAGATTCAAGAACCCGTGGGATGAGAGGACTTTATCTTTGGCTCAGACTCCCCGTAGTTTAATTTATAAAGAAGGAGAGGCCCATAGTCATAGGCCACCCTGCTTTATAAATACCAGTACCTACTCTTTACCCAAAGAGTTCATTCCTTCTCTTTAGACTGATTGGTGCCTTTGGAAAACTTCCAAGGCAGAACTTGTAAGGTTGAGGCATTCACAATATTTTAAAATTTAAATTTGCCTAGAGTAATACTGACATGTATGTGTGTGATCTGTTTCAGGTCAAGTGCCAAATAGCAAAATTTCCATCACATTTTATAGATCAATGTACTCTTGAAGGCAAACTATCAGACAAAGTCACTACTCACAGGAAAAACTCACATGCGTGGTGAGAAATATCCCTGACACCCTGAAAAACAGGCTTGCTGGATAATACCATGACAGCTGTCCTGTCTGTGTGCACACTTTCTCCTAAACAAGAGAAGGGACAAGCATTTTGCAAGTAATGTTGAGATGTACTTACTCTTGTGTATGTAGGTTCTTAAGAATGTTTCTTTCAGCTCAATTTCCTCAAATGCTGATGACCCCCAACTCCACACATTTCCACCTGTGGCCACACTTGTCTTCTAGTTTTATGTGTCTACCCAACTGCCTTGACTACATCTCCATTTAATGCTTTCAGGCATCTCACATTTCACAAATTCAGAACTGTCTTTCTGATTTGGAAGCTCCCTGTCCCCACCAAATCAAATGTCCTTCTTATACCTTTCCTGTTTGGATTAATGGCAAGTTTATTTACTCACTTGCTTAAGCTGAAACTTTTGGCATCATACCTGACTTCCCATTTCTCTCATGATTCACATTTGACCTACCAGCAAATCCTGTAGACTTGATCTTTAATATATATCTGGAATCTTTTTAAAAAATTGATAAATGTATTCATCAATGCACAGATTGAAGAATAAAATGATCACTTCAATAGCTATTGCAAAAGTATTGAACGTTAATTTTTACCTAAAAGGACACTTGTTAAATTAAGATAAATAATCAGTATAAATATCAGTTCCATAAGACAAGAAAGAACTAAAGGAAGAAGACTGACCTACTGTTTTTCCCTCATTTAACATGCAAATGTCTTCCCACAATGGGGGTTAGGTTTCAACATTCAACTTTTGGGGGAGCATAATTCATTCCATAATGCCAAGACTAACTGACTTCTTGGGAAATAACCAATGGGTAGGAATTAAAAATAGGCATGAAAGACATCTGCCCTTGTTTCAGTTTGGGGTTGCTCAGCTGCCTGACCACCTTCAGGAAGAGGGCTCTGTCCCTGGTGCTCCTCCTGTATCTTTCTGTGCTTCCTCCTGAGAGATCTGCGTGCTTGTTTCTGCCCTGTTGGTTCTCTTCCCCTGAATGCAGTCACAAGCCTTTGCCATCAGACAGAATTGCTTTATGCACAAAGCTTTGCATTGATTTAGTGCTTCATGTCCCAGAGTCTAAGACTCTGCCAAGGGGAATAAGTCCAGCCTCAGAGTCTGGGTCTTGGCTGCCAGCCTCACCCCAGCCACTACCTGGCTGTGTAGCTCTGAATTCTCGCAATTTCTCTGGCCTTAGTTCCTTGTCTGTAGACATGGGAGCTTGCTTCCTTTCTGGATGGTCTCCAGGATTGGAAGCTTGTGATACAGTATTAATCTTTCCTATATCCCAAACCCTGTATAAGAAGTTGAGCAACTTCCCAAAGACATCCAGTTCTGTGAAGTTGTCCAGTGCCTCTGAACTTGTCACCAGGAATAGGCAGCTCAGGGGTACAGTTCTGGAGTGTCCTGTGTTATCAGCATATTTTAAGAGTGCTTAAGGGAGCAATGAAAGGGGACAGAAGTAATTAAAAGGAAGGACAGAGGTGGGAAGGTCGAATCACAATTAGTATGAGTATGTAGTACTCAAAAATATGAACACAGAGCTGTTCAGATCAGTTTGGCTAAACTTTTCCACTTTTATTATGTCACTTCTGTATAACTCATCGTTTTAATTTCAAAATGTGGTTGTTATTACATCATTTTTAAACTGTATGATGTTTTAAAAAAATTAAATATTTGTCTCAAATTCACATATAGCTATTTTCAATTATTTAATTACTATTTTAATTTATTCCCATGTGAATATATGTCATTTAGTTGTTTTCTATTTAATACTGCATTATAAGCACACTGCTGTGTATCTGTTGTCTTCACGTATCTTTTTTAAATGGCTGTAGAATATTCCCTGAAGTTGCTATACTTTGTCACTTCTCAGGTTAGTGGGCATTGTGTACTGAAAGTTTTTTCTCTCCTGCCTTGGCACAAAATATCTTTAGGTATATAGCTTTGTTCTGCTTTTGAGTTATTGCTTGGGTATAAATTCACAAGGTTGGGTTTAGTGGTTCAAAAGCATAGCATTGTGAGGGCTTGTAGCTGATCTGCCTTTCTTGTTGGCTACTGTGCATACCACAAACATCTCAAGGAAATCTGGTGTCCTATCAGTCTCGGTCCTCCCTGTCCACCAGCATGTACTTCGTACTTTTGAGGGACACTCTCTCCAATGACCCCAGCACATGTCAGGTTCATTGTCCTGAAACTCATTCCTGTTTCTATACCTTTGACTTTGCTGTTCCCACCACACTTCCCAAGCAATGCTTGCCTTTCCTGCCCTTGCTCAAAGAACAGCCTTCCACTTTATTCTAATATACACCAGTTGCTCCTCCTTAAACCCCTATTGTTTATCTAGTCGATATCATGCAAATCAGCTGCCATTGTTGCATAATCATTTCATGTGGTCTAGCTTTAGTTTCCTGAATTTTAAGATTTTCAGCTCCTCAGATTCTCCGCTCCTTTGAGGTTCTGGGTTATATATTTCTTTACTCTAATTGTGTTGATCAGAAGTGCCAGACCCCCTTTTGAATCTCAATATATACAGTAAGTAGTTTTTACTTGTAAGCTCTTGGAGCTATTCTCTCAGAACCTTGTATTAGGCCCTTTTATGAAGGCAGGTGGTGGGGAAAGGAGTGTGGCTTACTGCTCTGAAGAAGACAAAAAGTCCAGAAGTCAGTAATAAGAACAGGAAGATGTCAAGGAGCCTATAAACAAAAGGAAATTTAATTCAAACACTGAACATAATGTTGGTGAATAATAGCAGTTATTGATTGCAAAAACAGTCTTTTGCAACATCCAAAAATTCAGTTGGCTTAAAATCATAACCATATATTTAGCTCACAACTCTGTGGGTCACCATTTGGCCTGGTGGTTCTTTTGGTCTAGCCTGGGCTCAGTTACCAGTCTGGGGATCAGCTGACTGTCAGCAGGGCATCAGAGCCCTCCTCTCGTGCACCCTGCGCCTCCCCAGTACCTTCTCCTGTTCTAGGAAAGAAGCAGGGGTAGGGATAGAGCAGCCCCAGGGCACAAGGGCTTCTCACGGCAGTCCTTTTTGAGCTGTGGTGTTTGGCCAAAATGTGGCCAGAAGTGGCTGGGAGGAGGTGGAGACAGTGCCTGAAAGGTAACAGGAAAACACTGAGGGTCCGGTGGCTGCCAGTGGCCACTGATTCAGAACCCCCTGAGCCAGCTGTGGTGAGAGTGGAGGAGTTGAGAGGCAGGAGACACTGCAAAGCTGCCAGCAGCCAGGAGAGGCATGGGGTGCCTACACCCTCAGCCAGAGGGATGGGAGGTGCTGGAGCCCGGTGTCTCTGGGGAAGGCTGGTGTCCACCTTCTGGTGGGGCTGTGGATCCCAATGAGGGTGGGAGGCAGGTGGCTCCAACATGAGATAAAGGCTTCAGTTGTATTAAGCCTGGCACAATGATCTGTGTTCTCTGCATTTGGAATCAAATCAGAGTCTGATCTGATCACTGAGGAACAGAGAAGCTCACTGAAGTCACGAGCTTTGCTGGGCATTTCCATCAGTCAGTCGGGGGGGGGGGAAGCAGGCTGGTTCAGAAGGCCTAGAGAGGGCCATAAGGCTGCGCAGGAAGAGCCTAGAGCCTAGAGTGGCAATGGAGTCCCAGGATGGCTTCTTCCCTCTCCACACGAGGTTTACACCTAGTACTATGCTCAGTCCCATATGGCCCTGTGTCCCCACTATAGGAGACCTGGGAGAAGGCACAGCTCAAAACTGTCCAATCCACTTTTGTTGCCCTTGTCTAGCTTGGATTAATACTTAGTCTAGAGGCACACACCTGATCATCTATATTTCCCCTCTTATAGCACTAAACTATGTTTTCTACCTTTATCTTGCATCTACCTACCACTTCAGCATTTTATTAAAAAATAATAATAATAATAATAATAAGGGAGAAATGTGGGATTCACATATAAATCAAGTATAAAAATCAAACAAATATTCACATTTGACCTGATTGTTTATAGTTCATAATGTGTGGTCAAAACCGAAAGTTTCTGCAATGACTGCCCTTGCACTGTTCACCATGTAAGAACTTATTCACTATGTAAGAATTTGTTCACCATGTAAGAACTTGTTCGTTATGCTTCAGAAGATTGGAGACTGTTGAGAATTAGGCTTGGGGTTGATTAATGATTGTGCATTGAGTCCCCTATACAGAATTTTATTGTTGTTAACAACCATTTGATCAATAAATATGAGAGAAGCCCTCTCAAAAAAAAAAAAACTGTCCAATCCATTGGCTGATCATGGTGTCCAAAATTGAACCATTATAGATTTTCTGCTCTGAGGCTTATTGGTCTTCAGGAATCCCAGACTTAGAGGCAAATGCTGTGGAAAGAGTAATTCCTCCAACCATTACAGGCAGGCAAGCCTGGAACAGCCAAGCCAGGAGGTGAGGGGACAAAGACATTTGGGATGAGGAAGGGGAGGTAAGGTGAACTCAAGATGAACCAGATCAGCTTCCCTTGTCCAGGGATGGCTCCAGTTTCAGACACTGCTGGAATTGTCTTCTATCATTGGTGTTCTGGGCAGTAAGAGTCAGCTAGGCTGTCGGAGCCTCTGGTCTCTGGAAGCTCACACTTTAAGACCTAGATGTTTTGTGATAAGACATTCTTATCTCTTCTTGACTAATTGTGGACCTCTTTATTAATGATTTTCTTTCAACTCAATTAAAAAATGTAAGCTACGTGCAGTAGTAATCATGCGAATCTCACTGACACTGTAATCCTGGCACAGAGTAGATACTCAGTAAATATGCGAGCAAGATAGGAGAACTGTACTCTTTTTCAATCTTTAACACCTGTGAGAGAAACAAGTTCTAAAGACTGGCTACCCACTGTGCAAAGTCACAACATTTCCTTTGCTTCGTTCTTAAAAAAGAAATCAGTATTTCAGGTTCATAAAAATAGGTGATGGGATTGTAAGTGGTTTTCCATTTCCCCCTTTCCTAGTTTTTCTTTAAAGCAGTGAAAACTATTTTATCGAATGCAAGTTTACTTAGAATTTTAATATATAAAACATATATAAGCCAGGCTGCTTAGCTCACAGAAGGGCAGACCTCCTGTCATTTACTCCATAGGCAGCTCAGAAGGTATCAGAATCCCAGGGCCCCTGGCAATCTGCAAACCCTTGGCCTTATGAGTCCAGCACTTTCTGTGTGAACATCTATTTCCCAAACACCTCATCAGTGTCTAGAGAAGCAGAGTTCACATTCTACTTGGTTTACCCCTTTTAGAATTTTACAGTTATCTCAGGAAATGGTACTTTTTATCTAAACCATTGTTTTAATGCTTCATCTCTATTTAGGAGAGAGTTCTATGACTTGGAAGTGACTTGACATTCAGTTAGCCTATTCAACATCTGGCCATGGTCTTTTTTGTTTAGGGTCGAACTCCAAATTAAAAACAGTGAAGAAATATAAGGTGCATAGTTGTTCCATCTGATCATTGATGTAACTTGACATGACTAGGTCTATGGAGTGGGTAGAAATGGAAACTTTAAGAAAAATTACTTTTTTTCTCTTCCTGAAAACTGAAAAAAATATGTTTTTTAGAGCAGTTTTAGATTCACAGCAAAACTGCACAGAAAATACAGAGCTGTCTCCTATGCCCTTGTCCCCACACATGTGCAGCCTCACTAGATGGTACATGTGTTGCAACTGATGACCGTACACTGATGTAATCATCACCCCACAGTCCATAGTTGACATTAGGGCCTCTCTTGGTATTATACATCCTATGTTTGGACAAATGTCTAATCACATGTATCCTCCATTACAATAGCATACATAATTATCTCACTCTGTATTCCATCTGTTCATTCCTCCCTCCTCCCTGGACACACTGACCTTTTTACTTCTCCATATTTTGCCTCTTACAGGCTGTCATATAATTTGAATCACACAGTTTGGAGCCTTTTCAGACTGGCTTCTCTCACTTAGGGATATGTGCTTAAGGTTCTTCCATGTCTTTTCATGACTGGTGGTTCACTTCTTTTTAATGCTGAAAATTCCTCAGTTGAGTCACCTGATTCTCCCAGCTGAAGCTGAACACGGTGGCACTCTGCCTTCCTGTTTCAGCTTTCACACTGAACAGTGTCCTTTTTACAATCTCTTTACTGCCACATTTTTAACCTCTTTGTGCTTTTTGTTGGTGATTTTGCTTTTTAAAATGGCCCCCAAGTAGAACGCTGAAGTGCTGTCCTGTGTTATGAGAAGAATGAGGTGTGCCTCACAGAGAAAACACATGGGTTAGAGTTTCTTTCAGGCATGGCTTACAGCACTGCTGGTCATGAGTTCAATGTTAATGATCCAATTATGTGTGTTAAATAAGGCTTCCTTAAGCAGAAACACACATGGAACAAGGTTATGTATTGATCAGTTGATGAAAATGTTGAGAGTAACCTACCCCTGTCTGCCCCTAGGAGCCATGGTTCAATATTCACCAGTTCACAGGTGTCACCGTGACTTGTCAAACATAGATACCAGAAGTAATGAGACTTAATGGCATTAAAAAATTTTTTGTCTTCTCTCTGTTTCTAGGATAGAACACCATTTGATCATGGTGCATTGTCCCCTTTATATATAGTTGGATGCAATTAGCTGATACTTTGTTGAGGTTGTTTGTGTCTATATTCATGAAGAATGTTATTCTATAGTTCTGTTTTTTATCTGTGATATCTTTATCTGGCTTTGGTATCAGGGTAATAATTGTCTCATAAAATGAAGATTTCTAACTGTGAAGTTAAGTTCATTAATAAATACAGGGCTAGTCTCACTATCCTTGGCAACAAGTATTGTTAGTTGTTTCCCTTGCAATGAGAAGATGCCTGCCATTTGCCTCTGTTTGAATAGCCAACCATAGTTGGTCTGCCAGTTCCCCTTCAAGTAAGAATAATGCTCTGTGGATAAAGGTATGTGTTCAACCTGCATTGCAGACAGCCACACAAATGTGTTTCCTTAAAATAACCTCTGTGCTATGGCACACAGCAGAGCATGCTTCCCACTTCGTCACACAGAACAGCAAAAAGATACATGCTACAGAGTTGATAGGATTTATAATAATTGATATCTTATCAAGGGCAATCTCAGATGAAACTGCAATCCTGTGCTGTTTGTTATCCAATGTCTGAGTGTGTTTCATGGGCTCTGATTGGTGTTCTAGCTGCTTAAGGCAGGTGGGTAGATGGGGTCCCTATTACTCTCTCATAGTCTGTTTCTTTTTCTACTAGCAATCCTGTTCATCAAAAATTAGGTCTTATGAAGCTATCCTTTAAGTATCTTCCCTTTCCCTCTGATTTTCATCTCATTTTTTCTGTACTTTGACACATTTCTTACACTTGGTCTTGGTAGTGAACGACCATCCTCTACTTTAATTTATATACTAGATTTTGAAATTCAAAGCAATTTGCAGGCAAGTCCCTGGAAGTCTTTGTGCTCGTCTCTAACTTCCTCAAATGCTCCTATTACCTTGTAGGCAGGTGTCTTTCATTCTCCTCCAGGGATGCCTCTCATCAGGCATGCATTCCAAGTGTTCCCCAGGGATGTCTCCAGCTGCTGAGTCCTTTAGATGTGCTATGATTTTTGCTGTGCCAGCTCACTGGGATTCACATCTTGTGTCTGGAAGTCACATAAAGGCAGGAATGCTGATGCCTTTTGTAGGGAATATGAAAGTTCCATGGTGAGGATCCTCCTCTGATCCTAATCTATTCGCCCCCTGTGCACATGCAATGATGTAATACTTAGTTGACTACAAGAAGCATGCTTGCACATGTGTTGGCAATAAGCCATTATTACCTGTGTTGCTTTATCAAGAGCTCTTCCCAGTGCTTAGGGCAGAGGCTGGAGTGGAGGCAGAGAAGGAGATGGACTTGCAGACTGCCCTGGAGGCAGAAGGGATTCTAGTGCTTGATCTGCCACCATGAGAGTAAAGCTTGGTAAAAATCCTTTTACCCCTAAATGTTCCCTTGTCATTTTTCAGTCTCACTGAATCCAGAGTGAATTTGCCTAAGGCTGAAATCCTAGGTGAGACACCTTTTCACACAATCAATACTTTTTTACTGAGGTATAATTAGCAATTAAAATTGAATATGCAAGGTGTACATTGTGATGATTTGATATACACATACATGGTGAAAAATCACCACAATCAAGCTAATGACATAGCTGTTGCCTCATATAGTTACCATTTCCTCTTGCTTGTTAGGGTTTTGTGGGGTAGGGGTGGGGGCAGAGTGGGGGGGATCTGCCTTCTTAGCAAATTTTAAGTATAAAAAATCAGTTTTTACCTATAGTCACCATGCTGCACATTATATCTGCAGAATGCATCTATCTTGTTTAATTGAACTTATGTGCACCTCCATCGGTGTCTCTCTATCCCTCCTCCCTATCCCCAGGTCTGGCAACCGTGATTCTATTATAAGCTATTTTAAGTTCTACATGTAAGTGGCATCATGCAGCACCTGTCTCTGTCTTATTTCACTAGGATGCTGTCCTCCAGGTTCACCCATGTTGTCTCTAATGGCAGGATTTCCTTCTTTGTTAAGACTGAAGATCACCGATATCTTTTTCCTGGATATTGCCCTCCATGTCTTAACCCCTTGGGAAATAAAGATTTAAACAGTGCTGGAGTCAGATGTAATGATTCTCTTTTTGTGTGTGGAGAAAATGAGGCTCTGTGTAATGAAGCCCCTGCCTAGTATGCATCAAAGGATCAGGAGTGGAAATCCAGGGGGTACACTGATGTGGTCATAGTGATTATCAACCATCTGTTGAGCTCTTCCCCAGAGCTAGGCCCTGGGACAAATATTTTACACATATTACCTGAATTAAAGCTTCTTATGAGCCAAGAGTTCTGGTTATTAGCACACAACATTTGCCCTGTGATGCAGGCCCAGTGATTTCCCACTAACAGCTGAAGGTTACATAGGAAGGAAATGGAGAAACTAAGATTTGTTCAGGTCTGTCTTGGGAATCCTTGATTGCTCCTGACTGCTCTGCTCTGCTGTCTGCCATTTACTCCCTTTGTCCAGGACAAGGACCGAAGTTGCTTCCTCTCTCTGTTGCCACTCAGCACTTTGCCCAGTGGGCGCCTTCCACATTTAGAAAGATGCTTCACATTCTCTTGGGTGTGAGGTCAAGGGCACCACCTCCTCATCTCCCATATTTCCTCCTAACACAATGGCCTAGTTATGATTATTATGATTTTTAATTACTTCCCTATTTAATGCTCGGTTAGAGATTGGTGGGTTGGGTGGTGTTATAGGGTGGTGGATTCCAAGCTCGCTTTGGTTTCAGCCTTCCCCGCCCCTTGCCCTTTCTTTAGATTAGCTGATTCACAGGATGTCCCTTATTACCATGAAATCTGGGGGCAGAGCATGCCTATTTCTGGTTTCCATTAGCATTTTCATTTTGAAGACCTTTTGAGTGATGGGTGTGACATACTCAAAAGGTCTCTGGGGCATTCAGTGGTCTCTGCCAGAGGCGTTTCAGAGCACAGTGTAAGAAAGAGAAAAGGGGTATGATTATCTGAACCAATGCTTAACTCCCAGATCACTTTTTAAAGAAAGTTTGGACCGTAGCTTGTAGGATTAGGTCTGAGAAAGAAGGTAGACACACCAGGTGAGGGCTGCAGGGGCTCAGTGGCATAAGGAGTCTAGTTTCTTCCTGGTGTGGTGGGTCAAACCAGCATGTTCCCCAGAGCCCAGATCAGCAGCTCTTAAACAGAACTTGCCCTGACCCTCTGGGGAACTCCTGGGCTCCACCCCAACAGATTGTATTTCAGAAAGTTTTGACGGGTCCTGGTATGTATATTTTGACAAAGGTCCCCTGGTGATTCTGAGGCACACCCGTGGGTGAGATGGTGTGGCCACAACTGCCGGAGGATCTGTGGCCATTCTACTGAAATCAAATATTCAAAGTTTATTAAGTGAGATAACTCATGTGAAGTGACTGGAATGAGCCTAGTACTGACTGAATGACAACTGAATCACTTAAGGAGCCGACAGGGTGCTCTTGGGACACAAATAGAAAGTGGAGTCAGGGACAGTGAGGAGCAGATCATCAAGCCAGGGTGCGAGGGTATGTTCTCCTACATATATATATATATAACAATAACAATATTATACACAGTTGTAATAGCAGTAAAACTCCATTCAGGTTCCCAGACCTAATTCCAATGTGTGTAAATATGTGGAAGGGTGTCTTCCCACACATAACACCAAGCGATTCTTGAACACCAGCAGGGTGTTGGAGAACTCAACTCAATTCTGATGCTATCTGCCCAGAGACAGCACCAGATTCCCCAGGTTAAGGGCTCCGTCCTACAAGACTGCCCTCCACACCAACTCCAGGTGCCTGTCACAAGCTCCAGGCATTTAACCTGTGCTTCTGACCTACCAGCTACAGATCGGAGGTTCCCACAACCTCCCCTTAGGTTCAATTAATTTGCTAGAGCTGCTCACAGAACTCAGAAAAACACTTATGTTTACCAGTTTAATAAGGGATACTGTAAACAAGTTAATGGCCAGATGAAGAGATATAGACCTAGGTCCCAGATAAAGGCTTGTATCTTTGTGGAGCTTGGGGCCTGGCTCAGTGGCATGTGAAGGCATTCTGGTGCGCCAAGTGTAGAAGGTCTCTCTGACTGAGAAGCAGGACCTAACAGCAGAACAGGCAGAGCAGAGCAGAGAGCAGAGAGCTCTTCTCAGGGGTTTTGTGAAGGCTTCATTGCATACTCATAATTGACTAAATCATTGCCAATTGGCTGATTCAGCCTCCAGCCCCTGCCCTTGGGTGGGGGATCCAAAAGTCTCTTATTAAAAGGACAAGACACCCATTCCATCTTTAAGACTGCAGCATTTTCAGAAACTGTGGATGAAGACCAAATATACCTGGGCAATATATATTTGGTCATATGAATGACCAAAGAAGTAAGTATTTCTTATGACATTAAATTGCTCAGGGACAGCAAGAATCAGAGCCAGGCATGACAGAGGAGACCCCAGGGTCCAGGTTTAAAATTGGAACAGTCTAGAAAGGTAGAGACAGATTCCCAAGGGATGCAAGTGAACACCTGATTCTGCCAGGGGCCTGACCAACTCTCCCTGCTTTGCTAGTTAACTTCTGCTTGTTCAACCTTCCTTGTTCCCCACCTGGTTCTGTCATTATTTCTCCAGAAACTGCAGTTATCCAAGCAGTACAGGAAATCAATTCCCTCTTTAGCACTTTCCCAGTACCATGGCAGATTTTCAATTTCCTGGGTAACCAACTTTCAAATGACACTCCTTCCCATCTGGGCCCTCATTGCACCATTTCAGGCAGCTCTGTACTGCGAAGTGAGATGAAGAATGAATCAGCTCAAGGAAGGAAGGTCGAGGAGCACGACAGTGGGCCTGTGGGGACCTTGCCATGACTAATCACATACATTTCTCTTGCCAGACAGAGTCAGATTTTTTTTCATTTAGTTAAGTGAGCCCTCCACTTAGAAATTTAATTGCTTCACTTGGCAACCAGAAATAGATCCATCGGTGAAGTTTGGAAAGTGAGACAACCTGATGGCAGAGCTGTCTTCCCTGTCTGGGACAGCCAGGGGAGTGAGTGGCATTAAAGGAGGAGGGGTGAAGTGGGATCCTTGGGTGACCTCCATCATCCCCCTGCCCCAGTGCTGGCTCTGACTGCCCTAACCTGGCCCCACCTGCAGGCTGAGATGCAGACCAATGCAAACATTCGCCCTTTCCCTGGGGTCCTAGGCTGACATCTGGTCTCTAATTTTTGGTCAAAGCAACCTACTTTACTACAAGAATGACAATTAATGTATTCATTTGCTTAAATGTGAAAACGAAAATTTTGGCATTCAGCTTCAGTATATTTTACCAATCTGCCCTCCAACCTGATTGTACACAGGCTGCTTTCATCAGCTGGGTATGAATGTACAAGTTCTGCATGCTCAGTGTCATCAGACATTAACATTTTTGCCAGGCTGATGAATGGGAAGACAGATTTCATTTTGCTTTAACTGGCATTCTCTGATCACCAGTCAAGTTGATCAACTTTTCATATATTGATTGGAATTTTTGTTTCCTCTTTGAATTGCCTGCTTATATCCTTTGTCCATTTTTTCTATTTTTATAAGTCATTTGTATTGATTTTAGGAATTCTTTATCTTTTGTGGCTCTAAGTCCTTTGCTAGATATTTGTAATATTTCTCCTGATTTTCCCCTTGATTTTCACTTTCTCTGTGGTGTTTATTTTAAGACAGGAATTTAAAATTTTGATGTAGTCAGATTTGTCAATCTTTCCCCTTTTGACTTATGCTTTTTTGTGCCTTAATTATGAAAGCATCCCGTCTTCCTCCTAGAGATATTCCCTATATGTTCTTACAATGCTTAAAAAATATTGCCTAATATTACCAATTTTATTGATGCTATCCATCTCCTATGTTTTGGGAAATGTTGTAAAGAAGAGATTTAACTTAATTGACCCCTCAAAAGCACAGCCCACAGTGTGAAGCAGCTACTGACTAGTTCTCCCCCTTGCCCCCCATCCTGCTGCCACTGATTGCAATGACATCTTTACCACATGCTAAATTCCATAAAGACAGTGCTATTTCTGAGCTTCATGTTTTGTTCCACTGATAAATTTGCTGATTGCTGTGCTGATAACACACTACTTTAGTCACATAGTTCTAGAATATTTGAAATCTTAGGGCTAGTTCCACATCTCATTTTTTCTCAGAACTTCCTTGGCTCTTCCTGTGCACATGGATTTTAGAATCAGCATTCATTTCCAGGGTTGTTTACTGCTTGTTTCTGCTCCCTTCCCTGTCCCGTAAAGGTGTGTGATGGCTGGGTGTGGCAGACTAGTTCACCTGGACTCTATATTTTCAGACTGCTCTTTGGGAGAACAAGGAAGCATCTGGTGACTGCCATTAGGAGATTCAACTATTCAAACATTAATCTTCTGGTTTTCCTTTCACTGAGTTCTGCTTGAAGACAGAGGGCCTATCCCATGCTCGATTGAGTAGGATTAGAAGTCAACTTGCTGCCCGAGTAACTACCACCTGTTGGTAGTGAGGCCTCGATCCTCAGCATTGCAAATGGCTGGACTGTATTTGCTCTGTCCAGCTGCTGTGTTGGCTTCTCTACCTGTTATTGGTCATAGTTAGACAGCTAATGAGCTATCTCACGATCTTCTCTTTTGTTTTGGACAGCCAGTTCCTAAGGACAAGTACTGTGCTTTAAGGTTTGCTGAATTTCCAAAAGCCTAGCAGGGAGACACACCCCCTGCGTAGGGCCTGGGTTACATGTGTCTGCCCTGCCTGTCTGCTGACCAGGGGTCCTGCACTGCTGTCCTCTATGCCAGTCATCAACTGTGTGCCTCAGGCAAAACACCTGCCCTCTCGATTCCTTATTTGTGAAGTCAGCTAGTTGAAGGGAATTTGAAATGGTCTCCAGTTGTCCTCAAACACTTATGATTGTTCATGGTCAAGCCCCTGGGCTAACATAATGTCATAGCCAACACGAGAGGAAAGCATAGATTCATGCTGAGATACCCATGTATGCCAGAACCCATCTTGAAAGTTTGGGTCTGTTTGCTTGTTTCAGTAAAAATTGGTGGTGAAGATCATGGTAGAGTGAATGCAGCTTATCTATTCCGAGTGTTTGGATTGTTGTGTGATTATTTATCCAGACAGAGGGGTATGTGAGTGGGTGGGAGGCAGTCAGCCACCAACCCCACCAGGGAGGACTCCAAACTTCCCGCAAAAGCTCTTGGCCATTTCCGGCTGAAATAAACTCTTCTAATCCTGTCCTGAGTGGGGAGTGGATAACAGATTATGAGACCATATAAGAAAAAGCTCAGGTATTTAAAAGAATTGTCAATATTTCATCTTTGTTTCTTTCAGGCTAAAAATTTCCAGTCACTCAAATGCTTTTTCCCTCACAGGATTCTCTGTGAGTTTTGCCCATGACTGTGCAACTAGAACTTGCTAATAAGGATTCTCACACTGAACCAGACAGATCAAGTGCATGAACATTTTACCAAGAAGCATTTAAAGCTGTTCATCCCTGTTGGAGGAGCCCAGTCTTTTGGAAATAGCTCAAATATTTAAAAGATTCTTGTGTGCTTGCTGAGCACAGAGGGCAAGTGACAGTTGACAGAGGGAAGATAACCACACAGTTGTTGAGCCCTGCTGTGTCAGGCATTGTGCCAGAGGCAGGGGATGCCAGAGTCAGGGAAGATGCAGTGCCTGCCCTCCTAACAATCACTGTCCTGTGAGAGAGACACACAGGTAAACAGGTGACTGCAAGGCAGTGTGGCAAGTACTGAAGTCGGGCTGAGTGGAGTTGGCTAAGGGACCAGGAAGAGGGGCCCTGCCTGTTGTGGACTATCTCAGAGAGCTCTGAAGACACGTGAGGGGTTGCTTAACACTGGTGCTTGGGAGCAATAAAGGCCTTCCCACCGGCAAGGGAGACCTTTTGTGGGAATGGAAGTGTTCTGATACAGGATTGTGGGGATGACTGCAGAGCTCTCTAAACACACTAAAACTCATTGAACTATATATTTACATTAATGGGTAACCTTCATAATATTCAACTGTACCTCCATAAAGCTGCTGAAAAATATTAATAAACATTGCTATTGTTACTATTATTCCTATGAATCCAGGTTGGGTTGAACATTTCCTGTGGCATGAAAACCAGGAACTGTGATGGTCACAGGAGCCACAGCCACTGGCAGACTCTGCCCTCGGTTGGGATAGGTGCTCCTGGGTTTGAGCAAGAGACCTGGGTCTCCTCACATCTTGAGGGTGTCTCCTGATGACTCTATTCGACTCTGGGCGCCTCTTTCTTTCCCCAGTTACTGCATTGTACCACCTCCTGGGAGAGAAGAAACCTGAGGCTGCTGACGTCAACTAGCTTTTGGTATTAATGGGGAAGCCCCATTGCCTGAAGTCTGAAGTCATTTTGTGGCTTATTCCCCAGCAACTAGCACAAATTCCATTATAAGGACTCTCAGGAAGACAAGGTAAAGAAAATGTAATCCTAAATCAGTCCAAATTCTGCACCTTACAAAAGGCAGCCATTCAGTCTGATGGGTTCCCCTGGCCTTACAGGTGGCAGAGCCACGGGCATTCCAATTCCTGATGGTTTTACTGGGTGGAATCTGTAGTGTGTATCTGGGTCTTGTAGGCTGAGTCTTGGGAAGAGGTTTACTCCTGGGACTAGAGGCTTTAGGACCCAGCAATAATTACTCCTAAATCCTTATTTCAAAGGAGGTTGTCATTTTAGTGCCAGGGAAAGATTTGAGGATATAGCCATGCAAAAGCAAATTTCAAAGCTCTTGCATTGTTCTGAAATGCATGACCTCAAAAACAAGTTAGGAGCAGTGTTCTGGGTAAATATTTGTTGAATTGATTCTGGTTAGAACATGTACTGCAGCCCCACCTGTGGTAAGCCAAGTACTTGGCAAAGGTGACTTGAATTAATGAGTGCTCAAGAAGAGCAGTTTTAACCTATCTCACACTCTTACCCTTCAGACTCCCACATTCTGGCCCCATCTGCTTGGAGTGCAAAAGAAGGCTGTCTTTCTTCAGTGCCCACTTCAGGGTGCCAGTCCAGGAGCAGCTTAGTTGTTGATGTTACACTACTGGCCTCAGAAACCTTGCTCACTCTTTTCTCTTGGCCTCAGCCCAGGGGGCTGACCTCTGCAAGTGGAGTCCTGGCTTCGCTCTCTGTCGGTCTTCAGCTGGCTTTGGGCATTGGGAGGCACTACTGACAGACTAGAAATAAGGGTCTTGTTGGGGTGCTTTTCTTGCCTTTTCTGAAGGATGCAACTCTTTTCAGTAGTTATAGGTCCCACTTGTTGGGCTTATCATGGCTGTACTTTCTGCCAGGGGACCCTGCCACCAGCTCGGGGCTCCACAACTATCCCCCTTGTCTCTTTACTCAGATGAGCAGCAAGCAGTGGCTTTCCATTTTTGCTGGTCTCTAGGTTGCTTTCTTGGTCTCTGATTGGTTTCCTAGATGCTGCCACTTTGAATACCAGTTTCTTGCATTGAATTTCCTCTATTTAAATAATCAGCATGATTTCTTTCTTCCTGGCTCGTTCCCAGCTGTAGCTGTACCCGCAAAACATCACCAGCAATCTTTGGAACTCCTTAGGGCTGCTTTCTGGCACATGTTCACCAGCAGCCTGCTGGTATTCTTTCCCTGTGGTCACCTGCCACTTCAGCCTACCGTGCTGCCAGTTTCTCTGTGACTAAATTTGTCACTTAGCTGGGCATCGTGATACCTGCTGAAAACTGTCACTGCTGTTACTGATACTGGCCTTAAGAGGAGGAATGAAAACTGCTTTGCTACTACATTCCCTGTGTGAGATGGGTCTGTCGATTTCCCAGAGTTGAGCAGAATTTTGGATGCAAATTTTAGTAAGGATTTACAGACAGTTTGGGGCCCACAGAATCTAAGAACAGAACAGAGTACAACTTAAAACTCGCAAATGTGGCTATGCTCAGCACTTCATTTCATTCATTCCATGAATATGCATTGAGCCCCAGCTATGTGCCTGGGAGCCTTTCTAGGTGCAGAGGTTACAGTGTTGAATAATTCAATATATTTGAAAACATGCAAGCAAATAAAGAAATAGATAAGATCATGAGAGTGACAGTAGTTCTGAAGACATTAAAACAGAGGTGTGAGATGGAGAGGGGCTGAGCAGAATCATGGGGTGATACTGCAGAGGAGTGAGGAGCCTCTTTGAGAAGGTGGCCCTGGAGATGATGCCAATTCCTGAGCAGGAGGGAGTCTGTGAGGCTCTGGGGGAACCTCTGGTTGCAGCACAGGTCTCACTGTGACTCAGATGCCCTCCCAGCCAAGAGCTTGGCAAGGGCACAGGCATATCATATGGACTGAATTTGGAGTTGGAGCCTCTGTTTGTGATGGGTGACCTGGGAGACATTGGGCCAGAGAACCATCACACAGGTGCTGTTGGGGCTGTGCTGGCCCTGCAGGGAGGGGCGGTAAGCAACCCTGGCACAAGGACAGGTCGCTGAGGAGGACACTGCCCACGCGGCCCTGTGAGCCTCTCAGGGGGCATGTAACGCTGTATTTCACCTGCTCCATTTGTGTCGGGGCTGGATGGTTTGTCCCAGCCACTAGGCAACATTCTCTTTGTTGCTTCTCAATGGATTTCCACCTGTCCAGGGAAGATTATATTCGTGTTTGACATTTTATTCCCATGAAAATAGAATACTTTTCTCCTAACTCTGGGTCACCCTTTCCTTCAGGATCACAGAGACCCAATTGAACACTGTCCTTTCTTTGGTCAAATCTCCTTTCAGAGTAACTTGGGCTCCATCCAACTCTGCTTAGTTCTTGTGTAAATAATCATCGTGCTGCCCTCCTAGCAAACTGTTTTAAAACAATCCTGCCTGGTCTCAGATGGCACATGATACTGTAGGCCTGAGGTAACTGACTTGGTGTGGGGAAGAAGAAATTCCTCATCCCAGCATCCTCTATGCTGGTGCTGATGGAGAAAAGCCAACCTGGGTCTCCCTTGGTGGAGCTGTTGTAAATGAGATTGTTGTTTTTATTGCATTTTTGGACAATTCATTGTTAGCACAGTTGATCTTTGCATATTGATTTTTGTATCTTTGGCTTTACTAAATTTGTTACTTAGTCCTAACAGTTCTTTTGCAGAGTCTTTAGGATTTTCTAGATATAAGATCATATCATCTATACATGAAGAGGATTTTGCTTCTTCCTTCCTGATTCATATGCCTTTTATTTCTTTTTCTTGCCTGATTGATCTGGCTACAAGTTCCAGTATTTTGTTGAATAGGAGTGGTGAGAGTAGGGTCCTTGTCTTGTTTCTGCTCATAGAGAAAAATCTTTCAGCTTTTTACCCTTGCTTTTGATGTTAGCTGTATACGTGCCATACATGGCCTTTATTATATTGAGGCACATCCCTTCTATATTTAATTTGTTGAGTTTTTATCACTAATGGACACTGAATTTTCACAAATACTTTCTCTGCATCTGTGGAGATTATCATGTGATTTTTATCTCTCACTCTGTTAATGTGATGTATCACATTTACTGATTTGCATCCATTGACCTATGCCTGCATCCCAGGGATGACTCCCTTATGATCATGGTGTATGATCCTTTTAATGAACTCCTGGGTGTTTTGTTCATAGTTTCTTGTGAATTTTTGCATTTATATTCAACAGGGACTTCAGCCTGTAATTTTCTTTTCTTGTAGTGTCCTTATCTCACTCTGGCATCATGGTAATGCTAGCCTCATAAGATGAGTTTGTGGATGTTCCTCTTTTTCAATATTTTGGAAGAGTTTGGGAAGAATTGGTGTTAATTCTTCTTTATATGCTTGATACAATTACCCAGGAAGCATACTAGTCTTGAGCTTTTTTTGCTGGGAGGTCTTTTTTTAAGTATAGATTTATGTCCTTAATTATTATTGATCTGTTCAGATTTTCTATTTGTTCATGATTCAGTGTTGAAGGTTGTGTTTTTCTAGGAATTTATGCATTTCTTCAAGTTTGTGAAATGTGTTGGCCCAGAGTTGTTCAGTGCAGTCTCTTCTGCTCCTCTGTATTTCTGTTGTTACCAGTTGTTTATAATTTTATTTGTTTGGGCCTTCTTTTTTGTAAGTTATTTTCTTGAAAAATTTCTCAATTTTGTTAACATTTGTCTTTAAGGACTGGGAGCCATCTTTTTGAAATGTAAACATCAGGGAAGACAGGTTCCTGTCCCCCTGGGCATTGGCTCTAAGCTACAATTGCCTGTTGCCTTAGACAATTCATTTTTCCTTTGGATTAAGGCAACTAAATAGCACAGATAGCTGCCCCATTGCCAGCTAAATTTAGAGTTGAACCATGAAATAATGCATCATAAATGGTGTTGTTAAGTCCTGTTACCTGAGGACAAGTTATCATTTGTCTTGAAGATAAATCTGCTTAGCTATATAAAAGGATGAGATTTCGTTCTGCCTTTGTGATCTCATTGGCAGATTCCTATGATGTTTATTACAGTCTGGCTTAATGCATATTCAATAGTAAAATCATTTCCTTTCATTTCTACATGTGTGGAGAGGAGTTTTCTTGGTTGCAGCCAATTTAATTTTTAATTTTTTCCTGAACATAAGTGAGAAGAAGCTTGACAATTACTTTTCCAAATAAGAAAGAAAAAAGATTGCCATTGGATGTCAGCATGGGCCCACAGTTTCCACCTTCAGTGACAGAGAACCACCTTCCCTGTCTAGGGTCCTCCAGGGGGACTGTCCATTAATGCCCCATGCCACCAGTATGTGGAACCCCTTTGTTTACCCTTCCCTCCCTCATCTCACTGAGGGAGCAAGGTCAGCCTTGGCTCCCAGAACCCTGTGGATAGTTGAGACCCCACCTCCCTAAATAGGGTCAACAGCAGTGCATGGTGTATTTGATTAGTACCTGGCACTGCATTTTGTAGGGCATTCAGGAAGACTATGCCTGTATTTTGGCACCCCATACTTTCTGTCTCATTGCTATCAAGAATACTACTGCACCCCTCTTTAAAAAATACTGCTGATTCACAGTAAACACAGGACTTTGGCAGTATGTTAGAATTGCTGGGACCGCAAACCTGGCTTGCCTATACTTGCTCTGAGTCATACAGTTTCTCTCTTTGGTACTAGTGAGACAGGTGCTGTGGGTGTAGTGAGAGTAGGGTGAGGGCCTCTGGAAAAAGCAAGGCAAGATAATTACAGTCAGAGCAGTGTAACTACATGCAAGGAAATCCCCTACCCAAACTCTATGTTAAACATTAAGCTCTAGAGTCATCCTTCAATAAGATCAGTTAATATTCCCTCCATAAAAGAAAGTAGCCTATATTTTTTTATTATGCTAATCATTTGTAATCATGTGTAAGATTCACTTTAGCAGGCTAAAAGGCCCAGGCCTATGTGCTCTTTTTCCTTCTTCAGACCTGATGAGGTGATTTGCAATCTGGGCAATTAATAACGGCAATCAAGCTCTGCCATAAACAACACAGTAAAAGGCAGGAAGGATTCCATCTTAAAAATATAATACCCAGGAAGTTAAGAAGTAAGATTCGTAACTTACTCTTTAGCAAACGGACAATAGCTCAGCCCACCTTGAGGCTGGGCAGGCAGTCTTGTTTGATATGCTCCCAGACCAAGATGCTGGTATGTCAGGGAAAAATCAGAGCAGTAAATTTCTTGTGTTAAGTTAATTTTAAATACTCAGGGACCACTTAACAAGTCCACACCCCTAAGCCCTTTATCACATTTCCAAAAATCCTCAACTGCCTATAAATCCCTAGACAACGCATAACTACGGGCTCTCTTGTCCTCTCCTGGCATGAGCCAGGAGCTCTGTCCTCTCACTGTATCTCTAAATAAAAGCCTCTCCTTGGCTCTCCTACCTTGAGTATTTGCTAAGCTCATTCTTCAACTCTGCAAACAAGAACCCCAGCACCACTAAATGGATGAAAATAATATCATAAAGTGAAGCCATTAACTTTTAAATCATTCTATTTCTTGCAGCTCTTTCCCAGTGTTTCTGAGGTGGGTGCCCCCTGCCCAGAATGCCACTGGCCAAGGATCTTTTGGTGCACTTATGTTTCTCTAAGACCTGTCATCTAGTGTGTCTGCATTTGGTATAGAAACCAGAAAAGGTGAAGGAAAATAATGGCAGTGCTAGAAGTAGCTGGTTTACCCTGAAAATGGCATGAGGAAATGGTGCACCAGCTAGGGACTGGTATGTCGATGGCTGAGGGTAAATCCCTCATGTTTCCTCCCACCCCCACCTGCATTCAGCAGGACAGAGCCAAAGCTGAATAGCCAAAGAAAGGGCTGGGTGAGGACAGCAGAATCCGAAATTGTTTGTGGGTGATGTGTGTGTGAGAAAGTGAGTTGTGTTGAGCAAAATCTTTCCTGTGCACATATATTTATTTGTATGGCCCTTGCTGTTTCTCCTTTGAACTCTCAGACTTCTCAGGGCCTGTGGTTGCAATGTACTGTGGTCTCTGAGGGCTGTTGTGTCAGAGTTCCTCTGCATCTCATTTGTCCCCTTGGGGTTAGGTTAGCTGTCTCTTCAAACCGAACATGAAGGACCTTCTCCAGGAAACAGACTCGATCTTGGGTATGGTTGGGCTGCCCTGGTCATCCGTCAGACTGGCTCAACCCTCACATTAGATTGAACCTTTTCTCCATCCTAAGCACTAGATCATGAGAGGCTGAAAAATACTCAGAGTAAATAGGCTGGTCTGCGGTAAACCAAACCTTTTGTTTACTCAAGGCAAGTCTATTTCTCTGAGCATATCTTTTAGCCTCGGTACACCCACCACTTTCCCATGACTTCTATAGAGCTATTCAACTGCATAAAATTCTGTAGTTGGTCCCTAATCCAGACTCTGCCTCTTTGCCAGGTACCGATTCATCTATAGACCTGCCCTCCTTCTTTCCCTTTCTGATGTTTCTTCCCTGAGGCTTTACCACACAGCTCGATGTGGTGCAGGACACATTTGATTAGCATCTGGCGTGCATTCTGTATGCAATATAAGGAGAGGGAACTTTGACCTGCCTGCTTTGTTAACATCCTGCAGTTTCTGCCTCATTGTTTAAAAAATAGTACTCCACCTCTTTTCTAAAATACTGCTGAATCACAGTGAGCATAGGCTTTTGACAGTGTGTTAGCAGTTGGAAAAACACAAGCTGGCTTGCCTATGCTTGCTGTGAGTCATACGGGCTCTCTGGGGGCCTTGGCAGTGATGTCCGAGCATTCACTGCCTTGGCCCATGCAGCTTTCTACAGCTTTCCCTCTGGTGGAAGGAAGACAGTTAGTGCTCCTGGTTTCTGCCCCTCCTGTCAGTTTCTCCTTCTGACATCCAGATGCCTACGTTTGGACAGGAAAGGAGGAGTTACATGGGTGTCTGCCTAGGCTGGCATGATGCTTTCTTTCTCACTGTAGGACCATTATACTTTACTGTCAGGGGACAAAGTCTTTGTTTATTAATCCTCAACTGTGTCTGGATTAAATAAAGGGGAATTTTCTGTCTAGAGTGAATTCTCTGCTCTCTTGGCCACCACTCATCCCTTATCAGGAGTAGAGAAATGGTCCCAGAGCCCTGCATGTTGCTGGATAGACTGGCCCTTCAGTGTCCATCGTCTGTGCTCACAACCCCACTGCCATCTGCCACGAAGTCCTCAGGATTACTGTTCATGTGCTCTTTGCTCCTTCCTTCAGTCCCAGAAAGAGCGCAGGACCCACAGGTCATCCCAGTCCTGGGTTCACAAAGCTCCCTCCTCTGCGCCCACAGCTGTGTATCCTCCCTTATCCAACAGCTCCTGCTCCATGTTCCCTCAGCAACTTAAGCTCCGTCGTCACAGAATCCTAAGTACTTGACTTTGTTACTGCTTGCAGTCCCTACCCTTTTTTCTTTTAATCAAGTGGAGTGCTGCCCAAAGGAGCCTCCCCAGCGGCCCTCAGAAGCCAAAGCTGGGGCTGTGGCTCTACGCATCCTCCCCTGAGCCGTAGGACTAGAGGGCCGGGTGCCCCAGTCATCCACGTTGGAACCACCTGTGCTCTGTGCAGCTGTCCCCCCTTGCTCACTTGCTCTCGTGCCTTGAAGATTTAACACCGGGTTCTGGCTTGTTCTGTGGCATCACCGGGGCTTCTTCTTGATTCCTGGTGTATTCAGTGTCCTCACAAATACTGCACCTAATGCCACTTGTCACCTTGGCCTCTGTCCACTTACAACCTTATGACCACTTTAACCTCTGCCTTGTTTCTCTATACCTTCCCACATAAGTTTCTCAAAAGATTTGTCCATGATCCACTGCCTCCAATTCCCATCCTCTCTTAAACCCACCCCACTGGAGTTCTTGTCCTTATCATTCCACTGAAACTGTTGTATTAAGGTCACAAGTGATCTCCATGGTTGCTAAATCTAACATTAATTCTCTGTCCTTGACTGAATCTATTTAAGGAGGATTTTGTCTTCAGCCCTGCTTGTTTTAGTCCCCGAAAGAGCCCATGACCCCCAGCTCATCCCAGTCTTGGGTTCCCAAAACTCTGTCCATCTGCACACACGGCTGCTTTGTCCTTCTCCAACCACTTTCTTCATGCAGCTACCACGGCACTGCGTTCTCTTGCTTAGTCCTCAGTCTCATTTCCTTTACCAACTCCTCCTCATTTTCCTCCCTTCTACTACTGCAGAGCCAATGGCACAGTCCTTAGACTCTTGTCTCCACTCGCTCCCTGATGATCTTAGACCTTCTCATGGCTTTAATACCATCAATAGGCTGTAATCTTCCATCAGAAAACCAGTTCAGCCCTGTTCCCAGAAATCCAGACAGGAATATCAAATCATCTCCTCCACATCCACAGAGGGTCTACTGGAAATTCCAAACTTCAGGTGTCTCAGGAAAAGCTCCCCTCACCCCTGCTAGGCTGCCCCACCCATCAATCCCAGTCAATGAAAGCCCTGCACTGCCCACCATGAGGACCAACACTCTGGATCACCCTTGCTTTCTGTTAGTCTCTGTACGCACAGAAAGCCTGGGGACACATTCTGCCACGAGCCCCATCCAGGTGTTCCCAGAGTCTGGCCACCGCTCATGGCTGCTCTCCAGAAACTCTCATCTGAGTCTTCTCATCTCCTGCCTATATTGTCAAAACAGCCTCCTAAACGATTGCTTCCTCACCCCCACCAGCTACATTCTGTTCTCTATGCAGCAGCACAAAACCTTCCAATCTCTTCCCATCTAACACAGAGTAAAAGCCAGAATCCTTGCAGTAGCTTAAAGGGCTGTACACAGGCTGGGCCTCTGTGACCCTCTGCCCTAACCCTGCTCCCGCCTGCTCCTCCTGGGGATGCTCGCACACTTATGTGGTGGGTGGTGCCCCGGAGGACCCCTCTTTTCTCAGATATCTGCAAAGCCTGCCCCTCCCTCTTTTGGGTCTTTCCTCAGATATCTCTTTCCTCCAGATTCTCTGACTATGCTACTTAAATATTTTACCTGTTCTCCCCTCCTTCCATACTCTGTTCCTGCCCCTGCTTTCCTCACTTCCCCTACTTCTCATCACAGAAAAAGATCTTCACTCTGTCCATTAATGAGTTTACTGTCTCACTACTGAAAAGTAAGCTTCACAGAGCAGAAGTGTTTTGTCTTTTGTTCATTGTGCCCACAACCATAACATGCACATTATAGCTACTCAATAAGTATTGTTGAATGAAATACACTTTCACACAATTCTTGGATATTCAGAGATTGCCATAAAACTACACAAACATTACTGCAGAAGCTTCTCTGACACATTCAGGCTCAGATAGCTGCACCCAACAAATTCTCCTAGGATTCTGTATGTTCTTCTGTATCACGTAAATTATAATTGTCACTAAACTTGTCCCCCTGTGTTAGTGTCAAGCTTCTAAGTATGGAGTGATTTGTTATGCGGCATGGCTCAGCTGAGCCAGATCCTTTGCTTAGATCATTCAAATGAGTTGTTATCAAGATGTCAGTCACAGCCAGGGTTTGGTCTGTAGGTTCAATCCCAGGGAAGAATGTGATTTCAAGTTCACATGGTGATTGACAAAATTCATGTCCTTGTGAGCTAGTGGAATGAAGGCTTCAGTTCCTTTCTAGCTGGTGGCCAAAGGATAACCTCAACTCCTTGCCATGTGGGACCTTCCAACATGGCTATTTATTTTATCCAGATATGCAGGCTGAGAAGACAATAAATTTATTAGCAAATTAGAGATTGTGGAAGTCACAATCTCATTTAACCTAATAATGGAAATGGTATTCCTGTACCTTACTTAAAAGTAAGTCCCAAGTACTAGACACACTCAAGGAGAGGAAATTAAACAAAGGCATGGCTCCCTGGAAGCTGGGACCACTGGAGCCATTTTGTCATGTGCACCTACTTCTCTGATAGACCCCATCCTCCCTGAGAGCATCCTGTCCCACTGGAAGCCTTTGTGAAATCTTAGAAAACAGGAGAGGTGTGTGAAACAAAGGATAATCATCTTTTTTGATTACAAAGGGAAGATGGGGTTTGAAAATCATATGCTCGAAGGCATGATAAAAATCTTGAAATGTTTTAGGCTAGTGCTAGTGTTTAAATGCCGGTTTTATGAGAGCTCCTAAAAGAGAAGCAGGGAGTATGATACCCTGATATGACTTACACAAGAAGTAGTGTCTCTTTTACTGATAACATTCCTAGGCTGCTGAGTCAGGAGAGAAGGAAGAAACAATGTCTCTGCACTTCAACAGAGCATTTAGTGCAAACTACAGGTAAATACTGCAAGGGGTGTTAGACGGATTTGTAACGGTTGAATGATGTGTTTAAGGCTGTTAACATCAACTCAGATAGTTTTCTTGTGACCTTGACCCAGAACTTAGCCTTAATTTTAACAATGAAGCTATAAAGGGTGTGCTAATCGATTTTGTAGCTGACGCAATGTTGGGGCAAATACTAAATCCCTGGAGTAACAGAATCAGGAGGAATTCACCTTGAGCAGCCAGAGGGATGGGTTGGAAATAATAAGGTAAAATCCAATGCCACAGTCTGGGGTTGGCTCTCAAGTACCAAGTGCACAAATCCAAGAAGGGGGAAACAGTGTAACAGGGAAAGTAAACAAAATACCTATGTAGGGGTTTGTCTAGCAGGGTTCCTTACCAGTGAGAGTGTAACTTCACTAACACGGCTTGTTGGACTGAATTCATAGAAGCCAGAATAATGTGGGTGCAGGGGACAGAGTGATTCAGCCCACCCGGCGAGGTCGCAGAGGCCCTTGTGTAGGATGTGGGCAGGGCGCCTGGCATTAGGGTCACTAGGCGTTCATGAGGCTGATGGGAACGAGGGGATATCAAGGAGGCTGTTCCAGGAGGAGGCGGCAGCTGATACGCGGCCAAACTACACAAAGGCGTCCTGGGCTCAGACAACTGTTTTGCTGACAGAAAAATTCAGAGAAATAAGACAGAGAATCCAAAGGTGAAATGAGGTCTGATCCAGGGAAAAGGATAATGAAATTCCCTAGGAAGTTTGTTACATGTGTGCTCAGGACCAGGCATGGAGCTCTGTTCAAGGAACTCTGAATAACATCTTTTTTGGTGGTTATTTTGGACCAAATGAAGGGTGAGGATCTTAAATTCCTGAGGTACAGTGACTTTCAAAATGACCAGCCTAATGATTATTTTGCATTATGTGAAGTAAATATATCATTATCAGGGACAAATTGGCAAGGTAATTTTTATTAAACTTAGAGTTAAGGGCAAGCAACGCTGAAGAGAAAATTCAAAGTCCGATTACACACATGAAATTTCTGTTGGGCCTTCTGTGAGATATGCCTGCAGGGACATGAAAGAATTACAAGGAAGTGAGTAGGCTGATTACAATCCCTGGTGGCTAGGATCCCAGCCCCACCTCTCATTGCACTGCATATAAACAAGAAAAGCTGGAGTCATGACTCCTCCTTGGCTCTCAGTCACGAAAGGGAGAAGGCAGAGCGGCCAGGCCCGGGGACAGTGATGGACCTCAAGCGCAGTCGTTCTGTGAAGCTTAACGATGGGCACTCCATGCCGGTGCTCGGATTGGGCACCCTTGCCTCTGAGGAAGTAAGTAGAAGCCAGGCAGCTGGAGGGTTGAAGGCAAAGAGCCATGGAAGGGTGGTCATGTGAGCCTAAGCCTGGGACACCCTGGGTGACATGGAAGGACCCATATGGGCCTCTGTTTCACAAGTTCTCTTTTTCACTGAGTGAAACAAGCTAATGACGCTGCAGAGTCAGAGGAGATCTTTTTGAGGGTGGATTATCTTTATTATTATTATTATTTTGGTTACTGAAAGTATACTGGATGCTCACCATGTATGTTGGGCACTTGGCCTGACTTACCTTTAATTGTAGGACAACTGCCCCGGGTGAGTATTGGCCATGTGCTTCCTTCTTTTGTGTTTACAATCCAAGCTCCAGCTGCTCTTCCCAGACTTGCCAGCCGCCTGAGGCAGAGCCGCTCTGCCCTCTGCTAGAAATGACTGGTAGGCAGAGGGCCCAGGAAGAAAGGACCCCCCCACAGGACCACGTGGTAGCAGCTTTGCCCTCAGTGTTGTTGCAGGAGGTTTTTTTTCTATCACGGAAACCTTTGTCTGAGAAGAAGGCAGTATTCCTGCAAGCATTGGGTGTTTGCAAAGGAAGACATAGGGGCAGAGAGTAGCAATGGAGATGGAATTGGGCTTCTCGCCAAATGTATTACCCATATGTCCACATGGTGACTGCAGTGCACATAGAGTGCCCAGCTATGGTCTCACGGTGAGGCAGGGGCAGCTCTGGGTTATTGGGAGGGATTGTCTGGATAAATGATAGACAGCAGGACACTCCATCTTGGTAGAGGTGGGACATGAGCTATAAACAGCGAGTGGCTGCCAGTCTCCTTGCAATGACGTAATCCCCCTCATACCCGCCATTACACCTCAGCACAGGGGGTGCCTCTTCTGGAGACACAGGCCACTGCTAATGGTCAGATTCCCAGGGCCTCAGGGCCTAGCAATGTCAGGCACACAGGAGGCACTTAATTAATGCTTGTTGTATAAGTGTTACATGAGATCACCTGGGGAAAGAAGGATAGAAATCAATCAAGAATGACTTTAAGATGAATTAAAGAGCCCAGTTGGGTGGACACTGGATGGAGCATGGTGTTTGGACTCATTTCCCATTTTAAGCCAAAAACAGATGCTCTGATCTCTCTTTTTCCATGTATGTCACCTCCACACCACCTTCACCTCCATCTTCATCCCCATCTATGCCTTTAGAAGCTTTCCCCAAGTGACAGAAGATTTCCTGTTAGCTACTTCCTTACAAGGAATTCTTTACTGATTGAACCTTGAGCTTCCAGGTTCCCTGGTGAGGCCCAGGTCACCAACTCATTCCCGTGTGGAGTGTAGCCTGTGCTCCCAGAGTACAGGTTTGGTTCCCAGGCCACAACCACCAACCAGGGCACTAGGAGACCCACAGTAAGAGCTTGGGAAATGCTGTTAAGGAAATAAACTGCTTCTGTGTGAATAGGGCTGCTTACCAACCCTCCTACTTTTTATCTTACAGGTTCCTAAGAGCAGGGCTAGGGAAGCCACCAAAGTGGCTATTGATGTAGGTTACCGCCATTTTGACGCAGCCTATGTCTATCAAAATGAGGAGGAGGTGGGCCAGGCCCTTCGAGAGAAGATTGCTGATGGCAGGGTGAAGAGAGAGGACTTATTCTACACCACCAAGGTGCCAAGTGTGGGGGATACCAAGGGGGGCTGGAAGGCTGGATATGTTATTTTGGAAAAACAGCAACTTTGGTCTTGGTGTGAATAGCCTCTTTGTCTCCTAATGCTGTGAGGCCCCTTGTAGAAGAACAGAAAACAGCAAAGGTTTGCTTTGATTGGAGGCATCTGAATAGCAGTCAGCATTCATATGTCAAAACGAATTGTTCCCCTTACCTTCCACATGTGTTAGACAGACTGACCAAATGGCTGGAGATGCAGCCACTCCTTTGATTCCTCAGCAGACCCCTCAGGATAGAGGCAAGTGTGGTGGACACATTATTCAGGAAAGGGAGCTAGACTAGGAAACACTTTTCCAAGTTCAGCATTGGGTGTACTGACATTTGTAAAGTTTCTTAGGTGGAAACCCTGCTCCAGTGTAAAATGTTCTCTACAGAATGATCTGTGTGCATATGATCAGGGCTTACTTGTCTTTAGACAGTGGCCCCTCAGCAGGACTGTTTGCAGGTGTGCACAGTAGGACTGCAGAGCCCTTTGGCCTGGCCCGACCTGCCTTGACTCCTTTCAGAGATGACTTTGAATCTCTTAGGCTGCTTTTCCTGCCCATCTTTCATTTCATTTCCTTCGGGTCACTCAGATAAATGCTAGTGCCAGTTAAGGGCGTGACAGACACTAGGAGCAGCCAGGCAGCTCACTGCTTCTGATCTTTAGACAGTAGATTGTTACGCTCCATCTTCTAACTGTGATGTTTAATATTAGTCCCCAGATGTGGGAGATCACAAACCATTTTTATTTCTCTCGGTCACTGCAGCTTTGGGCTACTTTCTTCCGACCAGAGTTGGTCCGACCAGCCTTGGAAAGATCGCTGAAGAAGCTTCAGCTGGACTATGTAGACCTCTTCATTATCCACATACCTGTTGCCATGAAGGTCAGGTTTGGGTTTGCGTTCCAGTTTCCAAGACTATTTCAACAGTGGTGTTGCACCTCTTTTATCTCATTCTGTCTAGACTTCCTGGGGGCCTTCCTAAGAGAGATGGGACTTAGTGTGGTAGATGGAAGTGCTAAGTGATTACACATTCCATGAGAGTTATGTCACCACCCACTGAGAACATTTTGTCCTCATGCATGGCCTTCAGACTGAGTTAAACTCAGTGACCTCCTAGTCTCTGCCTCAAAGAGTCGGGGAGACCAGTGTGCAGGTGGCAGTGAGGTGCTGTCTGTAAGGCCTTTAGGATTAGTGTCCTCGAGGGTGAGGAGTTAGGGCAGACAGCTGAGGTAAAATAGGAAATCCCACCTGCTCTCGGACCTCTCAGCCCAGACAAGATGAGGCTTCCTGGAATGGTCCATATCCCACAACTGGGCCCTGCTGGGCTTCACTGATCCAAACTCTCATTCCAGGGGATGTTGGATGACATGTCTCTTACCCTCACTAACTCTGAGTTGATTTACCTTGTAAATGGAATCAAAAACATGTTGTGTAGTAGTAACGCTGTGTCCTATCATCCACACCAGGCTGTGCTTGTGAAGGACGATCGCTTCCAACAGCAGGAGAGCCACTCTCAGTGAGGTTTAGGGGTGTGTAGGTGGGAAGGTGCAGAGATGTTTGCTCCCTATTCTTAGATGATTCTGGGCTCTTTGCCCCCTGTCTTCTCTTATACACTCCCTCTCTGTCTGATTAGTAGCCACAGCATCGTGCAGGTGGCCTGACCAAGCGCCTTCAGCCCCAGGAGTGAGACAAACCCTTCTTCATCCTCTGTTCTGTCTGTATTCCAGCCTGGGGAGGAGCTTATGCCAAAGGATGACAGAGGGGAAATTATTTTAGAAACAGTGGACCTGCGGGACACATGGGTGGTAAGTACTGGTCCTGACACCAGGAGACGCCATGCAAACAGGCAGAACACAGTGGGTAGGGGTCAGAGGAAGGGAGCTGCGGTGCCTCAGTCTGCCCTCAGCCTCCTGCTGGGCTCCTCTGTACCTCAGTGCTGTCATCTGCGAAGCAAGGATGAACAAGGTCTAATTTAATCTCAATTTGTCTGGGTCTCAGTAGGAGTTTCTTTGCCCCTCTGATCAGGCTGAGCCTGTCTCCGTCTAAGGGGGATGCTCAGAAGACAAATTTGAAAGGAGCTAGAGATCTACGTGGGACAGATTAGCACCCCCATGGTGTGGGAAGAGCTGCTATGTGACTTAAGGGAAGGCAGAAGCCTGCTCTGTGTATGCCATCCCAGAGACTCCTTCACCATTCTAGGAAAGAAGCACAAGGACCCTCTCCTAGTGGGAGTTTCTTTTTGGCCTTGACTATGATACCATTTGTTAAAGAACTATTCCTGCTTAACAGTGAAATAGGCACATGGATGAGGGTGGGAGGCCAGGGGGACATTTAAAGCATCTCAGTATTTACTTATCATCCTGGCTATGCATGCAACAGACTCCAAGAAACACAATGTATGTACATAGCAATAAAGTAGATGAGGAAATAATATACTAAGGTGATAAAACTGTTGGGTTGAAATTGTCATATTATTTTTAAAACATTTCCATCTTTAAAAAAGTTCCATGTCAAATGAAAGGGCTAACATACATTAGGGGTCTGCCACCCATTTCCTTCCTCCCCAGGCCCTGGAGAAGTGCAAAGATGCAGGTTTAACTAAGTCCATCGGGGTGTCCAATTTCAATCACAAACAGCTGGACATGATCCTGAACAAGCCAGGCCTCAAGTACAAGCCCGTATGCAACCAGGTGAGCGCCCAGCCCACTGTGGACTCCTTACTGTGTGCTCTGCACACCTTCCTTAAGTAACAACCCCTGTTACTTCATTATGTGGACAGTACAGATGACTGTTCCTTCACTGCAGCAGGAAGTGCCAAAGAAGGAAGGTTGAGTGGGGTGGGAAGACTATGTATCCATGACTCGCATGTGGGCTGGAGGTTCCTGTGAGCCACCTGAGGGCATGAGCTGAATGGGCACATGGCCAGACTGATCTGGCGCTCAGGAAGGCTGTCAGGCTTAGAGGGGCAGATTTTGGAGGTGTAGGTTTATGGGTGGTAATGAAACTCACAGAACGGGTTAGCTCCCCCGAGAAAGGTCACAGAATGAACAGGAGGAGGGCAGGATGTCAACATGTAAGGATCAGGCAGGGAGGCACTGGTTTGGGGATTGAAGACGAGTTTCCAGGCAGGAGGGAGGAAAAGAGGAGAGTGTGGTGAGCGGACAGCCAGAGGAGAGGGCAGAAGCGGTTTAGGGAGCCGGGGGTGGGGCCCGCTGAGGAGCAGCCCATCCCCCAGGGATGCAGTGGACATGGACCTGCCTCCACCGCCTTATGGGAAGTCCCGCTGGAGCAGGTGCAGAGAAAGCACAGGCGTGGGGAGCGGGCAAATGGGCAAATCATACCAGAAATACTTTTTTAATGTAACTCCATATGCTGCGGATCTGTGATATTGTAGATGTTGAGCTGTGATATTGTATAGTTGTATGGCCCTTTTGTAAAACAGTTTGAAAATCATGCAAGAAACCATTCACATAGTTGTATTTTTGTGTAGTATTTTATGACCAGGAATTATTAGTGGAGAATAATTCAAAATATGTTGAAATATATCCCTGTCCCTTCCTTCGTTCCCTGCCTCCCTCCTCCCCCTCCTTCTCTGTCTCTTTCACTCAGTTTATTTGTGAAAGAAACTTAGCTTTTTTCTTTTTAAAATTGTTCTGCACAATTGGTTTTATCAATTGACCCTGTGATACAGTTTGACGTGACCATGTTTTGAACTTTCTGTAATTTGGAGGTTAGATCCACATGCTTCATCCACATGAATGTGTCATTGTGAACTCATGAATTCTAGCAAATAGAATATTTCCCACCCAGTGTAGTTACTTTTCCTATTGAAGGTCTCTTTGTCCCCTTTATGGTCAGTAGGAGCCTCTTCAAGTGAGCTCCCCAGTCTTTGATGTGCCTCAGAGGTTTCCCTTTCTGCTTTGCTTTCTAAAGTGTTAGATGCTCTAGGCTCAATTCATGGCATTATTGCTCAGACATGGAATCAGCTGCCTTCCTAAAGAATCTCGGCTTCTCTCAGTGGGTAAAGGCATTTAGAGACAACAACACAGGCAGAAGAGTCTTTAATCATTTTAGACACTAATAAAAAAATTAAAAGAAAATAGTTTTATATCCTTTAAAACTGATAACACATGAAAGCATTTCAGAAGGCGCCTGGGAAAGATTACCAATGTGGATGATAGAGTACATGTATTACTGTAGTGTTAGATATTTCTTCAAAGCACTTCTCAAATTAAATGTAACTGGCTCATGTACTCTGATACCTGTCGGTCTTGACATTTACAGGTGGAATGTCACCCTTACCTCAACCAGAGCAAACTCCTGGAATTTTGCAAATCTAAGGACATCGTTCTAGTTGCCTACAGTGTGCTGGGATCCCAAAGAGACCCAAAGTGGTAATGAGAGTGTCAGAGCTGAGCTGTGTCAGCAACTCTACTGGTGACAAGACATTTCTTAAATTAAATTTTAATTCATTCTTACAGAATGGTTCAAACATAAAATCACAGACATAGTCATGTAGTGAATTCCCATGAGCCTTCTCTGAGCTTCCACCATCTCAACATTCACTCATTCTTGTTCACCATACATGCAAACCCCACTCCAAACGTTATCTTCAAATGTGGTATTATGGCAACATTTATACAGCTTTTCACCTAATTCTTAACTGTATAACTTTTTGAAAGATGGATGTGCTATAACCTATGCCCCTTTGAGATACAGAATCCTTATACTTCCCCTAAGAATCGTTTGATGTCCTTCCCAGATAATTCTTCCTCACCGTTTCTCTGATTTCTGTTTTCAACTCTGATGAGTTGAGTGTGTCTCAGCACCTTCCTCATGTTTAAGAGAAGGCATAGAGCATGTTTGCTTTTCTGTCTGGCTTCTCTGGCTCACTTCTTTCTGTGTTGATGGAGCCATGCTGCTGCAATTGTCTAGCTCATTCCTGTTTATTGCTGAGTAATATTCCATTGTGTGGACACAGCCCAGTTTTTCTTTTGATTTACATGTTGATGGAAAATTGGTTGTTTTCAGTTTGGCACAATTATGAATGAATCTGTGTGAATCTTCATGAAACTCTTTTAATCATACCAACAACATATAGCTACTTCTTTCAATTGTCTAGGGAATTTGGGATAAAGGGTGTGTCAACACTCTAGTTCTAGTCCTACACCCTCAGTCTGTGTGTGTTTGCTTTTCTCAGGGTGCAAGGGGACAGCCCGCTGCTCTTGGAGGATCCAGTCTTGAAGGAAATTGCCAAGAAACACAACAGAAACCCAGGCCAGGTCGCCATGCGCTACCAGCTGCAGCGGGGGGTGGTGGTCCTGGCCAAGAGCTTCAATGAGAAGAGAATCAAAGACAACTTCCAGGTATAGGCCGACAGTACCTCCCAGTGGGGATGGAGTGCTGAATGGGGGCCATCTGTCTCTCCTTGCAGCACACACCCACATCCCTTCATCCCACTCACCTCTCCCAGGGTGCCACGGGGGCAGAGGAAGAAGAGAGCACTAGCCTTAGGGTCCTAGGTTTTATGGATCCTGGTTGTGACCTTGCCATGTCCTTGTGTGACACTGAACAGTTTTCCTCTCTGTTTTTTCATTGGTTCAGGGAGTCCATCTGTGCGGTAAAGACCTTTGAAAACCCTCATTCCTCTCCTTACCTCCTCTGCCTGAGGAGCCCGTGTTTGTATTTCAGTATCAAACCCAAATGGGATTAGCTGCTATGCTAAACCATCCGGGAACCCATAACACTTGGCATGGCTCTGTTAGGGAGGCTGTGTTGGCCTGGTTAGCCTATATGGCGTGTTTCTGTGTCAGTTTTCTTTTTGGACTCAACCCCTACATGTGCCTCCCCCAGGTCAGCTCTCAGCACCTTTCTGCAGCGGAGCTTCCGTCAGGTAGCAGGCTAGATACAAGTTTGTAGACTGGCCTAATTAGCAAATAAATGGATGTGTTCCCCCTAACCCTCTCCATATATCCCCAAGTCCCTTAGATAAATGAGGGTCTTCAGCTTTGTCATGAACCTCAAGAGAAAGGTGAGAAACTACATCAGTGCTACCCATTTTAGGATGATGCTAAAATTTCATCATGAGTTTAACATTTGCAAAAGAAGATATTTAGGGTATATCATTTATGATCCAGTTGCTCCCATACCTTCAAGTGTAGTTTGAGTTCTTCAATTTATGGAAATACCTGATAGGCAAATCTAAATTTCATTGTTTAACCAACAAGAAAAAAAATCCCATTTTATTTTTCCATTCAACTCAACATGTTAATCCATATCCCCATGGCAATGAGGTATATTTTAAGATGAATGACACATAGACACATAGATAACAGATGAAAGCACTGAATTTCCATGAAATTGTCCCCTGGATGAAATACTGAGTTTCTTGCTTTTGTTTTTCTTACCAATATTCTGTCTGCCTTGGTATTATTACTGGACTCTCCATTAGAGGCTGTGTATTGTCAAACAAGAAGAAATCTGAATGTAAATAAGAAAAATTTATTCGAAAGGGAGAACTGAAACATCATCAAGTGTGTCTGATGTCAATCAGAAAGATTTTCTCATTGTGGGAAGAGAAAGCTCATCTGGGAAGAGAATGGTGGGGGTGGTGATGGCTGATGAGGAATGCTTCCTGTGGGGTCACCAGGTTATGGGGCAGACTCACAGGGACAGCTCTTCCTTCCACGCTGGCTTTAGTTCACGGCTGCCCCTAATTCTAGGAGTGGGACGGAAACCTGAGAGAAGTTTGGTCAAGTCAGATGTTTTTTTCTGATTGTCCAGCTGTCCTTTCGTTTGGGAAAAAAAAGGCTTTTTTTCCCTTTTCTTTTGCAAGCACCTCACTTGGAAAGGGGTGGGGTTATGAGTCGTAAGCCTCTCTTTTGTGAAGTGGAGCAGAGGAGAGGGGTGGGAAAGTGCAGGCAGATGGGCCCTGTCTCCATCCAGCTGGCAAGGCCCCTGGTTCCCAGGCAGAGGCCATCTGATCTCTCCTTCCTTTTAGGTTTTTGACTTTGAATTGACTCCAGAAGACATGAAAGCAATTGACGGCCTCAACAGAAATTTCCGATATTTTAAATTACCATTGTAAGTGTTTTTAGAGTTTTTCACAGTTGGTTTTCTGGCTCATGGAGTTTGTCAGAGGCACCAAACTTCCCGAAATCAGGGAGGCAGGCCTGCTCTCCGGTGTAGGAGCGACACAGGAGCTCCCTGCAGACCTCAGAACAGAGGTCAACTCCAGGGCCCCGTCTGGGACCCAACAGTAAGGTGAGCGGGGCCCAAGCGGGACCAGAAGCAGGCCCACCAGCACTTGCGTCCCTGAATTCACTGCTGCTGTGGGCCTACCCCTGCGCTGGGTGACTTGCCCTCAGGTGGCTTTCCCGTTAGACCCGTAGGCACAGTACCTGCGGCCCACTGCACTTCCGAGGGCCTGTGGAAACGGTTCAGCTCTCATTCTTTTAACATCCGGAGGAAAGGATTTTATTAATAATGACCGAGTAATAATGTATCCAGTATAGATTCTATTCAGGTTTATCCTAACACAATTGTAAAATTCCTATTTTTATGGGGTGGTGGCATCAGCTGTGCCTGGGGGCTGTGGGCGCCCTGCTGCGGCCCTGCTGCGGCCCTGCTGCTCTGAACGTGGGGGATGGGCTGCAGGGGCAGTTTGCCCTGGAGGCGTGGGAGTGGGCGGGGCTCCGGGCGCGAGGGCGTGGTTGTCACTCAGAGATTGGAGCAGGGCCTGAAGCTCCCTCAGAGAAACCCTCTCTTGGGCAGTGAGACAGAGCTGCTGAGCTAAGGTCCTGCTTTCTCTTTCAGTGCTGCCCATCACCCTTGGTATCCATTTTCTGAAGAATATTGACCATGAGTGAACACCATGGGCTTTACCAGAATTTCTTGCTTCCAGAGTGTGGTCACGATTTCTGTACCTGCTGGAGGTGATGAAAACCAGTGTCTGTGGTTTCAGGCGCTTGCCTTTATATCTTTAAATGAAATAAAAAAGATTTCAAAATGATGATGTTTGTCTTGATAATTAAAATAATACATACAAATTGCAGAAAGTTTGGACAATAAAGGGAAAGGTTAGAGTATAAGATAACCTGAAATTAGCCCATACAAAAGTACATAGCTGTTAGTACATTTCCCTCATGATTTTCCTATACAAAAATGTGTGTTTGTGTTTATACATGAAAATGGAAATAATCATCAACATATATATTCAGTCCAGTACACTAAAGTTTGTTTTTGTTAGCATAAGTATTTCTCAACCTACCAAGTATTATTTAAAAATTCCAGTATTATATTTAGCTTGTGGTAAATCGGGCATCTTGTTAATTTATTAACTTCTTAGTCATCTCCCTATGTTTTGGCATTTTGATTAGTTCCTGGATATTTTGCCATTCATTCATTTATTCTTTCAGCAAAATTCTACTGAACTTCCTCTATGTGCCAGACTTTGTTTAATCAATAAATAACATAGACAAGAATTAAAATAAGAAATGTGTTGAGTTATAGTCTGGCAGAGGAAGAAGAGGGGATGAAATAAGGAGTATTTAGCTGTCAGAAAGGGGCAAGTGCCATTAGGAGATAATTCTGCACAAGTCCTTACATTTGTGCACATGTGATAAAGACACTGTGACCTTCATTCCACACCATTTTTACAAGAAGTTTTTCAGCAAACATCTTGGAATACAGTGACAGTGGTTCCCTCCAGCAAAGTGGAAGGCACGCTTATTTAATGAGTGAGGGAGGTAGAAGATAAGGTCCAGTTAGTCCATGGTGGGGCGTGTGTGCCATGTAGGTTTTTGAAAGGACTTTGATGCTGGGAGAAATGGAGAATGATATTTTGGATTCTAGCAGAGGAACTGCATGAGCTGACTTGTTTTGAAAGGATCAATCTGGGTATTATGTTGAGAAATAAAAGGGGGAAAAGAACCCTATTTTAGGGGTTTCTACAAAATTCAGGTGAGAAATGATGCTGGCTTGGATATAGTATGAGGAGGCACGGTGGTCAGAAGTTGTTACAGTTTGCATTTATTTGAAGAGTAGAGTCAACATGGCTCTAACCTTGTGAAGTTCTTGGAAAGGAACAAAAAAGTTTCGAAGTTGACACCAGGCATTTTGGTTAAAGAACTGGAAGGAAGAAGTTGTCATTTTCTCAGGTGAAGATGAGGTGGGAGGTACAGATTTTTGTGGAAGATGCTGAGTCCAATTTTATAACATGTTTGGGATGCCCATTAAGTCTCCAAGGGAAGATGCCACATGTACAAGCCATCAGTTAGAGGAGAGGTTTAGACCAAAGGGTTGTGTTTGTGATTCATCAGAATGTAGTTGCCACTTAGGGTCATGGAAGTAGATGGTCAGGGGTTAGGTAGAGTGAGTGTGGACAGAGAAGAAGGGGCCCGTCATTAAGAGGTTGCAAAGGAGGCTGAGTGGAGGCCGGGTGCTGCAGGAGGCAGAGGGGAGATTGTTCTGTCCCAGGCAGCAAATGAAGAGACTGTTTCAGGGATCAGGAGTCAAATGCTTCTGACAGGACAAGATGAGGAGGGAAAACTGACCATTGGATCTGACAACGGACCTTTGCAAGGTTTAGGGCAATTTAATAGAGGAGTGGAGGCCAGAACCTGAATAGACTAAGCTCAAGAAAGTGGGGAGAGAGGAACTAGAATCAGGTCATAGAGAGTTTTCAGAGAACTTGTTCCAAAGAGGACCTCAGGATCAGGCAGTTGCTAATGAAGAAAATGAAATCACGTGATGGTTTTCTAGGATGGGAGGAATAGCAGCATGCCTCTGCTCTTAGGAGCACACTGGTGGAGAGAGGAGATCAATGGTGCAGGAGAGGGCAGGGAGAATGGCTGGAATTGCATCTGTCTGAGTTTCCTGTGGCTGTCATAACAAATTACCACCAACTGGCTTAGAACAACAGCTCAGGAAGCCAAAAGTTAAAAATCCGGGTCACTGGGCTAAAATCAAAGGTTGGCAGGCCTGCATTCCTTCTCGAGCGTGTAGGGAAATCCATGTCCTTGCCTTTTCCAGCTTCCAGAGCCCACCTCCTGTCCTCACTCGGGGACTCCTCTTCCTTCTCCAAAGCAGCTGCACTCTATCCAAGTCTGTGCTTCCTCCCCTCCTCTCTGTGGCTGTAACCCTCCAATGTCCCAGCCCTGTGGACTTTGTGATGACACGGGCACTAGCCAGCTAATTCAGGAAGATCCTGCCACCCCATGATCTTTGATCCCATCTGCCAAGTCCCTTTTGCCAAGCAAGGCGGCATAGCCCTGGGTTTCAGGAGTTAGGGCAGTGCCATCTCTGTGGCCATTATTCAGTCCACTACACTCCCTTTGTGGTTAACTGGGGGCAAGTAAGCCTTACTTTCCCAGTCTTTCAAGTAGGAATCATTAGAGCACCAGGTACTAAGTGCTGAAACTCTAGATGTTCACCTGGATATGAAGTAGAAAGACCCATAATAAAAATGGTTCTTTTAAGGCTGGTATCTACTTGACCTGTGACCTTACCCACCTCCTGGTACTCTCTGTTCATTTCTTAGATTATCAGTCCTTCCCAGGACACGTAGACATCACCCTTGTTCACACAGGCAACTCAAGCTTTTCAGATTTTTGATGTTCGCAACTCCTGAGTTTCTGTGTGTGCCTGCAGCCCGCCAGGTGACTACTTCCATGTTTCCTACTCACGGCTGCTTCACCTTCAATACCCAACTTACTCTGAGGCTTTCTTTGCACGTATGGATTAAATCAACTTCTTGCCGCATCAGGAATTGTGGTCAGTGAGTCCTTCTCTTTTCATTCTTTGTTCCATAGCAGTTTTAATCTAAAATTAGGTTCAGTAATAAATTAAATTGAAGAGCTGCCACTCATTCTCCCTACATTTGTCCTCTAGACAGATTTGCTGCTGGGTGAGGGCCCCTGGCTATTTCCCCCTCTTAGCCTGTCCTTGGACCAACCATTCAGGGCACACTCCTTCACAGCCAAGGCAATTGCTCTGCTCTTATTTATGGGAACACTTTTGTCTAAATTTGAGACCACACACTCACTGGACATGCTTATTCATTTGCTGTGTAGTAAAGCCTAGGTGTCATGCTTTAAAAGCTCACTAAGCAGCTCTAAGTGGAGCAGGAAAGTCTAAACGAATGACCATCATGTTCTCATTGTGATTTCAGTGGTCAAGGTGTTTGCCTTCCCAACACCCATTTCACCCCAAATGGTTTGTGTAGGTCACTCACGTTGGTTCCACTTCCCTTGGAAGGGGACTGTGACCCTGTCCTGGCCAATGACAAGTGAGCAGAAACACAGGGGTGGGGTGCATCTTGGAGAGTTTTCCTCCCTTCTGAAAGCAGGTGGCACCTCTCCTTTGACAGGACACATCTTGGGATGTGCTGTTTGGTATGGCCAACCTGTCTTCACCCAGCCCAAGGACCATGCCAGTACCCCAAGGAAAAGCCGAGGAGTGAGAGCAGAGCCGACATTCCGGGGTTGCCCCAGCATTCACCTTACTCTGCACTTGTTGTTCTGGAGGTAAAACACTTCTGTGGGGTGTAAGCCAGTGTGCGATACGATAGATTTTCTTGACCTGGTTGTATCCTAATCAAAACAGCTATCGAAGTCAATGATTTTCTCTTTACAACCCCCATGCACTTTGCACCCACTCAGGAGTTTCAGAATCTGTGAAGATTGCTGATTTACCCTCTGAGAGCAAGAACCCCAGTGGAGTCCAAGGGTTTGAGGATCTTATGGGTGATATCAAAATAAAAAATTAAGCTGAAGAGGCAGTGGTCCCCAGAGAGCCTCATCACACTGCAGGACAGGTGAAGATTTGAGGCCAGGCAGAGGAACCTTTCTGGAGTGGGGTTTGGGGCTGCATAGCATGTATGGGGAAGTGCGAGTGGTTCAGTATGGTTGGAATACAGAGAGCAAGGTCAAGAAGGCCAAGACATTAGTCTCACAATGGAGGATCATAAAGAGGCCACATACCAAGGATCATGGACTTCCTCTGGAGGGTGGCCACTGAAGGATCCAGGGGGATGCCTGGATGGGGACAGGGGGCCCTGCTGCCTTGTTGGCACTGGCTTGAGGAGGGCAAGTGTCAGGGGCCAGGACTTGACTTGGGGAGCTTCTTCCCTTGAATGAAAGATGCCCAAGTGTTATCACAGAAGCTATTGAGAAATACCCTTTGTCTTTGCATTACCTCAGCACCTTTGTAGAGAAGCAATTGGACTTCAATGTGTCTGTCTCTCTCTGGTCTCTGTTTGAGCCTATATTAAGCTTGCTTGAGTCCTCCAAATGGTTTCTTTATAAAAATGTTTTTTCTCTTCTAAGTCCTTTGCTATCCATCAGTTTGTCAATTTCTGAAAAAGTTGTGCTGGGGTTTTTAGAAGGATTACAATAAATTTGGAAAAATATTTTGGGAAGAACTGACAAGGAATCAGTTCTGAGTCTTCCAAACTTTTGAATAGATCTCTCCATATATTTAGGTATTCTTAGCTTCTCTCATCAATATTTTGTACATTTTAGAATTCAAATCTTGCACATATTTTTAAATTTCCCCCTAAATATTTTATGGTCCCTAATATAGTAGTAAATGTTACTGTTCACAAAATTTCAAATTCTTACCCTTTAATGGTACATATATAACCATGCCAGCAGTCTTTTAAATACTGACTTTGTACTCTGTTTGCTTAGTAAGTTCACTTATTGATTATGTTGGTCTCAAAAATTGTTTTTGTAAAATTCGATCTTGATAACTTGTCATCTGTGAATAGAGACAGCATTATTTGTCTGTTTCTTGTAGATAGCATATAAAGGAAGTTTGCTTTTATCTAGTCTGGATATCTCTGCCTTTTGAATGGAGTATTTAAACCATGTATGTCTAGTGTAATTGTCAATATGCTTTGTCTCATCTGTTCCTTGTTTCTTTTTTCTCTTCTGCTCTCTTTTGTATTAAAACTCGGTTAGTGTGTATTTAGCTTCATTATTGTCTGATTAGCTTACCTCTTTTAACCTTTTTTGAAGTTCCACTAGAATTTAAAATGTTAATCTTCTAGGGTCTGTACCCACTTGCATGGGTGTTTAACAAAGATCCTTTACTCTTTTGGAGAACTCAAACAAGTCCCAGCTCTGTGCCATCTTTGGGAATTGCTTGACTATGAGCTCCCTCATTTACATGTGTGGGACTTTCACATCCCAGTATTTTGTTGATAGTAAAGGGAACTCCTGGCCATACTGGGGACCACTATTGCTGTACAGTCCCCTGTATTCTCTACCTGTCATGCAATATGCAGCTTCCTCAGTCCTCCTGTGCTTTCAATTCAGTCTGCTTACCCCAACAAGCCTGATGTGTTATGCTGTGTCTCCATTCCCTGCAGTGGGGTCTGGAGAGTGTCTCCTACCAAGAATGGCTCTCATGCCTGAGCACTGAAAGAGTTCTGGACATTTACTCTGTTTCTTGGAGGCTTCTAGTCCTGACCCCAAGCCTCCACCACCACCCCAGAGCTCAATAAATTTGTCTTGGAGAAAACACTGGAGTACATTTGGGGCTTTTATTTTTGTAGTTTCCAACCTACAATGCCAGCCATGCACTATGCCAAAAAATCTTCCCTAGCAGAAAGAGCTAGAGATAAAATCAGAACTCCTATTAGTCTAAATTAGTTCAGATACTGTGGCCAGGAGAAAATCACTGTCCCAGGTTCTGAGGCCTTGCCATAACATTACTTAACTACTATTGATGATCTGACAGAGTTTTTGAATGTGAGAAAGGAGAGAAAAGAAAAGCATTGTGATTTCAAATAGAGAATAAGGTGGATAATATGCATGATAGATTAATACACAGAACAATTTCTGGCAAGATTTTAGAATTAATTACTAACTGAATGGTTTCAGAGCACATAGGAGAGGAATTGTAATTACTATGACCCAGCTTATACTTATACTTGGCAATAAGCCTGCCAAAATAACTTATCTTTCTTTGACATAGTCTTAATGGTGCATGAGATGCCCAAGACCTACTAGAGCATCTGAATTTCATCTCAGCTTTAGGAAGATTCAGAAATGTGAGCTTGATTTAAGACAATTATTTGGGTGACATATTGAATGCTTATGCAGTGGCTGAAGATGGTCTGTAGAAAGGTTTTCTGTAAAATGCCAGGTCTTTGTCTTCATGCCTGTACAACTTAGAAAGTATGTTCATCAAATTTACAGATGGAGCAACAGTGGAAGGTGGAGGAAAGACATTGAAAGAGTAACCAGGATAATGAAAAGATTCAAAATTCAGTTTAAGATAACCTAAAGTAAAGGGGTTGATCTGTCAGAAGAAACTACTCAGAGTAGGTAGATAGATATTCAAATATCTTAATGCATTTCCTGTTAAAGGTTAGACACTAGTTCTGTTGCACTGGGATCTATTTCAATTACCTGAAAGTGATTATTCAGTACTTGGATTCCTAGGTCTCACCCCACATATGCTGAGGTAGTGAGTTTGTGACAGAGTCCACAAATCTGCAGTTTTAATGGGCACACCGTGAGATTATGATTTAGGCTAACTATAAATGATTCTGAAGTATCCATGATCAGATTTGTCATTTCTAGTCCCATTAATTCACATGACAACAAAGGAATAGCTGCTAATGGCAAACACATTAAGGCTAACATTAGGAAGAACCATCTAGTAGTTGGTGCTACCCAAATGTGGAATACCTTGCCCTGCAAGGTTGTGCCTTTCTGCCCTTGAAGAGATTCAAGCATCATTTGATGATATTTTACAGAGGACAGTGAGGGGAAACTTAGCATGTGTGGGGGCTGGTTGAATTTGACCACATTTATGGTCCCTGCTGATCCTCATAGTCTCTTGTGGGGAAATATCATTAAACACTAGTGAAACGCCCTTGGGATTGATAATAGAACATCACCCCTCTCAGGGGCTGCTTGGGCATTTATCAGCCGGCTGTTGAGTTTGGCCGAGTCAATATCCGATGGTCTCCAGTACATGCTCTCCCTTGTCCTTACTACTTCTTGAGTATGCATGACAGAATCAAAGGCAGGGAGAACAGAAAGGAGAGAGGAAAGTGATTGAAGAAAAAGGAAGAGATAAGAAGAGGGAGGAGAAAGAACCCCAGATCTAAACTCAGGAAACATACTTTCCAGTCCTGGCTCCCTTTGCAGAGAGAGGGTGACACTGGAAAGGCCACTCAGCTTCTGTGGCCCTTACATGGTACATCCAAATACTGAATGACATGCCGAATTGAGTAGATGTCTTCATTATAATGTTTTGAAATAATAACTAATAAGCAACGTCAAAGAGGACTAAGCATGGGCCCATGATGACAGGCATGCCCTAAACTAGACAGCATGTCACAAACAACTGACATTATTCTGGGTATACTCACCTGAATTGTAAATCTAAAAACTTAAAGCAAACAAAGAAACACAGAACCCAGGTACCTCCTGTGTACCTCTGGGAAAGTTGCTTTTCCTCCGTGACTCAGTTTTGTCAAACAAGGAAACAAAGCAGGGGTTAAGTCTGCTTCTCTGGCCTGGGGACTGGGGAGGGGAGCCACTGTACATCTCTGGTGTAATGGAAAATAGGACCACGTGGTAAACAGTGTGGCAGTTTCCTGACAAGGTTACTCATATACTCACCTTATGAGCTCGTGATTCCACTCCTGTGAATCTTCAGGTCCACCCAGAGGAAAGGAACACTTACCTTCAAGGACATGTACACGAATGTCCACAGCAACAGTGTGATTCCTGAGAGCCAAACATGGGAACAATCCAATGCCATGAGCTGAATGTTGCAACACGATGTGCCCATCCACAGCGTGGGCCACTTCTCAGCAATAACTGGGAGCGACTCTTGGTACATGCAGTGATGCGGATGGAGCTCACAAGGTTCTGCTAAGTGAGAGAAGCCAAACATAAGCGGCTACACACTTGGAAAGTGAGGGCAACCCCAGAGAGGTGTGCACTGAAAGGTTGGGGGTTCCCCCTTTTAAGGGTTTTTCAGATATGTGACAAAGAGCTAGGGGTGTGGACTTGTTAAGTGGTCTCAAGATGTTTATCTCTGATGAGACATTAAGTCTCTTCTTATCAGTCTTCCAGGTAGTTCTGCAAAATTAGCTTAACACAAGAGATTTACTGCTCTGGTCCCCTCCCAGGATCGCAGCTTCCTGGTCTGGGAGCATATCAATTAAGACTGTCTGCCCTGCCTCCAAGGTGGGCTGAGTTGTCTATTTGCTAAAGAGTCTGTTAAGAATCTTACTTCTTAACTTCTTGGGTTTTTTAAACTGCAATTTTAGCTTTAGGATGGAATTTTCCTGTCTTTATTATGCTGTTTATACGTGGACCTTTTAGCAGACTAGAGTAAATCTTATAATGGTATAATCTTATTGACACGATGAAGACATGGGCTGTGCTCAGATACTTTTCTTTATCTGGGGAATATTCACACATTCAAGGTGAAGTTGCTCCTGACCTTTTTTTTCTTATTAAGGTATCATTGATATACAATCTTATGCTCAGGTTTCACATGAGCAATATTGTGGTTACTACATTCCCCCCTATTACCAAGTTCCCACCACATACCACATGACAGTCACTGTCCATCAGCATAGTAAGATGCTATAGAGTCACTCCTTGTCTTCTCTGTGCTATACTGCCTTCCCAGCGCTCCCCCCATTATGTGTGCTAATCAAAATACCACTTGATCCCCTTATCCCTCCCTTCCCACCCACTCTCCCCAACCCCTTTCCCTTTGGTAAGCACTAGTCCCTTCTTGGGTTCTGTGAGTCTACTGCTGTTTTGTTCCTTCGTTTTTGCTTTGTTCTTATACTCCACAGATGAGTGAAATCATTTGGTACTTGTCTTTCTCTGCCTGGCTTATTTCACTGAGCATAATACCCTCTAGCTCCATCCATGATGTTGCAAATGGTAGGATTTGTTTTCTTTCATGGCTGAATAATATTCCATTGTGTATATGTACCCCATCTTCTTTATCCATTCATCTTCTGATGGACATGTAGGTGGCTTCCATATCTTGGCTATTGTAAATAATAATGTGATAAACATAGGGGTGCATATGCCTTTTTCAATCTGTGATCCTGTTTTCTTAGGGTAAATTCCTAGGGGTGGAATTCCTGGGTCAAACAGTATTTCTATTTTGAGTTTTTTGAGGAAACTCCATATTGCTTCCTACAAAGGTTGAACTAATTCAGTCTACAAGGGTTGACCTATCTAAGAGCATCTTGTCCCACCAGCAGTGTAGGAGGGTTCTCCTTTCTCTGCATCCTTGCCAGCATTTGTAGTCCCTAGTCTTTTTGATGTTGGCCATCTTAACTGGTGTGAAGTGATATTTCATTATGGTTTTAATTAGCATTTCTCTGATGATTAGCTGTGTGGAGCATCTTTTCATGTGCCTGTTGGCCATCTGAATTTCTTCTTTGAAGAAGTGTCTGTTCAGATCCTCTGTCCATTTTTTAATTGAGTATTTGCTTTTTGGGTGTTGAGGTATGTAAGCTCTTTATGTATTTTGGATGTCAACCCCTTATTGGATATGTCATTTATGAATATATTCTCCCATACTTTGTAATAGAGTTTGAAGTTGGGGAGCATAATCTCCCCTGCTTTATTCTCCCTTCTAAGGATTCTTTTGGCTATTCGGGGTTTTTTGTGGTTCCATATGAATTTTAGAACTATTTATTCTTGTTCATTGAAGAATGCTGTTGGTATTTTGATAGGGATTGCATTGAATCTGTCGATTGCTTTAGGCATGATGGCCATTTTGACAATATCAATTCTTCCTTCCCAATTGCATGGGATGTATTTCCATTTATTAGTGTCTTCCTTAATTTCTCTTAAGACTCTCTTGTAATTTTCAGGGTGTAGGTCTTTCACTTTCTTCATTAGGTTTATTCTCAGGTATTTTCTTTTTTGATGCAATTGTGAATGTATTTGTTTTTCTGATTTCTCTTTCTGATAGTTCATCATCAGTGTATAGGAATGCAATAGATTTCTGTGTATTAGTTTTGTATACTGCAACTTTGCTGAATTCATATATTAATTCTGGTAGTTTTCACATGGATTCTTTAGGGATTTTTATGTACAATATGTCATCTGCAAATAGTGACAGTTTAACTTCTTCCTTACCAGTCTGGATGCCTTTTATTTCTTTGTGTTGTCTGATTGCTGTGGCTAGGACCTCCAGAACTATGCTGAATAAAAGTGGGGAGAGTGGACATCCTTGTCTTGTTCCTGATCTTAAATGAAAAGCGTTCAGCTTTTCACTGTTTAGTTTGATGTTGGCTGTGGGTTTATCATATATGGCCTTTATTATGTTGAGGTACTTGCCTTCTATACCCATTTTGTTGAGAGTTTTTATCATGAATGGGTGTTGAATTTTGCCAAATGCTTTTTTAGCATCTGTGGAGGTGATTATGTGATTTTTGTCCTTCTTTTTATTGATATAGTGGATGATATTGGTGGATTTTTGGATGTTGTACCATCCTTGCATCCCTGGAATAAATCCTACTTGACTATGATGTGTGATCTTTTTGATGTATTTTTGAATTTGGTTTGCTACTGTTTTGTTGAGTACTTTTGCATCTATGTTCATCAGGGATATTGGTCTGTAATTTTCTTTTCTTTGCAGTGTCTTTGCCTGGTTTTTGTATTAGAGTGATGCTGGCTTCATAGAATGAGTTTGGAAGTACTCCCTCCTCTTCTACTTTTTGGAAAACTTTAGGGAGGATGGGTATTAGGTCTTCTTTAAATATCTGATAAAATTCAGCAGTGAAGCTATCCGGTCTGGGAGTTTTGTTCTTGGGTAGTTTTTTGAATACCAATTCATTTTCATGGCTGGTAATTGGTCTGTTCAAATTTTCTGTTTCTTCTTGGGTCGGTCTTGGAAGGTTGTATTTTTCTAGAAAGTTGTCCATTTCTTTTATGTTATCCAATTTGTTGCCATATAAATACTCTAATAATTCTTTGTATTTCAGTGGTGTCCATAGTAATTTTTCCTTTTTCATTTCTGATTCTGTTTGTTTATGTAGACTCTCTTTTTTCCTTGATAAGTCTGGCTAGGGGTTTATCTGTTTTGTTTATTTTCTCAAAGAACCAGCTTTTGGTTTCATTAATTCTTTCTATTGTTTTATTCTTCTCAATATTATTTAATTTTCTTTGATTTTTATTATGTCCTTTCTTCTACTGACTTTGGGCTTCATTTTTTCTTCTATTTTCAGTTTCATTAATTTTGAATTTAGACTGTTCATTTGGGATTGTTCTTCATTCTTTAAATAGGCCTGAATTGCTATATACTTTCCTCTTAGAACTGTCTTCGCTGTGTCCCACAAGAAGTTGGGGCACTGAGCTGTTGTTTTCATTTGTCTCCAAATATTGCTTGATCTCTGTTTTAATTTGGTCATTGATCTATTGATTATTTAGGAGCATGTTGTTAAGCCTGCATGTGTTTGTGAGCCTGTTTGTTTACTTTGTACAATTTATTTCTAGGGTTCATACCTTTGTGATCTGAGAGGTTGGTTGGAAGAATTTCAATCTTTTTGAATTTGCTGAGGCTCCTTCTGTGGCCTAGTATGTGATCTGTTCTCAAGAATGTTCCATGTACACTTGAGAAGAAAGTGTATCCTGCTGCTTTTGGGCAGATTGTTCTGTAGATGTCTGTTAGGTCCATCTGTTCTAATGTGTTGTTCAGTGCCTCTGGGTCCTTACTTATTTCTGTCTGGTTGATCTGTCCTCTGGAGTGAGTGGTGTGTTGAAGTCTCCTAAAATGAATGCATTGCATTCTATTTCACCCTTTAATTCTGTTAGTATTTTTTTTGCATATGTAGGTGATCCTATGTTGGGTGCATAGATATTTATAATGGTTATATCCTCATTGGACTGATCCCTCTATCATTATATAATGTCCTTTGTTTCTTGTTACTTTATTTGTTTTGAAGTCTATTTTATCTGATACAAGTAGTGCAACTCCTGCTTTTCTCTCCCTATTGTTTTCATGAATTATCTTTTTTCCATCCCTTCACTTTTAGTCTGTATATGTCTTTGGGTTTGAAGTGAGTCTCTTGTAGGCAGCATATAGCTGGGTCTTGCTTTTTTATCCATTCTGTAACTATGTCTTTTGATTGGTGCATTTAGTCCATTTACACTGAGGGTGATTATCGATAGATATGTACTTATTGCCATTGCAGGCTTTGGATTTTTGGTTACCAAAGGTTTAAGGGCAGCTTCTTTGCTATCTAACAGTCTAACTTAACTCACTTATTACATTATTATAAAGACAATCTGAAGGTTCTTATTTTTCTCCTGTCTTTTTCTTCCTCTACCTCTCTTTATATGTTAGATGTCATATTCTGTACTCTTTGCATAACTCTTGACTGACTTTGTGGGTGGCTGATTTAATTTTGCAATTGGTTAGTCATTAATCAGTCTACCTCCTTTACTGTGGTTTTATTTTCTCTAGTGACAGCTATTTAGCCTCAGGAGTTTCTCCTGACCTTTTCAGCTTTAACTGATTAACTCTAACTCTGAGTATTTTCTGCATTTCTATTTTTAACTGGTTAACTTTGAGTCATCTCTAATGGGCTTTACTAACCTTTTTCTCTTTCCACCCCATTCATATCTGTTTTCCTTTATATGTTAGATGTCATATTCTGTACTCTTTGCATATCCCTTGACTGACTTTGTGGGTGGCCAATTTAATTTTGCATTTGGTTAGTAATTAATTGGTATACCTCCTTTACTGTGGTTTTATTTTCTCTGGTGACAGCTATTTAATTCTGTAACTGTGTCTAACTTAACTCACTTATTACATTATTATAAAGACTGCCCTGGTCATAGGTTAACCCGGCTCACCCCTCACTTGGATTGAACCTTTGCTTCATACTAAGCACTAGATCATGAGAGACTGAGAAACACTCAGAGTGAACAGGAAATCTAGTTTGTCATAGAACAAACCTTTTGTTTACTCAAGGTATGTGGATTTTTCTCAGAACATCTTGTAGCCTGGTCACCCCCACTGTTTTCTCATGACTCCCACAGAGCTGTTCTGTAGATGGTGAGCAATCCAGACTCTGCCTCTCTGCTGGGTACTGTTTCAATAACCGATCCACTCACCTTTTTTCCTTCTCTTATTTGTCTCCCCTGAGGCTTTACCATACAGCTTGACTTGGTGCAGGGCACATTTGATTAGCACCTTGCGTGCATTTTGTATGTGATACAAGGAGAGGGAAATTTGACCTGCCTGTGGGGTTAACATCCTGTAGTTTCTGCTTCATTGTTATAAAAAATACAACTCCACCCCTTTTCAGAAATACTGCTGAATCACAATGAACAGAGGATTTTGACAGCTCTGGGTCACAGGGCTCCTCTGGGGGCCTTGGCGGTGATGTCCAAGCATTCACTGCCTTGGCCCACGCATCACACACCAGCTTTCCCTCAGGAGGGAGGAAGACAATTTGGGCTCCTGGTTTCTGCTCCTTTCTGTCAGTTTCTCCTTCCATTCCCAAGTTTTGAGATGAAAGGAGAAGCCAAATGGGCATCTTCCTAGGCTGGCATGATGCTTTCTTTCTCAGTACAGGCCAATTGTACTTTACTCTCAGGGGACCATGTCTCTGTATATTAATCCCCAGCTGTGTCTGGATTAAATACAGGGGGTTTCTTACACTATTCTATTGGTCAGAAGTGTTAGGCAGGAAAATAGATATGAGCAGGTGGAAAGAGAATAAGGCCAGGAAAGCCCACTAAAGAATACCCAGAGTTAACGAGTTAATCAGTTTAAGCTCAAAAAGTCAGGAGTCACTTGGCCTGGAATGTTTGAATATTCCTCAGATAAAGGAGGGTACCTCAGCATAGCCCATGTCTTTATTGTGTTAATCATCTAGGCCCAGCTTATTTTTTAACTTTACTTATGTGCTGTTTTTTCTCCTTCATCCCTAATCAAGTAATTTATAACCTGGGCAATTAATTTGGCAAGCAAGCCCAGCCATAAACAACATAGTAAAAGTAAGAAAGAGTCCACCTTCAAGATAAGATTACGTTTTAAAACCCAGGCAGTTAGGAAGTAAGATTCTTCACATACTCTTTAACAAACAGACAATAACTCAGCCCACCTTGGGGGCAGGGCAGGCAGTCTTGTTTGAAAGCTCCCAGATCAAGACACCAGTATCTCAGGGAGAAATCAGAGCAGTAATTTTCTTGTGTTAAGTTAATTTTAAACATTTGGGGACCACTTGACAAGTCTGTACCCCCAGCCCTTGGTCACATTCCTGAAAAATCCTTAAGAGGATTTTTCCCAACCTCTCAGTCATACCTCTCTCTGAAGTCGTCTGCACTTTCTAAGTGCATAGTCTTTCTCTCTTTCAATAAAACTTAAACATTTCAGGGCACTCCTCTCTCTGAGGTCACCTGCACTTTTTCTCTAAGTAACTTAAAATAAAACTTTTACTCTGCTTCACTACTGTGTCCCTGCCCTTCAATTCTTTGTTGTGGTAGGGACAAGAACAGAGGAAAATAAAAAACGCTCCCCAACAGAAGCACATCCCAAGTACTAGGCACATGCAAGGAGGGGGAGTTACACAAAGGCATGGCTCCCAGGAGACAGGGATCACTGGGGCCATCTTGCCATGTGCATCCACTCCTCTGATGGACCCCGACCTCCTTGAGAGCATCTTGTCCCACTGGCAGCCTCTAAGAATTCTTAGAAAACAGGAGAGGTGTCTTAAGCAAAGGATAATTGCAACTCTGGGGGAATACACCTTCCCATTCTGGGGCAAAATACCTTTGAACCCAAAATTTGTCAAAGGGAGAAATAAAGTGGGAGAAACTCCTTTATTGCCTACAAGCAATCGTCCACTTCTGCTCCTGCTTCTCTGTGTCTCTAGCAACCTGGCTGCAAAAAGGAACCACCCAAACTCTCTGGTCTAGATATGCCCTTTCTCCCCCTTGTAATTACCTATTAATATGGAATGGACTACTTCTCTCCATCCTTGGAAACACCTATTGATATGGAGATGCACTAAGGCCAGATGAATGATTCTGGAAATGTTGCAATTATACGAACAATTATCATCTTTCCAATTTCAAAGGGAAGATGGATTTTGAAAACATATGCTGTAAGGAAAGACAACAATCTACAATTGTTTTAGGTTGGTGTTTAAATGCCAGTTTTATGAGGACTCCTAAAGAGAAGCAGAGAGCATGATAGCCTGATGGGACTTTTAATAATGAAATATAATGTATACTCATCAAATGTGTGGTGACACAATGTTGGGATAAATACTAAATCCGTGGAGTAACAGAATCAGGCAGAATTTTGACCTTGAGCAGCCAGAGTGATGGGTTGGAAATAGTAAGATAAAATCCAATGCCACAGCCTGGGGTTGGATTTGAAGTACCAAGTGCACAAATCTGAGAAGGGGGAAGCAGGGCATAATATAACAAGAAACAGAACAACACTGTGGGGCTTTATCTAGCAGAGTTCCTTATCAGTGAGAGTGTAACTTCACTAATATGGCTTGTCTAACAGCATTCATAGGAGCCAGAATAATGTGGGTGCACAGGACAGAGTGATTCAATCCAACCGGTGAGGTCACAGAGGTTCTCGTGTAGGATGTGGGCAGGGACACCTGCTGTTAGTGTTAGGGGGCATTGTGTATTTTCCTCAGTTCTTGTCCCCACCGCAACAAAGAATCGAAGGGCAGAGACACAGTAGTGAAGCAGAGTAAGTTTTATTTAAAGTTACTTGAAGGGGCAAGCTCCCAGATTCTATTTCAGCCAATTGGGACCCAGATCCTATTTCACCCAATTGGAGCTTGATCTCTCTCTCCTCTCCAGTCAGCAAGGAGCTCACCCACCACCCTTAGACCCTGCTAATTGACCAGAGCCATGACCTATCACCCCACCAACTACCCCTAGATCCAGCCAATCAGCCAGAGCCACGACCATCACCCCACCAACTGCCCTAGAACCACATAAAACCTTTGTGGTATTGAAACTCGCTCTCTTTCTCTGGCATCTTACCACTGCGTTGGTGTAGATGAGAGATTGAGCTCAAGCTAGCTTGAATAAAGGCTCTTTGCTTTTTTATCGGTGTTGGCTCCTTGGTGGTCTTCTGGGATTCACGACTTTGGGCACAACATACTTACTTAGAGAGAAAATGTGTAGGCAACCTCGGGGAGGAAAGACACCTTGAAAGGTTGAAGTTTTATTTAAAGAGAGAAAGCACAGACTCAGAGAAAGGGGAGCATGGGCTACTTCAGAGAGAAGGGCACTGAAAGATTGGGTAAAAGTTAAAGTTACACACTTAGAAAGTGCGGGCAACCCCAAAGTTTGGGGGTTCCCCCTTTTAAGGGTTTTTTAGGTATGTGACAAATAGCTATGGGTGTGGACTTGTTAAGTGATCTCAAGATGTTTATCTCTGATGAGACATTAAGTCTCTTCTTATCAGTCTTCCAGGTAGTTCTGCAAAATTAGCTTAACACAAGAGATTTACTGCTCTGGACCCCTCCTAGGATAGCAGCTTTCTGGTCTGGGAGCCTATCAATTAAGACTGTCTGCCCTGCCTCCAAGGTGGGCTGAGTTGTCTGTTTGCTGAAGAGTCTGTTAAGAATCTTACCTCTTAACTTCTTGGGTTTTTTAAATTGCAATTTAAGCTTCCAGATGGAATCTTCCTGTCTTTATTGTGCTGTTTATAGGTGGGCCTTTTAGCAGGATAGAGTAAATCTTACAATGGCATGATCTAATTGACATAGTGAAGACATGGGCTGTGCTCAGGTACTTTATCTGGGGAATATTCAAATATTCAAGGCCAAGTTGCTTTTGACCTTTTGAGCTTTAATTGATTAATTCTAACTCTGAGTCTTTTCTAGCTTTCTAGTTTTAACTGGTTAACTTTGAGTCCTGTCTGGTGGGCTTTACTGACCTTATTCTCTTTCCACCCCACTCATATCTATTTTCCTGCCCAACATTAGGGTCAGTAGGAGTTCAGGAGGCTGATGGGAATGAGGGGGGATTGAGCAGACTGTTCCAGAAAGAGGCAGGAGCTGATACATGGCTAAAACTACACAAAGGCGTCCTGGAGCTCAGACAATTCTTTTGCTTCCAAAAAATTCAAAGAAACAAGACAGAGAATTCAAAGGTAGAATAAGGTCTGATCCAGGGAAAAGGATAATGAAATTCCCTAAGGACTTTTCTTGCATGTGTGTTCAGGACCAGGCACAGAGCTCTGTTCAAGGAACTCTGAATAATATCTTTTTTGGTGGACATTTTGGACCAAATGAAGGGTGAGGATATTAACTAAGGTCCTGAGGTACAATTAGTATTTCAAAATGATCAGCCTAATGATTATTATGCATCTTGTCAGGTAAATCTGCTGATGTTATCAGGGACAATTGCCATGGTTAATTTTTATTTTTAAACTTAGGAGTCAAGGGTGAGCAATGCTGAAGAGAAAATTCAAACTCCTGTGCTATGCATGAAATTCCTGTTGCCACTCCTGTGAGATATACCTGGAGAGACAAGAGAGACTTACAAGGAAGTCATCAGCCTATTCACTTCCCAGTCCCAGGTCCACACGTAATTGCACTGGGTATAAATAAAGCTGGAGCCTTGTTTCTTCCTTGGCTCTCAGTCACAAAAGGGAGGGAACGCAGTCAGCACAGCCAGGCCCTAGCACAGTGATGGATCTCAAGCACAGTCATTCTGTGAAGCTTAACGATGGGCACTTCATGCCGGTGCTCGGACTTGGCACTGCTGCTTCCGAGGAAGTAAGTAGAAGCCAGGCAGCTGGAGGGTTGAATGGAAATAGCCAAGAAAAGGTGGTCAGCAGCTGCATGTGCCCACACCTGGGACACTCAGGGTGGCTTGGAGGGACCCGCTGGGCCTCCATTTCATGAGCTGCCTTTGCACTGAGTGAAACAAGCTGATGATGCTATGGATTCAGAGCAGAACATTTTGAGGGTGGATTCTCTTTATTATTATTATTATGTTGGTTACTGAAAATATACTGGTTGTTCTCCATGTATTTTGGGCACTTGGCATGACTTACCTTTAATTGCAGGATAACTGCTCTGGATATGTACTGTGCCTTTGCTTCTTTCTTATGTGTTTAAAATCCGAGCTCAGGCTGCTCTTCCCACACTGAGCAGCCACCTGAGGCAGAGCCACTCTGCCCTCTGCTAGAAACACCTGTTAGGCAGGGGCCCAGGAGGAAAGGAACCCCCACAGGACCATGTGGTAGCAGCTTTGCTGTCAGTGTGTTGGTGCAGGAGGTTTTATATCACGGAAACCTTTGTCCGAGAAGAAGGCACTATTCCTTCAAGGGTTAGGTGTTTGCAAAGGAAGACAGAGGGGCACAGAGTAGCAATGGAGATGGAATCAGGCTTCTCACCAAATGTATTACCCACATGGTGAGTGCAGTGCATGTAGAGTGCCCAGCTCTGGTCACAGGGAGAGGCAGGGGTAGCTCTGGGTTATTAGGAGCTATTGTCTGCATAAATGATCGAGAGCAGGACACTCCATCTTGGTAGAGGTGGGACAGGAGCTATCAACAGCAAGTGGCTGCCAGTCTCCTTGCAATGACATGGTCCCCCTCATACCCGCCATTACGCCTCAGCACAGGGGTTGCCTATTCTAGAGACATGGGCCACTGCTAATGGTCAGATTCCCAGGTCCTCAGGGCCTAGCACAACATCAGGCACACCTGGAGGCACTTAATAAATGCTTGTTGCATGAGAGCACCTGAGTGAGGAAGGATAGGAAACAACCAGGAATGACTTAAAGCTGAATTTAAAAGCCCAGTTGAGTGGACACTGGATGGAGGATGAGTATTTGGACTTGTTTCCCATTCTAAGCTGAAAACAGATGCTCTGATCTCTCTTTTTTCCATGTATGTCACCTCCACACCACCTTCACCTCCATCTTCATCCCCATCTATGCCTTTAGAAGCTTTCTCCAAGTGTCAGAAGATTTCCTGTTAGCTACTTTCTTACAAGGAATTCTTTACTGATTGAACCTTGAGTTTCCAGTTTCCCTGGTGAGGCCCAGGTCACCAATTCATTCCCGTGTGGAGTGTAGCCTGTGCTCCCAGAGTTCAGGTTTGGTTCCCAGGCCACAACCACCAACCAGGGCACTAGGAGACCCACAGTAAGAGCTGGGGAAATGCTGTTAAGGAAATAAATTGCTTCTGTGTGAATGGGGCTGCTTACCAACCCTCCTACTTTTTATCTTACAGGTTCCTAAGAGCAAGGCTAGGGAAGCCACCAAAGTGGCTATTGATGTAGGTTACCGCCATTTCGATGCAGCCTATGTCTACCAAAATGAGGAAGAGGTTGGCCAGGCCCTTCGAGAGAAGATTGCTGATGGCACGGTGAAGAGAGAGGACTTATTCTACACCACCAAGGTGCCATGGGTCGGGATGGCACAGGGGCTGGCAGGCTGGATATGTTATTTAGGAAAAACAACAACTTTGGTTTTGGTGTGAATAGTTTGCCTCCTAATGCTGTAAGGTCCCTTACAGAAAATCAGAAAACAGCAAATGCTTGTTTTAGTCTGATGTGTCTGAACAGCAGTGAGCACTGGTATTTCAAAACCAGTTGATTCCCATACCTTCCATATGTGTTGGACAGACTGAGCAAGGGGCCACAGAGGAAGCCACTCTGATTCCATGGCAGACTCCCTTAGGACAGATCCATGTGCAGTGGACAGTTATTTTGAAAAGGGAGTCAGACTCGGAAACACTTCTGCAAGTCAGCATTGGGTGCCCTGACATTTGTAAAGTTTCTTAGGTGGAAACCCTGCTCCAGTGTAAAGAGGTCTCTACAGAATCATCTGTGTGCACGTACCTCAGAGCTAACATGTCTTTAGATGGGGCCCCTCAGCAGGACTGTTTGCAGGCATGGATTGTAGGACAACAGAGCCCATGGCCTGGCCTGATCTGCCTTGACTCCTTCCAGAGATGACTTTGAATCTCAGTCTGCTTTTCCTACCCATCCCTTTTTCATTTCATTTCCTTTAAGTCACTCATATAAATGCCAGAGCTGGTTAAGAATGTCACTGACACTAGGAACAGCCGTGCAGCCCACTGTTTCTTCTGATCTTTAGACCACAGTAGATTGTTTTGCTCCATTTTCTAAATAGGACGTTTGGTTTGGGTCCCAGATGTGGGAGATCACAAGCTGTTTTTATTTCTCTCGGTCACTGTAGCTTTGGGCTACTTTCCTCCGACCAGAATTGGTCCGACCAGCCCTGGAAAGATCGCTGAAGAAGCTTCAGCTGGACTATGTAGACCTCTTCCTTATCCACGTGCCAATCGCCATGAAGGTTAGATTTGGGTTTCCTAGTTCTGGTTTCTGAGACTGTTTCATCACTGATATTGAACTTCTGTTATCTCATTCTGACTACAATTCCCAGCAGCCTTCCTGAAAGAGGTGGGACTTAGTATGGTAGACGGAAGTGCTGAATGACTACATCTTCATGTCAGTTATGTCACTTCCCCACTGATAAGTTTTTGTCTTCATCCTATGCCTTCAGACGGAGTGAAACTGTTACCTCCAGCCTCTGTCTTAGAGCTGGGGAGACCACTGGGCAGGTGTCAGTGAAATGCTGCTGTCTGTTGGCCCTTAGGATTAGTGTCCTTGGGGTGAGGAGTTAGGGCAGATGGCTGAGGTACGACGGGAAATCCCACCTCCCTCGGACCTCTCAGCCCTGACAAGATGAGGCTCCCTGGGATGGTCTGCATTGCACAACTGGGCCCTGCTGGGCCTCACTGATCCAAACTCTCATTCCAGAGGACTTTGGATGATGTGTTTCTTATCCCAACTATCTGAGCTGGGTTACCTCATAAATGGGATAAAAAACACATTGCATAATACTAACGCTCAGTTCTGTCATCCACACCAGGCTGTCCTTCTGAAGGAAGATCACTTCCACCAGCAGGAGAGCCATTCTCAGTGAGGTTTAGGGGTGTTTGGGTGGGAAGGTACAAGTGATTTGCTGTTGACTGTCAGATGATTTGGGGACCCTTTGCCCCTCGTCTTCTCTTACACACTTCGTCTCTGTCTCTTTCTGTCTGATTAGTAACCACAGCCTCGTGCAGGTGGCCTGACCAAGTGCCTTCAGCCCCAGGAAGGCCATTCATAGACAAACCCTTCTTCATCCTCTGTCGTGTCTGTATTCCAGCCTGGGGAGGAGCTTTTGCCAAAGGATGCCAGTGGAGAAATTGTTTTAGACACAGTGGACCCGCGGGACACGTGGGCGGTAAGTACTGGTCCTGACACCAGGAGGCGCCGTGCAACCATGCAGAACGCAGTGGGTCCGGGTCAGAGGAAGGGGGCTGTGGGCGCATCAGTCTGCCCTCGGCCTCCTGCTGGGCTCCTCTGTACCTCAGTGCTATCATCTGCAAAGCAATGATGAACAAGGTCTATTTTAAGATAAACTTGTCTGGATCTTAGTGGTTGTTTCTTTGCCCCATCGAGCAGGGTGAGCCTGACTCCGTCTAAGGGGGATGCTCAGAAAGCAAATTTGAGAGGAGCTGGAGCTCTACCTGGGACAGATAAGCACCACCAGGGTGAGGGGAAGAGCTGTTGTCTGACTTAGAGAAGGTGGAAGCCAGGACTTGGGTACACCATCCCAAAGACTCCTTTACCATTCCAGGAAAGAAGCACAAGGACCCTCTCTTAGTGAGAGTTTCTTTTTGGCCTTGACTAGATACCATTTGTCAAAGAACTATTCCTGCCTGACAGTGAAATAGGCACATGGAAGAGGGCAGGAGGCCAGGGGGACATTTAAAGCATATTAATATCTACTTACTGTCCTGGCTGTGCATGTAATAGACTCTAGGAAACACCATGTGTTTACATAGCAATACATTAGATGACACAATAATATATTAAAGCAATAAAACTGTTGGGTTCAAATTGTCATATTACGTTAAAACAGATTTCCAGCTTTTAAAAAGTTCCATGTGAAATGAAAGGGCTAACATACATTAAGGTTTTGTCACCTGTTTCCTTCCTCCCCAGGCCCTGGAGAAGTGCAAAGATGCAGGTCTAACCAAGTCCATCGGGGTGTCCAATTTCAATCACAAACAGCTGGACATGATCCTGAACAAGCCGGGCCTCAAGTACAAGCCCGTGTGCAACCAGGTGAGCACCCAGCCCACCGTGGACTCCTTATTGTGTGCTCTGCACACCCTCTTCCTTAACTAACAGCCCCCATTAGTTCATGATGTGGACAGTATAGATGATTGTTCCCTCGTTGCTGTACAAAGTTCCATAGGAGGAAGTTTGGGTGGGGTGGGAAACTTATGTTTCCATGACTCGCATGTGGGCTTGAGGTTCCTGTGAGCCACCTGAAGGCACAAGCCAAATGGGCACATGGCCAGACTGATCTGGAGCTCAGGAAGGCTGTCAGGCTTAGAGGGGCAGATTTTGGAGGTGTAGGTTTATGGGTGGTAATGAAACTCACAGAAACGGGTTAGCTCCCCCCAGAAAGGTCACAGAATGAACAGGAGGAGGGCAGGATGTCAACATGTAAGGATCAGGCAGGGAGGCACTGGTTTGGGGATTGAATACGAGTTTCCAGGCAGGAGGGAGGAAAAGAGGAGAGTGTGGTGAGGGGACAGCCAGAGGAGAGGGCAGAAGCGGTTTAGGGAGCCAGGGGTGGGGCCCGCTGAGGAGCAGCCCATCCCCCAGGGATGCAGTGGACATGGACCTGCCTCCACTGCTTTATGGGAAGTCCCGCTGGAGCAGGTGCAGAGAAAGCACAGGAGTGGAGAGTGAGGAAATGGGCAAATCACAACAGAAATACTTTTTAAATGTAACTCCATATGCTGTGGATCCGTGATATTGTAGATGTTGCCAGCTGTGATACTGAATAGTTGCATGGCCCTTTTGTAAAACAGTTTGAAAATCATGCAAAAACCATTCATATAGTTATATTTTATACAGTGTTTAAATACTAGGAATTATCTGTGGAGAATAATTCAAAATATGTTGACTTATATCCCTGTTACCCTCCTTCATTCCCTGCTTCCTTTCTCTCCCTCCTTCTCTTTTTCTCACAATTAATTTGTGATAGACACTCAGCATTTTTCTTCTTAAATTTTTCCTCACAATTGGTTTTACCGACAAATTCCTGTGATACAGTTTGACATGACTGTGTTCTCTACTTCCTGTAATTTGGAGGTTAGATCCACAAGCTTAGTCCCATCTATGTGTCATTGTAAACTTGTGAAATTTAAAAAATAGGACATTTCCCACCCAGCATAGTTACTGTTCTTTTTTTTTTTCTTTCTTTTTTCTTTTGGTATCATTAATGTACAATTACATGAGCAACATTATGGTTGCCATACTCCCTGTATTATCAAGTCCCCACCACATACCCCATTACAGTCACTGTCCATCAGCACAGTAAGATGCTATAGAGTCACTCCTTGTCTTCTCTGTGCTATACTGCCTTCCCCGTGTGCCGTCCCCCACATTATGTGTGTTAATCAGTATACCACTTAATCCCCTTATCCCTCCCTTCCTACTCACCCTCCCCAACCCCTTTCGATTTGGTAACCACTAGTCCATTCTTGGGTTCTGTGAGTCTGCTGCTGTTTTATTTCTTCCATTTTTGCTTTGTTCTTATACTCCACAGATGAGTGAAATCATTTGGTACTTGTCTTTCTCTGCTTGGCTTATTTCACTGAACATAATACCCTCTAGCTCCATCCATGTTGTTACAAATGGTAGGATTTGTTTTCTTCTTATGGCTGAACAATATTCCATTGTGTATATGTACCACATCTTCTTTATCCATTCATCTACTGATGGACACTTAGGTTCCTTCCATATCTTGGCTATTATAAATAGTGCTGCGATAAACATAGGTGTGCATATGTCTTTTTGAATCTGTGATCCTGCATTTTTAGGGTAAATTCCTAGGGGTGGAATTCCTGGGTCAAATGGTATTTCTATTTTGAGTTTTTTGTGGAACCTCCATACTGCTTTTCACAATGGTTGAACTAATTTACATTCCCACCAGCAGTGTAGGAGGGTTCCCCTTTCTCCACAACCTCGCCAACATTTGTTGTTGTTTGTCTTTTGGATGTTGGCCATCCTAACTGGTGTGAGGTGATATCTCATTGTGGTTTTAATTTGCATTTCTCTGATGATTAGTGATGTGGAGTATCTTTTCATGTGCCTGTTGGCCATCTGAATTTCTTCTTTGGAGAAGTGTCTGTTCAGCTCCTCTGCCCATTTTTTAATTGGCTTATTTGCTTTTTTGTTTGTTGAGGTGTGTGAGCTCTTTATGTAATTTGGATATCAACCCCTTTTTGGATATATCATTTATGAATATATTCTCCCATACTGTAGAATGTCTTTGTGTTCTACTGATGGTGTCCTTTGCTGTACAAAAGCTTTTTAGTCTGATATAGTCCCACTTGTTCATTTTTGCTTTTGTTTCCCTTGCCTAGGGAGATATATTCATGAAGAAGTTGCTCATGTTTATGTCCAAGAGATTTTTGCCTCTGTTTTTTTCTAAGAGTTTTATGGTTTCATGACTTAAATTCAGGTCTTTGATCCATTTTGAGGTTACTTTTGTGTATGGGGTACTGTTCTTATTTAAGATCACTTTGTCCCCTTTATGGTCAGTAGGAGCCTCTTCAAGTGAGCTTCCGAGTCCTTGATGTACCACAGCATCTTCTCTATCTGCTTTGCTTTTCACACTATTAGACATTCTAGTGTCAATTCATAGGATTTTTTGCCCAGACATGGCATCAGCTTATTTTCTAAGGAATCTTGGTTTTTCTCAGTGGGTAAGGCAATTAGAGACTACAATCCAAGCAGAACAGTCTTTAATAATTTTTCAACACTAATAAAAAACAAGAAGAAAATTGTTTAATGTCCTTGAAAACTGATAGCACATGAGGTGTTTCATAAGGTCCATGGGAGAGATTACCAATGTAGATGATAGAGTGCATGTTTTACTGTGGTGTTAGATATTTCTTCAAAGGGCTTCTCAAGCTAAATGTAACTGGTTCATGCACTCTTATACCCATTGGTCTTGGCATTTACAGGTGGAATGTCACCCTTACCTCAACCAGAGCAAACTCCTGGAATTTTGCAAGTCCAAGGACATCATTCTAGTTGCCTACAGTGCTCTGGGGACCCAAAGAGACCTAAAGTGGTAATGAGAACATTATGTATCAATATATATATATACATTATATATACATATATTGTCAGCTATATTGGTGATGAGACACTTTTTTCATTAAGTGTTACAGTGTTCTTATGGATATGTTCAAACATAAAAGCATAGACAAAGTAAGGTAGTGAATTCTCATGATCCTTCACTGAGCTTCCACCATCTCAACATTCTTGGTTCTTGTTCACCCAATGAGCAAACCCCACTCCAAATATTATCTTCAGGTGTGTTATTATGGCAACATTTATACAGCTTCTCACATCAATCTTACTGTACAATATTTTGAGAGATGGATGGGTTGTAACCTACACCTTGTGGAGATACAGAACACTTCCACCTCTCCCAGGAGTCCATTGGTTCCTTACCAGACAATTCTTCCTCTCCATTTCTCTGATTCCTTTTTTCAACTTCGATTATGGGGTGTTTCCCAATGCCTGACTCATGTATAAGAGCAGGCATAGAGCATGTACCCTTTTGCATCTGGCTTCTCTGGTCACACCCGTCTGTGGAATGGATCCATCTGCAAGTGTCTAGATCATTTCTATTTATTGCTGAGTAGTGTTCCATTATGTGGACACAAACAGCACAAATTGTCTCTCTGTTCACCTATTAATAGAATTGTTGCTTGTTTCCAGTTTGACACCATTATGAATGAATCTCTGTGAATGTTCATCAAACTATTCTAAGGATACCAACCATACATAGCTACTTCTCTCAATTGCCTGGGGAATTTGGGGAAAAAGGGCCAGCATCACTAGATTTCCAGTCCTTAACCTTCAGTCTGTGTTTTCTTTTTTCAGGTTGCCAGAGGATAGCCCACATCTCTTGGAGGATCCAGTCTTGAAAGAAATTGCCAAGAAACACAGTAGAAACCCAGGCCAGGTTGCCCTGCGCTACCAGCTGCAGCGGGGGGTGGTGGTCCTGGCCAAGAGCTTCAATGAGAAGAGAATCGAGGGGAACTTCCAGGTACAGGCCAGCAGTCCCTCCCAGTGAGGAACGCGTGCCAGAACCAGGGCCGTGTGTGTGTGTCTGTCCTTGCAGCATGCAAACATGTCCCTTCATCCCACCCACCTCTCCCTGGGTGCCATGGGGGCAGGGGGACGAGGGAACACTAGCCTCAGGGTCCTAGGTTTTTTAGGTCTCGGTCTTGACTTTGCCATGTCCTTGTGTGACACTGAGCACTTTGTGTCTTTGCTGTCCTTCTCGGAGTCCTTCTGTGCGGTGAACCCCTTTGACAACCCTGGTTCTTCTTCTTTGTGTTTGGATTTGTACAAACAATTTGTATTTCAGGATCAAACCCAAATGGGATTAGCTGCTATGTTGAAACATCCAGGAACCCATAGTACTTGGCATGGCTCTGTTAGGGAGGCTGTCCTGGCCTGGTTAGCCTACCTGGCATGTTTCTGTGTCAGTGTGCTCTCTGGACTCAAACCCCACATGTACGCCTCCCCAGGCCAGCTCTCAGCACCTTCCCCCAGAGGAGCTCTCGGCAGGTAGCAGGCTAGATTTACACTTCTAGACTGGTCAAATCAGCAAATGAATTGGTGGTCTCCACAACTCTCCCCATATATCCCCAGTGCTTTGTTTCACCCAGGGTCTCCAACTTCATCATGAGCCTCTAGAGAATGGTGAAAACTGCATCAGCTCTACCTGTTTTAAGATGACAGCTAAAATTTCATCATGACTTTAACATTTGCAAAAGATGACATTTGGATCCTATTATTTATGATTTATTTGTTCCAAAACCTACAGGAAAATTTAAGCTCATTGAATTTATGGAACTACCTAGTAGGGAAATCTAAATCTCATGGTACAACCAATCAGGAAAAAACTCAACATGTTAATACATATCCCCATGGCACTGTATACATTTTAAGACGAGTGACAGAGAGAGAGATAGATAACAGATAAAGGCACTGAATTTTCCATGAAACTGTCCCCTGGATGAAATACTGAGCTTCTTGCTTTTGTATTTCTTACCAAAAATCTGTCTGCTTTGCCATTACTGGACTGTCTAGTAGGGGCTGTGTGTTATCAAATAAAAACAGATCAGAACTTACATAAGAAAGATTTATTTGAAAGATGGAACTCCCTGAATGTAAGATCTGTGAGTGTGTCTAATGTCAGTAGGAAATATTTTCCTGTTGTGAGAAGAATAAGTTCATCTAGGAAGAGAGTGGTGGGTGGAGGAGAGCTCTGAGAACGCTCCCTGTGGGGTCACCAGGTTGTGGAGCAGCCTTACGGGGGCTGTTCGTCCTTCCACGCTGTGCTAAGCTCATGGTGTGTCAAGTTTGAAGAGAGGGAGGCAAACCTGAGAGAAGTTTGGTCCGGTCAGCAGGTGTTTTGCCTGATTGTCCAGTGGTCCCTTTGTTTGGGGAAAAAAAGGCTTTTTTTTCCTTTTCAGTTGCAAGCACCTCACTTGTAAAGGTGTGGGGTGGATGAGACATAAGCCTCTCATTTATGAAGTGGAGCAGAGGAGAGGGGTGGAAAAGTGCAGGCAGAAGGGCCCTGTCTCCATCCAGCTGGCAAGGCCCCTGGTTCCCAGGCAGAGGCCATCTGATCTCTCCTTCCTTTTAGGTTTTTGACTTCGAACTGACTCCAGAAGACATGAAGGCAATTGACGGCCTCAACAGAAATTTCCGATATTTTAAAATACACTTGTAAGTGACCTAAGTGTTTTTCACAAGTGGTTTTCTGTTGCGTGGAGTATGTCAGAGGCACTAAGCTTCCGGAAATCAGGGAGGCAGGCCTGCTCTCCGGTGTAGGAGTGACACAGGAGCCCCCTGCAGACCTCAGACCAGGGGTCAACTCCAGGGCCTCGTCTGGGACCCAACAGTAAGCCGAGCCCGGCACAAGCTAGGCCAGAAGCAAGCCCGCCAGCACTTGCGTCCCTGAATTCACTGCTGCCTGGGCCTCCCCTGCGCTGAGGAACTTGCCCTCAGGCGGCTTTCCCATTAGATACAGAGGCGCAGTGCTTGCGGCCCACTGCACTTCCAGGGGTCTGTGGAAACTGTCCATCTTTCATTCCTTTAATAACGGAAAAAAAAGATTATGTTAATAGAGACTGAGTAATAATGAATCCAGCATAGATTGTATTCAGGTTTACTCTAGCACAATTGTAAAATTCCTATTTTATGGGGTGGTGGCATCAGCTGTGCCTGGGGGCTGTGGGCGCCCTGCTGCGGCCCTGCTGAGGCCCTGCTGCTCTGAACGTGGGGGATGGGCTGCAGGGGCAGTTTGCCCTGGAGGCGTGGGAGTGGGCGGGGCTCCGGGCGCGAGGGCGTGGTTGTCACTCAGAGATTGGAGCAGGGCCTGAAGCTCCCTCAGAGAAACCCTCTCTTGGGCAGTGAGACAGAGCTGCTGAGCTAAGGTCCTGCTTTCTCTTTCAGTGCCGTCCATCACCCTTGGTATCCATATTCTGAAGAATATTGACCGTAAGCGATCACCACAGGCTCTACCAGGGTTTCTAGCTTCCAGGGTGTGGACACGATTTCTGTACCTGCTGGAGGTGATGGAAAGCAGTGCCTATGGTTTCAGGGACTTGCCTTTATATCTCTAAATAAAATAAAAAAGACTCCAAAATAAGGATGTTTGTTTTTCCTGATAATTAAAATAATACATACAAATTACAGAAAGTTTGGATGATAAAAGGAAAGGATAGAGTATAAGATAACCTGAAATAAGCCCATTTAAAAGTACTTAGCAGTTAGTGCATTTCCCTCATGATTTTCTATACAAAGTGTGTGTTTGTATTTTATATATAAAATTGAAATAATTTTCAACATAGTTTGTACATTAAAGAAATAATTCAGCATGAGTATTTCTTCAAGCTATCAAGTATTATTTTAAAATTCCAATACTATATTTAGTTTTTGGTAAATCAGTGCATCATATTAATTTATGAATTCCTTGATCATCTGCCTATGTTTTGGCATTTTGATTAGTTCCTGGTATTTTGCCATTCATTCTTTTATTTATTCAACAAAACTCTAGTGACCATCCTTTCTGTACCAGTCTTTGTTTAATCAGTAAATGAAATAGAAAAGAATTAAATTAAAATAAGAAAAGTCTTGAGTGTGTATCTGGTGGAGGAAGAAGAGTCGCTGAAATAAGGAGTATTTAGCTGTCAGAAAGTGGCAAGTGCCACTGGGAGATAACTCAATATAACCGCTGATATTTGTGCACATGTGATAAACTAAGGCACCAAGCACTTCATTCTGCACAATTTTTTTCAAGAAGTTTGTTCAGCCAACATCATGGAATACAGAGACAGTGACTTCATCCAGTGAAATGGAAGGCGTGCTTATTTAATGAGTGAGGGAAGTAGGAAATAAGGTCTAGTCAGTCCACAGTGGGGAGTGTGTGCCATGTAGATTTTTGAAAGGACTTTGATGCTGAGAGAAATGGAGAATGATACTGCGAATTCTGAGCAGAGGAGCTGCATGAGCTGACTTGTTTAAAAAGGATCACTCTGGATACCCTATTTTAGGGCTCTCTATAAAATTCAGGTAGAGAGAATGCTGACTTGGATATAGTATGAACAGACAAGGTGGTCAGAAGTTGTTAGAACTCGGATTTATTATAAGGGTGTAGTCAATGCAGCTCTTTAACCAAGTGAAGTTTTTGTGAAAGGAACAAAAAGGAGCCAGAGTTGACTCCAGGTATTTCAGTTAGGGAACAGGAAGGAAGAAGTTGTTATTTTCCCAGGTGGAGATGACGTTGGAGGTGCATATTTTTGTGGGGAAATCCTGAGTTTAATTGTAGACATGTTTGGTATGACTATTATGCCCCCAAGTGAAAATGCAGTGTATATGCTAGTCTCACGTTAGTGGAGAGGCTTAGACCAAAGGGATGTTTTTGGGATTCACCAGAATATAGTTGCCACTTAGGGCCATGGAAGCAGATGGTCAGGGATTAGGTAGAGTGAGTGTGGACAGAGAAGAGAGGGCCCGTCATTAAGAGATTGGCAAAGGAAGCTAGAGGAGGCCGGGTGCTGCAGGAGGCAGTGGGGAGGTTGTTCTGTCCCAGGCAGCAAATGAAGGGAGTGATTCAGGGATCAGGAGTGAAATGCTACTGACAGGACAAGTAAGATGAGGAGGGAAAACTGACCATTGGATCTGACAACTGATTGTCACAATGTTGAGAAAAATTGGATAGAGAAGTGGAGGCCAGAGCCTAAATAGACTAAGCTCAAGAAAGTGGGCAGAGAGGAACTAGAGTCAGGCCATAGAGAGTTTTCAAAGAATTTGCTCCAAACAGGTTCACAGGACTGGGCCATTGCTTACAAAGAAAATGGAGTCAGGTGAGGGTTTCCTAGGATGGGAGAAGTAGCAGCCTGCCTCTGCTCTCAGGAGCACTCTGGTCGAGAGAGAAAATTAATGGTACAAGAGTGGGTTGAGAGAATCGCTGGAATCGCGTCTGTCTGAGTTTCCTGTGGTTGCCATAACAAATTACCACAAACTGCCTTGAAACAACACCTTAGGAGGTCAAAAGTTAAAAATCTGGGTCACTGGGCTAAAAACAAAGGTCAGTGAGCTTGCATTCCTTCTTGAGGGTGTAGGGAAATCCATGTCCTTGCCTTTTCCAGATTCCACAGCCCACCTCCTGTCCTCTCTCGGGGACTCCGCTTCTCCAATGCCAGCTGCACTCTCTGTGAGTCTCTTATCTATGCTTCTTTCCCCTCCTCTCCTGTGTAGCTGTAACTCTCCAAGGTCCACCTCTGTGGAGGTTGTGATGACACGGGGACTAGCCGGATAACCCAGGAAGATCCTGCCACCCCATGATCCTTAATCCCATCTGCCAGGTCCCTTTTGCCAAGCAAGGTGGCATAGCCCTGGGTTTCAGGAGGTAGGGCAGTGTGGCCTCTGTGGCCATTATTCAGTCCACTACACTCCCTCCCTTTGTGGTTAACTAGGGGCAAGTAAGCCTTAGTTTTACAGTATTTCAAATAGGAATAATTAGATCAGCAGGTTCTAAGTACTGAAACTTTATGGATATATACCTAGGATATTAAGTACAAAGGCACATTAATTAAAAATGGTTCTTTTAAGTCTGGTATCTTCTTTTATTATTATTATCAAATGTACATCACAGTGGTTCACAATCCCCCTACCCCTCCCTACCGCCCCTGCTCACTCCCCTCTCCCTTGATAACCACTAGTCACTTCTCAGTGTCTGTGAGGCTAATGCTGTTTTGTTCTTTCTGTTTTGCTTTGTTTTTATATGTCCCAAATAAGTGAAATCATATGGTATTTGTCTTTCTCTGCCTGGCTTATTTCACTGAGAATAATACCCTCTAGATCCATCCATGTTATTGCAAATGGCAGGATTTCTTTTCTTTTTATTGCTGAATAATATTCCTTTGTGTGTATGTACCACATCTTTATCCATTCATCCGCTGATGGACGCTTAGGTTGCTTATATATCTTGGCTATTGCAAACAGTTCAGTGACAACCATAGGGGTGCATATATCTTTTTGAATCAGGGATTTTGTTTTCTTTGGGTGAATTTCTAGGAGTGGAATTACTGGGTCAATAGACATCACCCTTTTTTGCATATATAACTCAAGCTTTTCAGATTTTTGATAGTCGCAGCTCCTGAGTTTCTGTGTGTGCCTGCAGCCCACCAGGTGACTACTTCCATGTTTCCTACGCACAGGTGCTTCACCTTGAAAGCCCAACTTACTCTCGAGGCTTCCTCTGCACTTACGGATTAAATCACATACTTGCTGCATCACGAATTGTCAGGAAGTCCCTCCTTTCTCAACCTTTCATTCCATAGCAGTTTTCATCTAAAATTAGGTGAAATAAGAAATTAAACTGAAGAGATGCCACTCATTCTCTCTACATTTGTCCTCTAGTCAGATTTGTTGCTGAGTGAGGGTCCCTATTTCCCCTCTTAGCCTGTCCTTGGGCCAACCATTTAGGACACACACCTTCACAGCCAAGGCAATTGCTCTGCTTTTATGAATGGGGACACTTTTGTCTAAATCTGAGACCACACACCCATTGGACATGCTTATTCATTTGCTGTGTAGTAAAGCCTAGGTGTCACTATGCTTTAAAAACTCAACCAAGCAGCTCTAAGTGAAGTTAGAATCGTCTAATCTAACAACCATCATGTTCTCATAGAGATTTCAGTGGTCAAGGTGTTTGCCTTCCCAACACTCCATTTTACTCCAGGTGGTTTGTGTAGATCATTCATGTTTGTTCCACTTCCCCTGACAGGTAGTTGCCTTGAAAGAGGACTGTGACCCCATCCTGGTCAATGACATGTGAGTGGAAATGCAGAAATGGGGTGAATCTTGGAGAGTTTCCCTCTGTTCTAAAAGCAGGTGGCTCTCTCCTTTGACAGGACACATCTTTATATGTGGTGTCTGGAATGGCTGAACTGTCTTCACCCAGCCCAGGGACCAGGCCAGTACCCTGAGGAAGAGCTAAGGTGTCAGAGAGTAGAGCCGATAAGCTTAGGGATGCATACGCCACATGGTGGCACCAGTGCTCGTCTTTCTCTGGACTTGTTTGGAGTAACACACTTCTGTGGGATTCAAGTCGATGTGTTACAGGTTTTCTTGACCTGGTTATATCCTAACTGAAAAAGTCATCAAAGTGAGCAAATTTCTCTTTACAACCCTCATGAACTTTGCACCTGCCCAGGAGTTTTGGAATCTGTGAAGATTGCTGATTTATCCTCTGAGGGCAAGAACCCCAGTGGAGTCCAAGGGTTTGATGAAGGTTATGGGTGACATTAAAATAAAAAATGATGTAGCAGTGGCAGTGGTCCCCAAAGAGCCTCATCATACTGCAGGACAGGTGAAGATTCAAGATCAGGCAGAGGACATTTTCTGGAGTGGGATTGGGGGCACATATTATATATGGGGAACTGGGACTGATTCAATATGGTTATAACACGGAGCACAAGGCCAAGTAGTCCAAGACATGAGGCTCACAAAGGAGATCATAAAGAGGCCACATACCACGGAGCGAGAACTTCCTCTGGAGGGCAGCCATGAAAGCCCCAGGGGCCACTCCGACTGAGATGGGTAGCCCTGCTGGCCTTGGTGAGGGAAAGGCAGGACTCGACTTAGGGAGCTTCCGCCCTTGGATAAAAAGATGTCCAAGTGTTTCCACAGCAGCTGATGAAAGACTACCCCCTGTTCTTGCCTTACCTTGGCACCTCTGTAGAGAAGCAGTTGGCCATCAATGTGTCTGTCTCTTCCTGGACTCTGTTCTGCTCTGTTCATCTCTCTGTTTTATCTTTTTGATATATGGCACTGTCTTCATTAGTGTACAAGTATAGTAAGTCTTGATTTGAGCCTATTTGAGTCTTCAAATGGTTTCTTTATGAGTAATGTCTCTGCTATTCTACCTTATTTGCCTGGCCATCAGTTTGTCAATTTCTGTAAAAACTGTGGAGGAATTTTTAGCAGGATTGCATTGAATGTAGAGAAACATTTTGGTAAGAAATGACAAGGAGTCAATTCTGAGTCTTCCAACCTTTGGATTGGATCTCTTGATGCATTTAGATATTCTTAACTCCTGATTGTCTCTATATTGGTGAGTTTTTTTGTAAATTCTTTTTTCCTTTTTTTGGGGGGGATGGGTGCTTTTCTTTTCTCTGTCTTTATGCTAGAAGTTTTCCTCAAATGACTGCACTCCTGGCTATTTATTCACATTTAAATGTGAAACATTCTAAATTGATATTGAAGCTATAGCCAATTGTGCTGTTGCAGTTTTAACTGGTTTTCAGTGTTCCTTGGTGTCAGTTATTTGTCACAATACCATTAGTATGACTTGAATAAGGATGAGAACTTGCGTGTATTTTTCACAACTGAGACCTAAGGAAGGCACAAGTGGAGGCTATGGGAACACAGATGGGACAGACTGGGGATGCCCAACATTCTTGGGTTCAAAAGAGCAATGTGAAGTGTCCTGTGGTCATAAATAAAGTTGGAAGAATAGTGCAGAAATGACCACTCACCTGCAATGTGATGCCCTTCAGTCTAGCAAACATTCAATGCTGCCATGAATAAGACATTAGACACCACCCAGATGAGATCATCCTTGTATACTCTGTGATCTGGATGTAGAATATGAAAAGCAATGTGCGCATGTATGAAGCATGGAAATTGGGCAAAGGGAGGAGTCTTCCTGTCTGATATTCTTGTCTGCTGTCAAGTGGAAGGTCTTGATAGTTTTCACAATTAATACAATTGCTGGCCAGGATTTCAAAAAGTGCCCTTGCTAGGTGAGCAGGGACACACTTCAAAGAGAGCATATATGCAAAGATGTGCAGGCAAATAAAAGCAAGATGTGTTCAAGTACCAATGAGTTACATGATCATGGTGACATACAAAGTTTGCATGAAAGGAGATGAGAGGCAAAAAGACTTTAAGCATTTGAGAAGAGGCTGCGTACTGCTGTGTGGGACACCATGCTAGGGAAGGTTGGAGGAGCTAGAGGCCAAATGAAAACTCAGTAGTCTAAATTAGTTCAAATATTCCAACTATGAGACAATCACTGTCCCAGGTTCTGATGCCTTGTCGTGACATTACTTAACTACTATTGATGATCTGACAGAGTTTTAGAATGTGAGATAGGAGAGGAAAGAAAAGCATTGTGATTTTTGAATAGAGAATCAGGTGGGTAATATGCATGACAGGTCAAAACGCAGAAGAATTTCTGGCACTATTTTAGAATTAATTACTAAATGAATGGTTTCAGAGCACTTAGGAAAGGAATTATAATTACTAGGACCCAGCTTATACTTTTACTTGGCATTAAGCCTGACAAAATAACTTCTTATCTTCCTTTGACATAGTCTTAATGGTGCAGGGGATGCCGTAGACCTAGTAGAGCATCTGAATTTCACCTCAGCTTTAGGAAGGTGCAGAAATGCGGGCTTGAATTAAGACAATTACTTGGGTGACGTGTAGAATGCTTTTACATAATGAAATTAATTGGCTGAAGTTGGCCTATAGAATGGTTTTCTGTAAAGTGCCAGGTCTTTGTCTTCATGCCTGTAAATCTTTAGTGAGTATGTTCATCAAATTTGCAGATGGCACAAAATTAGAAGGTAGAGGAAAGACATTGAAAGAGAGCAACCAGGATAATGAAAGGATTTAAAATCCAGTATAAGACTAGCTAAGGTAACAGGGTTGATTGGCCAGAAGGAACTATTCAGAGTAGGTAGGTAGATATTCAAATATCTTAACACATTTCCTGTTAAAGGTTTGTTAGACAGTACGTGGGTTCTATTTCAGTTACCTGGAAGTGATTATTCAGTACCTGGATTCCTAGGTTTCACCCCACGTATGCTGAGGTAGTCAGCTTGGGACAGATTCTACAAATCTGCATTATTAATCAGCACACCATGAGATACTGATACAAGTTATCTATGAATGACTCTGCATTGGATTTATCATTTTTACTATCATTAATTTACATGAAGACAAAGGAATGGCTGCTATTGGCAGACACATTATGGCTAAAACCAGGAAGAACCATCTGGTAGTTAGAGGTACCCAAACGTAGAATTCTTTGCTCCATGAGGTAGTGCCTTTCTGCCTTTGAAGAGATTTAAGCATCCTTTGATGTTACTTCACAAAGGACATTGAGTGCAAGCTTAGTGGAACAGGGGGCTGGTTGAATTTGACCCCTGTGTGGTCCCTGCTGACCCTGATAGTCTCTTATGGGAAAATATCATTAAATACCTATGAAATGCCCATGGGACTGAACATCTCCACTCTCAGGGGCTGCTTGGGCATTTATCAGTCAGCTACTGAGCTTGACCGAGTCACATCCAATGGTCTCCATCACTTGCTTCCTCCTGTCCTCACCACTTCTAGAGCATGGACAGTAGAGTAAGAGGCAGGGAGAACAGGAAGGCGAGAGGAATGTGACTGAAGAGGCTAGATCAGATAAGAAGAGGGAGGAGAAAAAACCCCAGGTAAGAGTTCAGGAAATGTAGGTTCTACTCCTGGCTCCCTGTGTAGAGAGGGTAATGCTTGAAAGGCCATTCAGCCTCTGTGGCCCTTACACGATACATCCATATACCGAATGACATGTCAAATTGAGTAGAGGTCTTCATTATACTATTTTTGAAATGGTAACTAATAAGCAACATTAAAGAGGACTGAGCACGAGCCAGCGATGACAACATGCCCTAAACTAAGACAGCATGTCACAAACAACTGACGTTCTTCTGGGTATACTCATCTGAATTATAAAATTAAAAACTTAAAACAAACAAAGAAACACAGAACCCAGGCACCTCCTGTGTACCTCTGGGCAAGCTGCTTTTCCTCTGTGACTCAGTTTTGTCAAACAAGGAAACAAAGCAGGGGTTAAGTCTGCTTCTCTGGCCTGGGGACTGGGAGGGGAGCTACTGTACATCACTGGTGGAATGGAAAATAGGACCATGTGGGAAACAGTGTGGCAGTTTCCTGACAAGGTGAACATATACTCACCTTATGAGCTCGTGATTCCACTCCTGTGAATCTTCAGGTCCACCCAGAGGAAAGGAACACTTACCTTCAAGTACATGTACATGAATGTCCACCGCAACAGTGTGATTCCTGAGAGCCAAACATGGGAACAATCCAAATGCCATGAGCTGAATGTAGCAACACGATGTGCCCCTCCACAGCGTGGGCCACTTCTCAGCAATAACTGGGAGCAGACTCTTGGTACATGCAGTGATGCGGATGGAGCTCACAAGGTTCTGCTAAGTGAGAGAAGCCAAACATGAGCAGCTACACAGCGTGTGATTTCGGTTCCATGAGATGTGTGGAGGAGACACAACTCTACAGACACATCACAGGTTGCACAGCACTGGGGCTTGGGAGCAGTAAATGCCTTCCGAGAGAACAGGGCACCTTCCTGGGGTTGATGGAGGTGTTCTGGAACAGGATTGTGGGGATAACTGCAAAACTCTTTAAACCCACTGCAACTCATTGAACTATACCTTTAGAATGGGTGACCTTCATGGTATTCAATTACACCTCCATAAGGCTGCTGGAAAATATCAGTAAACATTGCTGTTGTTACTACTATTCCTACGAATCCAGGTTGGGTTGAACCTTCCTGTGGCGTGAAAACCAGGAACCGTGATGGTCACAGGAGCCACAGCTGCCAGCAGACTCTGCCCTCAGTTGGGATAGGTGCTCCTGGGTTTAAGCAAGAGACCTGGGTCTCCTCACATCTTGAGGGTGTCTCCTGATGACTATACTGGACGCTGAGCGCCTCTCTCTTTCCACAGTTTCTGCATTGTATCACCTCCTGGGAGAGAAGAAAACTCAGCCTGCTGGAATCAGTAAGCTTTTTGGCACCAATGGGGGAGTCCCTTTGTTTGATATCTAAAGGCATTTTGTGGCTGATTCCCCAGCAACTAGCACAAACTCCATGGTAAGGATTCTCCTGAAACTGGTGTGAAGGATATGGAATCATAAACTGGACCCAGCTCTGCACTGTAGAAAAGACAGCCTTTCTGTCTGATGGGTTCCCCTGGCCCTACAGGTGGCAGAGCCATGGACACTCTGATTCCTGATGGTTTTTCTAGATCCAGTGGGTAGTGTCATTCCTTTAGCTTTCTTGTTTATGCCTGATTGCTCTGGCTAGGAGTCCCAGTATTTGTTGACTAAGAGCAGTGAGAGTGGGTGTCCTTGTCTTATTTCTGCTCATAGAGGAAAATCTTTCAGCTTTTTACTGTTGTCTATGATGTTAACTGTGGGCTTGTGTCGGGAGCCAGTCCGAACTGCCAGCCTGATGACACAGTCTGGGCAGTCAGATGGAAGGGACTGCACAGCGGCCTTCCCAGAGGAGCAACCCCGATATCCCTCCTGCTCAAAATGTCTCTCCTAATAAATTTTCTCATTTCGGTTTCAAGTCAAGCTGCCCCTTCAGGAAAGAGGCCATATCCAATTCCCCCTGAAGATTTTAGGTACTGACCCTAAAGGAAATTGGAAAAAAACCACTACTGCCCTTGTGACTACCCCCAATGATGGGAAAGTGAGACCCCAGGAGTATTGGACCCAAGTTTATGGGAAAAAAAGATATGGAAATTTACCTGGGCTGAGGTTCCTTCCCCCGCCCCTACGTGGCCTCCAAATAACATATTCAATGATTAATGGCCACAGGTGGGTACAGAGAACAAATGATATTCTTTGGCTAGCCCACCAAAGAACAACCTGGTAAACTGTAAAACAAATGAGAACAGGGCATTACCTAACTCCAGATCAGAAAAATCTCCATTGCAAGTCTTACTGAAAATGGGTCCAAGACACAGTCCATAAAATTTGTCCCTGCCTGCCAAAAGGTCATCGTGTTCTTTTAGAGAGAGCCTCTTCTTTCCTACCAGAGATGAAGAATGGGAGTATAGCTATGAAAGAATGAAGGCCCTACATAAAAATAATAGAATAGAGAACTTTAGATAGTCATCTGTAAAGAAACCAAGAGTCTGGCACCTACCTAACATTTGTAAGATTTTCTGGCTGCAATAACTAAGAACAAAGCTTACTTAGAAACAGGTTAACTGCTAAGACCTGCCAAATGACTTAGTCTCATTCTCCAAACTCATGTAACTGTGCTATGTGTCAATTAAATAATTAATATCTGTACTTTACTTTATATAATCAAAGAGTATGTAATCAAGCTTCTACTTTTAATTAAAGGCCAGGCTCAGCTTTTGCTAGTGTCTGTGTCCTCATTCACTCATTCAGTCGCCGACACCGTTCATCCCTCAGGGACTCCTGGACTCGCTGGAGCTGGACTCCAGCAGGCTTGGGATATATGGCCTTTATCATGTTGAGATAAATTCCTTCTGAACTTAGTTTGTTGAGTTTTTATCATGAATAGACACCTAATTTTGTCAAATACTTTCTCTACATCTATTGAGATGATCATGTGATTTTTATCTTTCATTCTGTTAATGTGATATATCACATTTATTGATTTGTGTCCATTGACCTCTCCTTGCACCCTAGGGATGACTCCCTGTCAATCACTGTATGATCCTTTTAATGAACTGCTTGATATTTTTGCTCATAGTTTTTTGTGAATTTTTGCATTTATGTTCAACAGGGACATTGACCTGTAGTTTTGGTTTCATGTAGTGTCCTTACCCAGCTCTGGCATCCTGGTAATGCTAGCGTCATGAAATGAGTTTGTGGGTGTTCCCTCCTTTTCAGTATTTTGGAAGAGTTTGAGAAGAATTGGTGGTAATTCTTCTCTACATGCTTGATAGAATTCACCCAGGAAACATTCTGGTCTTGAGCTTTTTTTGCTGGGAGTTATTTTAAAATTATAGATTAATCTCCTTACTTGCTGTTGGTCTTTTCATATTTTCTGCTTCTTCATGAGTCAGTCTTGAAGGTTGCATGTTTCTAGGAATTTATCCAATTCTTCAAGTTTGTGAAATGTGTTGGCCTTGAATTTTTCATAGCAGTCTCTTCTGCTCCTCTGTATTTCTGTCATATCAGTTATAATGTCTCCTCTTTATAATTTTATTTATTTGTACCCTCAATTTTATTGGTTAGTCTAGTGAAAGATTTGTCAATTTTGTTAACATTTGTCTTAAAGGACTGGACTCCATCTCAATGAAATATAAATATCAGGGAAGACAGGTTCTTGTCCCCTCATCAACTCTAAGCTACAATTGCCTGTTGCCATAGAAGATTCATTTTTCCTCTGGAAAAAGGCAACTGAATAGCACAGATAGCTTCCTCATTGCCAGCTAAATTTAGAATTCAACTATGAAATAATATGTAATAAATAGCTTTGTGAAGCCCTCTTTCCTGAGGACAAGTTATCATTTATCTTGAGGATAAATTTGCTTAGATAGAGAAAAGGATGACATTTCATTCTGCCTTTGTGATGTCATTGGCAGATTACCTGTGATGTTCATTACAGGCTGGTTTAATGCACATTCAGTAATGAAACCATTTGCTTTTATTTCTGTATGTGTGGAGAGAGTTTTGTGGGTCAACAGGCAATTTTATTTTTAATTTTTTCCTGAACATAAGTGAGGAGAAGATTGACAATCAATTTCCCAAGTAAAATAAGATTGCCATTGGATGTCAGCATGGGCCCACAGTTTCCATCTTCAGTGACAGAGAACCACCTTCTCTGTCCAGGGTCCTTCTGGGGACTGCCCATTAATGCCCCGTGCCACCGGTATGTGGAACCCCTTTGTCTATCTTCCCACCCTCCTCTCACTGAGGTTACCAGGTCAGCCTTGGCTCCCAGAATCCCATGAATAGTTGAGAACCCACATTCTTCAATAGGTTCAAGAGCAGTGCATTGCATATTTGATTAATACCTGGCACTGCATTTTGTAGGACATTCGAAGAGTATGCCTGTGTTTTGGCACCCCAGACTTTCTGTCTCATTGCTATCAAGAATACCACTGTACCCCTTTTACAAAAATATTGCTGATTGACAGTGAACATGTTAGGCAGAAGAACAGATATGAGTAGTTAGAGGGAGAATAGACCAGTAAAGTCCACCAAAAGGGGACTCAAAGAGTTAACCAGATAAAAGCAGAGAGCAAAAGTATTCACAGAATTAATAAATTCATCAGTTGAAGCTTCAAAGATCAGGAGCAACTTGAAATGTCCAGGTGTTCCTGAGATAAACAAAAGTATCTGAGAGTAGCCCATGTCTTCATTGTGTCAATGAGATCATGCCATTGTAAGATTTACTTTAGCCTGCTAAAAGGCCCAGCTTATTCTTTAATTAACCTATGTGCTGTTAATTCCTCCTCCTCCATCCCCTCATAAAGTAATTTTGTAACCAGGGCAGGAGACAAGCATCAGAATTAATTTTCCAAAAAAGCCCAGATATAAACAGTACAGTAAGAACCGGAGAGATTTCCTCCTAAGGCTAAGATTCCATTTTAAAAACCAGGGAGTTAAGAAGTAAGACTCCTAATGTATTCTTTAGTAAATAGACAATAACTCAACCCACGTTAAAGTAAGGCAAACAGTTTTAACTGAACTATGTCCCCAGAGAGAAGCCACTATCCTGGAGAGGAAGCAAATCAATAAATTTCTTGTGTTCAGTTTATTTAGCAGAATTAGTTGGAGGACTTATAACGGAAGAGAAGAGACATGCTGTCTCTCACCAGAGATAAGCATCCTGAGACCACTTGACAAGTCTACACCTCCTGGCCCTTTGTCACGTTCCTGAAAAGTCCTTAAAAGCCCATAGAACCTCAGACCCCAGACCCTTAAGCACGCCCCCTCTCTGAGGTTGCCCACACTTCCCTTGCTTGAACTGTGTCACTCAACTCTGTCCTACTTCAGATGTGTAGGGAGGGGCTGCTCAGAGCTCTGATCTGGGGCTTGCAAGTTCCTGTTACCTGGGTGCCCCAGACAGGACTGTAACTGTACAGTCATGTTCCTGAGTAGCCTGCCTGAAAATCTCTTTTCTTTGCCTTTGGGAAATTCTCAGAACATAGTCTCACTCCATCCAGTGCTCTGCAGCTCCCCCAAATCCTGGGGTGGTAGGGTCTTAGTTCCAATGCCATACACATTCAAGTGGACACGGGAAGCCAGGTGACACTGGCTTCAGGAGTTGGCAAGGGATTATGCCCTTAGGCTGAGCAGGAGTTCAGTGAGCTTCTCTTTCCTCCATTTTTCCTTCCTCTCTGCTTTATTCAAGTAAACCTGCCTTTATCTACCTTGACAAAGGCCTGCTCCTCTCTTGGAGTACATTCAACTAAAACTTTTACTCTGCTTCACTACTGTGTCTCTGCCCTTCAATTCTCTGATGTGGTGAGGACAAGCACCACGGAAAATAAGCTCAATGGCCCCTAACAAACAGAGGCCTTTGATGGCATGTTCACAGTTTCAAAAACACAAGCTGGCTCACCTTGCTTCTCTGTGTCACATAGATTCTCTCTTTTGATACCATTTGTTGGAATTAGTCTCGTAAAATGAAGCCATTGTTTTTTAAATCCTTCTATTTCCTCCAGCTATCCCCAGTGTTTCTGAGGGTGGTGACCCCTGCACAGGATGCAGGGAGTGGGGTCACTGGCCAGGGATCTCTTGGTACACTTATGTTTCTAAGGCCTGTTATCCAGTGTGTCTGCATTCGGCATGGAAATCAGAAAAGATGAAGGAAAATAATGGCAGTCCTAGAAGTAGCTGGTTTACCCTGACAATGGCTAGAGACGAGTATGTTGATGACCGAGGGTAAACCCCTCATGTTCCTTCCTACCGCCAGCTGTATTCAGCAGCACAAAGCCAAAGCTCAATAGCCAAAAAAAGGCTGTGTGAGGACAGCAGATCCTAAATGGCTTGTGTGTGATTGTGGGTAAAATTGCAATATTTCCAGAATCTCTCACCTGGCTTTAGTTCATCTGCATATCAATAGATGTTTCCAAGAGGTGGAGAGAAGTAGTCCATCTCCATATCAATAGGTACTACATGGTCATGTGAGGGTTTATCTGGACCAGAGAGGTTGGGTGGAGCTCTTCTGCTGCAGCCAGGTCAAGAGAGAGATGGGATGACTGCTTGTTAGAAATAAAAGAGTTTCTTAAATTTTATTTCTCCCTTTGAGTGATTTTGGTTTCAAAGGTATTTTGCCCCAGGATTTTCCCTGGGAGTTACAGTGATGTGTGTGTGAGAAAATTATGAGTTGAACAAAATCTTTTCTGTGCACATATATTTATTTGGAGGGCCCTTGCTGCTTCTCCTTTGATCTCTCAGACTTCTCAGAGCCTGTGGTTGCAATGTACTGTGGTCCTCTGAAGGCTGTTGAGTCAGAGTTCCTCTGCATCTCATTTGTCTCTTTGGGGTTAGGTTAGCTGTCTCTTCAAACTGAATGTGAAGGACCTTCTCCAGGAAACAGACTTGACCTTGGGCATGGTTGGGCTGCCCTCGTCATTGGTCAAACTGGTTCAGCCCTCACATAACCTGTTCTCCATCCTAAGCACTAGATCATGAGAGGCTGAGAAACACTCAGAGTAAATAGGAAATCCAGTTTGTGGTAAAACAAACCTTCTGTTTATTGATGGAATGCAACTCTTCTCAGAACATCTTTTAGCCTTTCTCATGACTTCCAGAGAGCTATCCAGCTGCACAGTGTTCTGTAGATGTTGAGCAACCAGACTCTGCCCCTTTGCCAGGTCCTGTTTCGATAACAGATCCACTCACCTTCTTTCCTTCTCTTATTTGTCCCCCCTGAGGCTTTACCACACAGCTTGACTTGGTGCGGGGCATATTTGATTAGCCTTTGGCTGTGCATTCTGTATGCAATATAAGTGATGAAATATTCAGAAAGTTCCCAAATCCCTCTCTTTCTCCAGGTTTGGAGGGAAGACAAGGAAGCCAAAGAGACAAAGTTTCTGTTAAGGCTTCAAGAATATAAAGGAATCACAAGGTGCTTGGGTGCTTGAAATTAAAACAATGTAAGAGTGTATTCTGCCCCCTGACCACCTGGACTCAGTGCTATGGAACAGCTTGTTAATCATAGTCATGGAAGCCCATTAGTTCATAATATGGTATCCGGGTAACCTTTATAGAAATAGATTAAAATATAACTGCCATCCTGAATACATCTATAGTGACCTGATAGCTCCTACTGCAACAGTTTTGGGTGCTGACTCTTCCCTTAGCTTTGTAATAAATGTATAAAAGCCATGGCCCTGCTGTTCTTGGGGCTCAGACCTTTGGAGATCACTCTCCTCTGAGCCCACCAGTGAAATAAATCTCCACCCTCTAAGACCACCTAGGGCCACTTGGTTCTTCTGTCAGCGATCCAGTCCAGCTTTTCTGGTTTTCTGTAACATTTTTGGTTCCCTGACTGGGAAACCCAACCATGCTAGCCCATTGTTGCCACTGGTTTGGGAGAACGGAGGGCGGTGACAGCATGGGGTGACTGCAGCAGAGAAGGCCCACCCTTCCTGAACTTTTGGCAGTCTCCTGTCCAGCCACCTCAGACAGGCCCCTGCTGCACTTTTCCCACCAGATTTGAGGAGGTTTGGCAGGTGAGGACCTGGTTCCAACGTTGGATTATGGTAGGGCCCCGGGGCCCTGGACCCAGTCAGACCCACCCTTTGGGATGGAAGGGGAACCTGACCACCTCCTGGAGACCTCTTAGAGGACTCACAGGTAGAGATTCCCAGGGAAGAAATGTCTAAACTCAGGTCTGGTGTGTGAGTGACTGGGCAGGGCAACTGAAGACATTCAGCTTGCATTGAATCTGTGATTCCATGGCCTGCGCCACAGAATCTGAGTGGGTCCTCATCCACATTCGTGGTCGGCTGCCACAACATAATGGTGACTCTGCTTCAGCTGACCTGGTCCAGGGCTAATACAGGTGCACCTTAGTCAAGGCTGGTCAAAGTCTCCAAGAGGAGCACTAATGGATGGGCATCTGACTGGTCGCCTCTCTAGAGGAGGCACCCCTCCCTTGTCTGTCTTTGTGGCACTGTCTCACAAACACATCATGGGATCCGGTCACAGCAAGCCACAGTTCTTGGAACCATGAGCAAAAATTTTAATAAGGAATTTCAGGGAGATTATGACCCTGGCAAGTTAAGGACCTTGTGTGAATCTGACTGGCCCACCTTTGATGTAGGGTGGCCTCCAGAAGGAACCCTAGATGGCCCAACAGTTCACCAAGTCTGGCGGGTCATCACTGGAGATCCAAGTCACCTGGGTCAGTTCCCATATATTGACTCCTGGTTAGGAGTTGCCCAGACACTTCCCCCTTGGGTGCAATTTGCTTGCAACCGGCAGGGACAAAGTAGGGTCTTAATTGCCTCAACAAAGTGGCCTACAAAAGACCAACAAAAGACTGCATCCCACTTTTGCCAGTGATCCAGAGGAAGAAACAATATTGTTCCAACCTTATGCGCCCCCAAGGCCATCAGCACCCAGTCCTCCAGTCCCAGACACTCCTCCACCGTCGGTCTCCCTGTCACCTCCAGGTCCAGCGGACCCACTCTCCCCCAGACCAGCAGCCAGACTGCACCCTCGACTGGGTGCAGGTGCCCTTCAGATGCCGGTATGAGAGACAAAGGAGCCTGAGAAGTGTGATGAAGACGGGACCACCCAGCCCAGCCAGTCCATGCTCTACTATCAACCCTTCTCCACAACTGACCTCCTCAACTGGAAGCACAACACCCTGTCATACTTGGAAAAGCCACAAAAAGGAGCCAGCCACCAAAAGCAGGAAAGCCTAGAACCCCCCTAGCCAGGGACTGTAAAGAGAAGAGGCATTGGAAAAACAAGTACCCCAACCAAGGAAAAGCCCCAAAGCCCAGACATTACTGGGAAAAACCTCACGGGGAAAGGCTCACTGGCTTGGCAGGAACAGACTCAGATTGACAAGGACCGGGCTTTCTCACGCTCAGCCCCCATGAGCCCATGGTCAAAATGAAAGTGGGGGTCAAAACATGACTTTTATGGTTGACCCTGAGGCAGAACACTCTGTGGTCGCCCTCCCTGCATTCGCCTTCAGCAGAAGGACTGCAACTATTCTCAGAGCCACCAGGACAAAGCAGTTCAGCAGCACTTCTGCCAAGCTCGTCAGTGTAAACTTGGGGGCACAAGGTTTGACAATGATTTCTCTACACCAGCCTCAAACTAAATCCAGGGCAAGAAAAGCCAGGTCCCCTCATACTGGCAATAACCACACCCAGGGAAGAGAAATAGAGGCTATTCCATACCCAGGACCCCTTGAGTAGCCCACGTGAATTCAGAGCTGCCTTCCCCTCAGTATGGGCTAAAGACAACCCACCTGGACTGGCCCATAATCAAGCCCCTGTCATTGTAGAGTTGCTGCAGGGGCCACAGAGACAGCAGCAGTCTGCCTCCAGCTGGTCCCCTAAAGCGAGACCTTGTTTGCCTTTGAATGGACTGAACCAGATATAGGGTGGCAGATGCAATTAACATGGATGCAGCTTCCACAAGGGTTCAGGAACTCACCTACTCTCTTTGGAGAGGCGTTGGCTGCAGACCTTGTCAGCTTTCCGAGGGAAGCCATGTGTTGCGCCCTCCTGCAGTATGTAGATGACCTCCTCCTTGCCAGTGACACCCAGGATAACTGTACAGAGGGCACAAAGGTCCTCCTGCAACTCCTGTCAGACTTGGGATACCAAGTCTCATGGAAAAGGCCCAAATCTGCCAGCAGCAAGTCTGGTACTTGGGCTTCCTTGTCACCCAGGAGAAAGGGCACTAGGGCTGGAGAGGAAAAGAGTCATTACCTCTTTACCCCAGCCCCAGACAAAGAAAGGCAAACGAGAATTCCTGGAGGATACAGGATTCTGCTGAATCTGGATTCCCGGATTCTTGGCAATGGCAAAACCTCTCTACAGCCTCCTAGGGGGGCCAGATCGAGAGCCCCATTGGACAAAAGAAGCAAAAGCCACTTTCCTAGAAATAAAGGCTGCTTTAGGACAGGCACCAGCCCTAGGCCTGCCAGATATAGAAAAGCCTTTCAATCTCTTCGTACATGAAAAGGAAAAGGTGGCCCTTGGGGTTCTCACACAGATTATTGGTCTCTGGCAATGGCTGGTCGCATACCTGTTAAAGAAACTGGACCCAGTTGCAGCAGATGGCCACCCTGCTTCAGGGCACTGGCAGCCACAGTTCTACTCATTAAGGAGGAAGACAAACTTACCCTGGGACAAAAATTCAATTCTACATTGCAAAGGATACCAAAAGGGAAACGACCCTATAACACAGGGAAATTGTCTGGCAGATGAAGCAGCTAAAGCAGCAGCCAGTAGGGAGACAGGTAAAGCTCCTTCCCTCACCATGACCCTACCAAAAAAACTGGGCCATGGCTGAAGGAGCCACCCTAACCAAGAAAGGGTGGTGGGTGCTGCCTGACGGACACATCTCTGTCCCAACTGCAATTGGAAGGCACCCAGTCAGCGAGTACCATCAGTTCACCCATCCAGGAAAAACTGCACTAGAAGCTTTCCTCAAAAAGCAATACTACATCAGCCAGTTGCCAGCATTGTGTCGTGCAACAAGTGAGTGGTGCATGACTTGTGCCAGAAACAATGCTCAATCTGTACCATGACCCCTGTGAGGCATCCAAAGGGCAGTAATTGCCCCCTTTGAAGACCTAGAAATAAACTTCACAGACGTCAGGCCAAGCAGAAAACTCAGATACCTCCTAGTAATAGTGTGTACACACTCTGAGTGGGTCAAAGCCTTCCCAACCAAAACAGAACAAAGCCAGAAGGTAGCCAAAGTTCTCCTGGGGTGATTGTGCCCCAGTTTAGCCTACCATCTACGATTCACAGTAATAATGAATCTGCATTTGTAGCAGACACAGTACAAATTTTAACCAAATCTCTCAACATCACCTGGAAACTTCACACCACCTACAGGCCCCAGAGTTCAGGGGAAGTGGAGTGAATGAATCGTACCCTTAAGGGAACCCTAGCCAAGTTCTGTCAAGAAACTGACCTTCTATCCCTGGCCCTCCTGCATGCCCATTGCACAAAGCTTTTCCTCTTTTAAATTAGTGTATGGATGGCCTTCCCCCATGTCTAGGAAGCCTCCCAGGGAACCTACACCAAATATGAGATAAGGGAGCAAGGGAACAGCTCCAAGCCTTAGGAGCTACCCTGAATAAGCTACAACAGTACACCATAAAAAAGAGCCCATATCTCCTTGGGTACCCCAGTACATTCCCTCCATGTAGGGAACTCAGTCTAGGTCAAAGATTGGAGAAAAGACTCCCTCAAGCCTCAGTAAATGGGGTCTCACATTATTGTTCTAACCACTCCTACTGCCCTCAAGGTTTCAGGCATCACTCTGTGGGTCCATCATTCCAGAGTAAAGAAGGCCCATCATGCTGAGAAAACAATACGTCAGTGGAGAGCCCGGCTAAGCCACAAGAAGTCCCTCTGCTTCCGCATCCAACGAGAGTCCTCTGACTAATAAACACCTGCATGCCATGAACCCTGGCCCTCACCAGTGCGGGATCTCTCATCCTGGGAATTGACTCTTGGCCGTGCCCCTTCTGATTAGACTGTCCCCCACAGAGTTGCCCTTTCCCATTGTTTATTGAGTAACATAGGTTGTGCTGCTGCACTTGCTCACCTCTCTTAACTTTAGTCTTGGGCCTCAGCCTGTCTAACTTCCCCGTATCTCCAAATCAGATATTTCTCCCCAATATTGCTCTTTAATGTTGTCTCCATACCTGCTTGAACTATGCCTAACTGCCCAAATAGCGGTGGGACAGGAGCACCCTGCATTGTACAATTTTATGCTGTCATCAGGCCGTGATCAAACCTGGGGGATCTGTACTTTGATCCCCATGACATGCCTGGATTATCCCTGGCAGGAGCATCACCCCAGCCAGGTAAAAAATGGCAGCGAAACCTTAGCTTGTTTCCCATGCTACATTAGAATCAAAGACACCATGCTTCATGGCTACCATAATTCTATCGTAAACCAAGACGATGCCCTCTAAAACAAATTATTTAAAGAGACATGAGAGGGGGGAATGAAGAGGAAATATTCAGAAAGTTCTCAAATCCCTCCCTCTCTCCAGGTTTGATAGGAAGCCAAGGAAGCCAAAGAGACAAAGTTTCTGTAAAGGCTTCAAGAACATAAAGGAATCACAAGGTGCTTGGGTGCTTACACTGTATCTTTCCCCACCCTCTGGCCCCACCAGGACTCAGTGGTATGGAAGAGCTTGTTAATCATAGTCACAGAAGCCCATTAATTTATAATATGGTATCTGGGTCACCTTTACAGAAATAGATTAAAATATAAGTAGCATCCTGAATACACCTATAGTGACCTGATAGCTCCTACTGCAACAGTTTCTGGGTGCTGACTCTCCGCTTAGCTTTGTAATAAATGCATAAAAGCCACGGCCCTGCTGTACTCGGGGCTCAGACCTTTGGAGATTACTCTCCTCTGAGACCACCAGTGAAATAAACCTCCACCCTCCAAAATCTCCAAGTGCTGCTTGGTTCTTCTGTCAGCAGTCCAGTCCAGGTTTTCAGGTTTTCCATAACACAAAGAGAGTAGAACTTTGACCTGCCTGAAGGGTTAACATCTTGCAGTTTCTGCTTCCTTGTTATCAAAAATACAACTCAAGCCCTTTTCAGAAATACTGCTGAATCACAATGAACAGAGGCTTTTGACAGCTCTGGGTCACTGGGATTCTCTGGGAGCCTTGGCGGTGATGTCCGAGCATTCACTGCCTTGGCCCACGCATCACACACCAGCTTTCCCTCTGGAGGGAGGAAGACAGTTTGGGCTCCTGGTTTCTGCTCCTTTCTGTCAGTTTCTCCTTCCATGATCCAGATCCCTGAGTTCAAGAGGAAAGGATACCCGGCTGCTCTGGGACAAAAACTTATACCTGTGTGCCCGGCCCACTGGCTCAGGCAGTGGAGACGGGCACAGGAGCCAGGAGGCGGGGAACAGCTCTTTCCTACCCCCAGTACTGCTCCCCTGCAACCCCTAACATTGCTTCAGGGGCTCAGCAGCTCCAGAGACTACAGCTTCTGGACACTAGAGGGCGCCATATACAACTATGAAATGCCAAAGGAACCTTGTCCAGAGTAAAATTGTTAATACAACTCCCGAGAAAGATTTAAATGATATGGACCTCGTGACACTTCCTGAAAGAGGAAAGGAGAAGCCACACGGGCATCTGCCTAGGCTGGCATGATGCTTTCTTTCCCACTGAAGGCCCATTACACTTTACTGTCAGGGACAGTGTCTGTATATTAATTTTCAACTGTGTCTGCATTAAATAGAAGAGGTTTCTTACAATATTCTGTTGGTTAGAAGCATGTCCCAAGTACTAGCCACACTCAAGGAGAAGAAGTTACACAAAGGCATGGCTCCCAGGAGACAGGCATCACTGGGCCCTCTTGCCATGCCTACTTCTCTGATGGACCCCGAAATCCCTGAGAGCATCCTATCCCACTGGCAGACTTTGAGAAATCTTAGAAAATGGGAGAGTTCTCTGAAGCAAAGGATAATCATCATTCTTGTTACAAAAGGAAGATGTAGTTTGAAAATCATATTCTGAAAGGCATGACAACAATCTAAAATTGTTTTAAGTTAGTGTTTAAATCCCAGTTTTATGAAAACTCTTAAAAGAGAAGCAGAGAGCATGATAGCCTGATAGGACTTTTAACAATGAAATATACAGTGTATATTCATCGAATTTGTGCTGACACTTTGTTGAGATAAATACTAAATCCGTGGAGTAACAGAATCTGGCAGAATTTTGACCTTGAGCAGCCAGAGGGATAGGTTGGAAATAATAAAATAAAATCCAATGCCGCAGTCTGGGGTTGGCGCTCAAGGACCAAGTTCACAAATATGAGAAGAGGGAAGCATGGCATAACAGTGACAGTAAACAAAACACTGTTCAGAGGGCTTTATCCAGCAGAGTTCCTTAGCAGTGAGAGTGTAACTTCACTAACACGGCTTGTTGGATTGCATTCATAGAAGCCAGAATAATGTGGGTGCAGGGGACAGAGTGATTCAGCCCACCCGGCGAGGTCGCAGAGGCCCTTGTGTAGGATGTGGGCAGGGCGCCTGGCATTAGGGTCACTAGGCGTTCATGAGGCTGATGGGAACGAGGGGATATCAAGGAGGCTGTTCCAGGAGGAGGCGGCAGCTGATACGCGGCCAAACTACACAAAGGTGTCCTGGGCTCAGACAACTGTTTTGCTGACAGAAACATTCAAAGAAACAAGACAGAGAATCCAAAGGTGGAATGAGGTCTGATCCAGAGAAAAGGATAATGAAATTTCTTAAGGAAGTTTGTTACATGTGTGCTCAGGACCAGGCATGGAGCTCTGTTCAAGGAACTCTGAATAACATCTTCTTTGGTGGACATTTTGGACCGAATGAAGGGTGAGGAACTTAACTAAATTCCTGAGGTACAATTAGCCTTTTGAAATGACCAGCCTAATGATTATTTTGCATCATGTAAAGTAAATAGGATATCATTATCAGGGACAAATTGGCACGGTAATTTTTTTTAAATGTAAGAGTTAAGGGTAAGCAATGCTGAAGAGAGAAGTCAAACTCCTGTGCTGTGCATGAAATTTCTGTTGCCATTTTGTGAGATATGCCTGCAGAGACTAGAAATAGTTACAAGGAAGTCAGTAGGCTGCATACGGTTTCATTTCCCAATCCCTGTGGCCTTGATCCCAGTCCTGCCTCGCGTTGCACTGGGTATAAATAAAGAAAGCTGGAGCCTTGACTCCTCCTTGCCTCTCAGTCAGGGAAGGGAGGGAAGGGAGGGAAGGGAAGGAAGGCAGTCAGCACAGCCAGGCCTGAGCTCCGTGATGGATCTCAAGCACAGCCATTCTGTGAAGCTTAACGATGGGCACTTCATGCCAGTGCTTGGATTGGGCACTGGTGCTTCTGACGAAGTAAGTAGAAGCCAGGCAACTGGAGGGTTGAATGGAAATAGCCAATGGAAGGTGGTCAGCAGCTGCATGTGCCCACACCTGGGACACCCTGGGTGGCTTGGAGGGACCCGCTGGGCCTCCATTTCACAATCTCCCTTTGCACTGAATGAGACAAGCTAATGACACTGTGGATTCAGAGCAGATCATTTTGAGGGTGGATTCTCTTTATTTTTATTATTATTATTTTGGTTACTGAAAGTATACTGGATGCTCGCCATGTATTTTGGGCACTTGGCCTGACTTACCTTTAATTGCGGGATAACTGCTCTGGGTAAGTACTGTCCCTCTTCTTCTTTCTTACATGTTTAAAATCCAAGCTCAGACTTCTCTTCCCACACTTAGTACCCAACTGAGGCAGAGCCACTCTGCCCTCTGCTAGAAACACCTGGTAGGCATAGGCCCAGGAGGAAAGGACCCCCCACAGGACCATGTGGTAGCAGCTTTGCTGTCAGTGTGTTGGTGCAGGAGGTTTTATAACACAGAAACCTTTGTCTGTGAAGAAGGCACTATTCCTGCAAGGGTTAGGTGTTTGCAAAGGAAGACGGAGGGGCACAGAGAGCAATGGAGATGAAATCGGTCTTGTCACCAAATGTATTACCTACATGTTGATATGGTGACTGCAGTGTACTTAGAATACCCAGCATAGGTCACAGGGTGAGGGAGGGACAGCTATGGATTATTAGGAGTGACTGCCTGCATAAATGATAGAGAGCAGCGCACTCCATCTTGGTAGAGGTGGGACAGGAGCTATCAACAGCGAGTGGCTGCCAGTCTCCTTACAATGACGTGATCCCCCTCATACCCGCTATTATGCCTCAGCACAGGGGGTGCCTCTTTGGAAGACATGGGCCTCTGCTAATGGTCAGATTCCTAGGGCCTCAGGGCTTTCTTTGCACAATGTCAGGCACACAGGAGGCACTTAATGAATGCTTGTTGCATAAATGTTGCATGAGAGCACCTGGGGAAGGAAGCCTAGAAAATAATCATGATTGTCTCTAAACTGAGTTAAAGAGCCCAGTTCCATGGACACTGGATGGAGGATCAGTATTTCGGCTTGTTTCCAATTCCAAGCCAAAAGCAGATTCTCTGATATCTATCTATCTATTTATCTATCTTAACTTCACCTTTACCATCATCTCCATCTCCCTATTCATCTATATCTGTAGAAGCTTATTTCATGTGACAGATGATGTCCTTTTAGCTACTTCCTTACAAGGAATTCTTTACTGATTGAACCTTGAGCTTCCAGGTTCCCTGGTGAGGCCCGGGTCTCCAACTCATTCCCATGTGGAGTGTAGCCTGTGCTCCCAGAGTACAGGTTTGGTTCCCAGGCCACAACCACCAACCAGGGCACTAGGAGACCCACAGTAAGAGCTGGGGAAATGCTATTAAGGAAATAAATTGCTTCTTTCTGAGTGGGGCTGCTTATGAACCCTTCTGCTTTGTATCTTACAGATTCCTAAGGGTAAGACTAGGGAAGCCGTCAAAGTGGCTATTGATGTAGGTTACCGCCATTTCGATGCATCCTATGTCTGTCAAAATAAGGAGGAGGTGGGCCAGGCTGTTCGAGAGAAGATTGCTGACGGCACGGTGAAGAGAGAGGACTTATTCTACACCACTAAGGTGCCATGGGTCGGGGGTTGGAAAGGGGTCTGGCAGCCTGGATATGTTATTTAGGACAAACAACAACTTTGGTTTTGGTGTGAATAGCCTCTTTGCCTCCTAATGCTTTGAGGCCCCTTACAGAAAATCAGAAAACAGCAAAAGCTTGTTTTGATCTGAGGCATCTGAACAGCAGTCAGCATTGGTATTTCAAAACCAATTGAGTCCCATACCTTCCATATGTGTTGGACAGACTGAGCAAGTGGCCACAGAGGAAGCCACTCTGATTCCATGGCAGACTCCCTTAGGACAGATCCACGTGCAGCGGACAGTTATTTTGAAAAGGGAGCCAGACTCGGAAACACCGCTGCAAGTCAGCATTGGGTGCACTGACATTTGTAAAGTTTCTTAGGTGGAAACCCTGCTCCAGTGTAAAGAGGTCTCTACAGAATCATCTGTGTGCACATACCTCAGGGCTAACATGTCTTTAGATGGGGCCCCTCAGCAGGACTGTTTGCAGGCATGGATTGTAGGACAACAGAGCCCATGGCCTGGCCTGATCTGCTTTGACTCCTTTCAGAGATGACTTTGAATCTCTTAGGCTGCTTTTCCTGCCCATCTCAGTGCCATTCCACTTCCTTAGAGTCACTCAGATAAATGCCAGTGCTGGTTAGGGATGTGACTGACACTAGGAACAGCCATGAGCCTGCTGCTTCTGATCTTTAAACTACAGTAGGTTGTTTTACTCCGTCTTCTAACTATGATGTTTAGTTTTGGTCCCAGATGTGGGAGATCATGAGCAGTTTTTATTTCTCTCGGTCACTGCAGCTTTGGGCTACTTTCTTCCGACCAGAGTTGGTCCGACCTGCCCTGGAAAGATCGCTGAAGGAGCTTCAGCTAGACTATATAGACCTCTTCCTTATCAACGTGCCATTTGCCATGAAGGTCAGGTTTGGGTTTGCCTTCCTCTGGTTTCCAAGACTATTTCATCACTGGTTTTGTGTCTCTATTACCTCATTCCAGCTAGATTTCCTGGAGGCCTTCCTGAGAGAGGTGGGACTCATTGTGGTAGCAGAAGTGCTGCATGAACGGACGTTTCATGACCGTTGTGTCACCTCCCATTGAGACCTTTTTGTCCCCATCCCAGGGCCTTGAGATGGAGTGAAACTCATTCACCTCCCAGCCTTCACCTCAAAGATTCAGGGAGACCACTGGGCAGGTATCAGTGAGGTGCTGCTGTCTGAAGGCCCTTAGGATTAGTGTCCTCAAGGGTGAGGAGTTAGTGCAAATGGCCGAGGTACAACAGGAAATCCCACCTTCCTCGGACCTCTCTGCCCAGACAGGATGAGGGTTCCTGGGATGGTCCATATTGTATGACCGGGGTCCCGCTGGGCTTCACAGATCCAACCTCTGATTCCAGAGGATTGGCTCACACATCTCGTATGTTCACTCTCTCTGAATAGGGTTATCGCATAAACGGGATCAAAAGCACATTGTGTAGTAGTAGTTCTCAGTCCTGTTATTCACACAAACTGTCCTTGTGAAGGAAGATCGCTTCTAACTGCAGGAGAGCCATTCTCAGTGAAGTTTAGGGGCATGTGGGTGGGAAGGTGCAGATATATGATTCTCAGATAATTCTAGGCTCTTTTGCCCCCTGTCTTCTCTTACACACTCAGTCTCTGTCTCTCTGATTAGTAACCACAGCCTTGTGCAGGTGGCCTGACCAAGTGCCTTCAGCCCCAGGAAAGCCATTCATAGACAAATCCTTCTTCATCCTCTCCTGTCTTTATTCCAGCCTGGGGAGGAGCTTTTCCCCAAGGATGCCAGCGGGAAAATTATTTTAGAAACAGTGGACCTGCGGGAAACATGGACAGTAAGTACTGGTCCTAACACCAGGGGGCAACATGAGAATAGGCAGAAGCCACTGGGAGGGAGGACAGAGGAAGGGGGCTGCAGTGCCCTCAGTCCACCCTCAGCCTCCTGCTGGGCTCCTCTGTACCTCTGCTGTCATCTGCAAGCAAGGATGAATGAGGTCTATTTTAATCTAATCTTGTCTGGGTCTCAGTAGGGGTCCGCTTGCCCCTTGGAGTAGGCTGAGCTTGTCTCCCTTTAAGAGAGTAGCTCAGAAGGCAAACTCTGAAGGAGCTGCAGATCTCCCTGTGACAGAGCAGCACCGCCAGGTTTGGGAGAAGAGTCGCCGTCTAAGTTAGCAGAAGAGGGAAGCCTGACCTTGCTTATGCCATTGCAGAGACTCCTTCACCATTCTAGGAAAGAAGCACAAGGACCTTCTAGTGCGAGTTACTCTTTGGCCTTGACTATGATAATGTTCGTCAAAGAACTATTCTTGACTAACAGCGCAATAGGCACCTGGAAAGGGAAGGAGGAATGAGGGACATTTAAAGCATCCTAAATATCTACTTACTGCCCTGGCTGTGCATGTCATAGACTCCAGGAAATACAATGTGTGTACATAGCAATAAAGTAGATGACAAAAATGATATTCTAAGGTGATAAAACTGTTGGGTTCAAATTGTCATATTATGTTAAAACAGATTTCCAGCTTTTAAAAAGTCCCATGTCAGGTGAAAGGGACAAAGTGCATTAAGGGTTTGCCACCCATTTCCTTCCTCCCAGGCCCTGGAGAAATGCAAAGATGCAGGTCTAACCAAGTCCATCGGGGTGTCCAATTTCAATCACAAACAGCTGGAGATGATCCTGAACAAGCCAGGCCTCAAGTACAAGCCCGTGTGCAACCAGGTGAGTGCCCAGCCCACCGTGGACTCCTTACTGTGTGCTCTGCACATCCTCTTCCTTAAGTAACAACCCCCGTTACTTCATGATGTGCACAGTACAGATGACTGTTCCTTCACTGCAGCAGGAAGTGCCAAAGAAGGAAGGTTGGATGGGGAGGGAAGCCTATGTATCTGTAACTTGGAGATGGCCTTGCATTTCCTATAAGCCTTTCAAGTGCATGAGCCAAATGGGTGGATTTCCAGACTGATCTGGAGCTCAGGAAGGCTGTCAGGTGAGAAGCACAGATTTTGGAGATGTGGCTGTATGGTTGGTAATGAAACACAGAAACGGGTTAGCTCCACCCAGCAAGGTCACAGAATGAACAGGAGGAGGGGAGGATGTCAACATGTAAGGATCAGGCAGGGAGGCACTGGTTTGGGGATTGAATACGAGTTTCCAGGCAGGAGAGAGGAAAAGACGAGAGTGTGGTGAGGGGACAGCCAGAGGAGAGGGCAGAAGCGGTTTAGGGAGCCAGGGGTGGGGCCCGCTGAGGAGCAGCCCATACCCCGGGGATGCAGTGGACACGGACCTGCCTCCACCGCCTTATGGGAAGTCCCGCTGGAGCAGGTGCAGAGAAAGCACAGGAGTGGGCAGCGAAGAATGAGTAAATCATACCAGAAATAGTCAATATAACTCCATGTGCTGCAGATCTGTGATGTTGTAGATGTTGCCAACTGTGATACTGAATAGTTGTATGTCCTTTTGTAAAAACAGTTTGAAAAACATGCAAGAAACCATTCACATAGTTATATTTTATGCAGTATTTTATGACCAGGAATTATTTGTGGGGAATAATCCAAATACGTTGAAATATGTCCCTGTCCCTTCCTTCATTCCCTGCCTCCCTCCACCACCTCCTTCTCTCTCCTTTTCTCAAAATTTATTTGTGACAGACAGCATCTGCTGCCAAGATGCAAGCACCGTGATACTGTAGAGTTTTATGGTGTTTTTAAAGCAATTTGAAATTTATGCTAGAAACCATTCAAATAGCTATATTTTCAACTTATTTTATGATTAGAAATTATTTGTGAAGAATACTTTAAAATACATTGAAAAATAGCCCTGTCCTCTTCCTTCATTCTCTCCCTCTCTTCCACTCAAAGAAATCAGCTTTTTCTTTCCAAAATTGTTCTGCACAATTTGTTTTACTTATTGATCCCTGTGATACAGTTTGACATGACTGTGTTTTCTACTTCCTCTAAATTGGAGGTTAGATTTACAGGCTTGTTCATATGTATGTGTCATTGTGAACTCATGAAATTTAACCAATAGGATTTTTCCTGCCCAGCATAGTTACTGTTGCTGTTGAAGGTCACTTTGTTCTCTTTATGGTCAGGAGGAGCCTCTTCAAGTGAGCTCCATCTGACATGCCCCAGAGCCTCCCTTTCGGCTTTGCTTTCTCCAGTGTTAGATATTCTAGGCTCAATTTGTAGATTGTAGAGACTGCCATCTGGGAAGAAGTGTCTGTAATAATTTCAGACACTAATTAAAAAATATGATGAAAATTGTTTTACGTCCTTCAAAACTGATAGCACATGAGGGTGTTTCGGGAGGTGCATGGAAAGATTACCAATTTGGAAGACAGGGTACATGTAGTACTGTTGTGTTAGATACTTGGTCAAAGGGCTTCTCTAATTTACATGTAACTGGCTCATGTGGTCTGATTCCTATTGATCTTGGCAATTTACAGGTGGAATGTCACCCTTATCTCAACCAGAGCAAACTCCTAGAATTCTGCAAGTCCAAGGACATCGTTCTAGTTGCCTACAGTGCTCTGGGAACCCAAAGAGACCCAAAGTGGTAATGAGAGCGTCAGGTCTGAGCTTGTCAGCAACTCTGTTGGTGACGAGACACTTCTTACATTAAGTTTTAATATGTTTGTACAGAAAGATTCATACATAAACATATGGCAATGGTGGTGTAGTGTATTCCCACATGCCTTCACTGAGCTTCCACCATCTCAACACTCTTGGTTCTTGTTTATGCACATGTGCAAACCCCACTCCAAATGTTACTGTCAACTGTGACATTACGAGAACATTTATACAGCTTCTCACATCTATCTTAGCTTTACAGTTTTTGAGAGGTGGATCACTATAACCCACACCCCTGTGGAGATACAGAGCACATGTACTTCCCCAAGAGTCCTTCGGTGTCTTTTATGGACAATTCTACCTCGCCGTGTTGCTGATTTTTGTGTTTAACTTTAATTAGTTGGCTGTGTCCCAGCACCTGCCTCATGTATAAGAGCAGGCATGGAGCATGTATGCTTTCGTGTCTGGCGTCTTTGACTCACATCTGTCTGTGGGGTTGATCCGTGCTGCTTTAAGTGTCTAGTTCATTATGTTTATTGCTGCATAATATTCCTTTGTGTGGACACAGCACAAGTTTTCTCTCCATTCACCTGTTGATGGAATTATTGGTTATTTCCCATTTGGCACAACTATGAATGAATTTCTGTGAATATTTCTGAAACTCTTAATCATACTGACCATACAAAGCACTTCCCTCAATTATCTGGGGAATTTGGGAAAAAGGTGCCAGCAACACTACATTTCCAGTCCTACACCACAGTCTGTGTGTATTTTCTTTTCTCAGGGTGCCAGAGGACAGCCCATATCTCTTGGAGGATCCAGTCTTGAAGGAAATTGCCAAGAAACACAGTAGAAACCCAGGCCAGGTCGCCCTGCGCTACCAGCTGCAGCGGGGGGTGGTGGTCCTGGCGAAGAGCTTCAATGAGAAGAGAATCAAGGAGAACTTCCAGGTACAGGCCTGCAGTCCCTCCCAGTGAGGAACGCATGCCAGAACTGGGGCTGTCTGTCTTCCCTTACAACATGCAACTATGTCCCTTCATATCACCCACCTCTCCCTGGGTGCCACGGGTGCAAGGGGACGAGGGAGCACTAGCCTCAGGGTCCTAGGTTGTATGGATCCCAGTTGTGACTTTGCCATGTGCTTGTGTGACACTGAACAGTTTTCCTCTGTTTTTTCATTGGTTCAGGGAGTCCATCTGTGCGGTAAAGACCTTTGAAAACCCTGGTTCCTCTCCTTCCCCTCCTTTGCCTGATGAGTCCCTATTTGCATTTCAGGATGAAACCTAAATGCGATTAGCTGCCATGTTGAAACATCCAGGAACCCATAGCACTTGGCATGGCTCTGTTAGGAGGCTGTCCTGGCCTGGTTAGCCTGCATGGCGTGTTTCTGTGTTAGTGTGCTCTCTGGACTCAAACACTACATGTACGCCTCCCCGGGCCAGCTCTCAGCACGTTTCCCCAGCAGAGCTCCTGGCACGTAGCAGGCTAGATAGGAGCTTCTAGACTGGTCAAATCAGCAAATGAATTGGTGGTCTCCACAACTTTCCCCATTTATCCCCAGTGCTTTGTATCACTCAGGGTCTCCAACTTCATCATGAACCTCTAGAGAATGGCGAAAACTGCTGCATCAGCTCTACCTGTTTTAAGATGACACCTAAAATTTCATCATGACTTTAACATTTGCAAAAGAGGACATTTGGATCCTGTTATTTATGATTTATTTGCTCCAAAACCTACACAGGAAAATTTGAGTTCACTGAATTTATGGAAATACCTGATAGGGAAATATAAATCTCATGGTACAACCAAATAGGAAAAAACTTAACATGTTAATACATATCCCTATGGCACCATGGATATTTTAAGATGAATGACAGAGAGATAGATAGATAACAGATAAAGGCACTGAATTTTCCATGAAATTGTGCCCTGGATGAAATACTGAGCTTCTTGCTTTTGTATTTTTTACCAAAAATCTGTCTGCCTCGCTATTAGTGGAATCTTTTTTAGGGGCTGTTCATGTCAAATAAGAACAAATCTGAACTTAGATAAGAATGATGCATTCGAAAGGGAGAACTCTCTGAATGTAAGATGTGTGAGTGTGTCTCATGTCCATTGCTAATATTTTCCCGCTGTGGGAAGAATAAGCTCATCTGGGAAGAGAATGGTGGGGGTGGTGATGGCTGATGAGGAATGCTTCCTGTGGGGTCACCAGGTTATGGGGCGGACTCACAGGGACAGCTCTTCCTTCCACACTGGCTTTAGTTCATGGCTGCGTCTAATTCTAGGGGTGGTAGGGAAACCTGAGAGAAGTTTGTTCGGGTCAGCACGTGTTTTGCCCTGATTGTCAAACTGTCCTTTTTTTTAGGATAAAAAGGCTTTTTCCCCTTTTCTTTTGCAAGCACCTCACTTGGAAAGGTGTGGGGTGGATGAGACGTAAGCCTCTCAATTGTGAAGTGGAGCAGAGGAGAGCGATGGGAATGTGCAGGCAGAAGGGCCTTGTCTCTGCGGAGCTGCCAAGGCACCTGGCTCCCAGGCAGAGGCCATCTGATCTCTCCTTCCTTTTAGGTTTTTGACTTTGAATTGACTCCAGAAGACATGAAAGCAATTGACGGCCTCAACAGAAATTTCCGATATATTAAAATAGAGTTGTAAGTAACTTGAATGTTTTTCACAAGCGGTTTTCTGTCTCATAGAGTATGTCAGAGGCCCTAAACTTCCTGGAATCAGGGAGGCAGGCCTGCTCTCCAGTGTAGGAGCGACAAGGAGCTCCCTGCAGACCTCAGAACAGAGGTCAACTCCAGGGCCCTAACAGTAACATGAGCTGGACCCAGGCCAGACAAGAAGCAAGTCCGCCAGCACTTGTGTCCGTGAATACACTGCTGCTGTGGGCCTCCCCCTGCGCTGAGGGACTTGCCCTCGGGCGGCTTTCCCATTAGACCCAGAGGCACAGTGCCTGCTGCCCACTGCACTTCCAGGTGCCTGTGGAAACGGTTCAACTTTCATTCCTTCAATAATGGAAAAAAGTGATTATATTAATAGAGACTGAGTAATAATGAAACCGGTGTAGATTGTATTCAGGTTTATCCTAACACAAGTGTAAAATTCCTATTTTATGGGGTGGTGGCATCAGCTCTGTCTGGGGGCTGTGGGCGCCCTGCTGTGGCCCTGCTGCGGCCCTGCTGCTCTGAACGTGGGGGATGGGCTGCAGGGGCAGTTTGCCCTGGAGGCGTGGGAGTGGGCGGGGCTCCGGACGCGAGGGCGTGGTTGTCACTCAGAGATTGGAGCAGGGCCTGAAGCTCCCTCAGAGAAACCCTCTCTTGGGCAGTGAGACAGAGCTGCTGAGCTAAGGTCCTGCTTTCTCTTTCAGTGCCGTCCATCACCCTTGGTATCCATTTTCTGAAGAATATTGACGGTGAGTGAACACCATGGGCTTTACCACAATTTCTTCCTTCCAGAGTGTGGACACGATGTCTGTACCTGCTGGAGGTGATGAAAACCAGTGTCTGTGGTTTCAGGCGCTCGCTCACCTTTATATCTCTAAATGAAATAAAAAGATTCCAAAATGAGTATGTTTTGATAATTAAAATAATACATACAAATTACAGAAAATTTGGACAATAACGGGAAAGGTTAGAGTATAAGATAACCTGTAATTAGTCCATATAAACAGACTTAGCTGTTGGTGCAGTTTCCTCATGATTTTTCTGTACAAAAGTGTGTGTTTGTGTTTATATACAATACTGAAATAATCTACAACATAGAGATTTTATACTTTTTTAAACGTTAGCAAAAGTATATTTTCTCAAGCTATTAAGTATTATATAAAAATTTCAGTATTGTATTTAGCTTGTGGTAAATCAGTGCATACTATTAATTTATTAAGTTCTTAGTCATCTGCTTATGTTTTGGCATTTTGATTCTTTCCTGGGTATTTTGCCCTTTCTTCATTTATTCATTTAGCAAAACCCTACTGAACATCCTTATGCACCAGGTATTGTTTACTCAATAAATAAAATAGAAAAGATCAAATTCAAATAAGAAATATATTGAGTGTATAGTCTGGCAGAAGAAGAGTGGCTGATATAAGGAGTATTTAGATGTCAGAAAGGGGTAAGTGCCATTGGAAGATAATTCTGCACAAGTCCTCACATTTGTGCACATGTGATAAAAGCACTGTGCCCTTTATTCTTCACCATTCTTTTCAAAAAGTTTGTTCAGCAAACATCAAAGAATTTAGAGACAGTGGTTTCCTCCAGTGAAATGTAAGGTGCTTATTTAATGTGCAAAGGAGGTAAGAGATAAGGTCCTGGTAGTTCATGGTGGGGAGCATGTGTTCTGTAGGCTTTTGAAAGGACAGGAAGAAAAGGGGAATGATATTGCAGATTCTGAGCAGAACTGCACGAGCTGACTTCTTTTAAAAGGATTTTTTTTGGGTGTTATGTTGAGAAATAAAAGGGGAAAAAGAACCCTGTTTTAGGGCTTTATATAAAATTCATGTGACACATGATGCTGGCTTGGATATAGTATGAGGAGGCACAGTGGTCAGAAGTTGTTAAAGTTTGCATTTATTTGAAGAGTAGAGTCAACATGGCTCTAACCTTGTGAAGTTCTTGCAAAAGGAACAAAAAGGTTTCAAAGTTGACTCCAGGCATTTTGGTTAAGGAACTGGAAGGAAGGAGTTGCTATTTTCTCAGGTGGAGATGAGAAGGGGGGTACAGATTTTTGTGGAAGATGCTGAGTCCAGTTGTAGAACATGTGTGGGATGTCCATTAGGTCTCCAAGGGAAGATGCCGTGTTTGCAAGTCGTGAGTTAGAGAAGAGGTTTAGAACAAAGGGATCTGATTAGGATCCACCAGAACGTAGTTGCCACTTAGAGCCATGGAAACAGATGGTCAGGGATTAGGTAGAGTGAGTGTGGACAGAGAAGAGGGGGCCTGTCATTAAGAGGTTGGCAAAGGAGGCTGAGAGGAGGTCGGGTGCTGCAGGAGGCAGGGGGGAGGTTGTTCTGTCCTAGCGGCAAATGAAGCGACTGATTCAGGGTTCAGGAGTCTAAAGCTAATGACAGAACAAGTAAGACAAGGAATGAAAATTAATGATTACATTTGACAATTGTCCTTCTCAAGGTTAGAGCAATTTGATAGAGGAGTGGAGGCCAGAGCCTGAATAGACTAAGCTCAAGCAAGTGGGGAGAGAGAGCTAGAGTCAGGCCATAGACAGTTTTCAAAGAATTCACTCTAAAGAAGACCACAAGATCGGGCTGTTGCTCATGAAGAAAATGGAATCATGTGAGGGTTTTCTAGGATGGGAGGAATAGCAGCATGCCTCTGCTCTCAGGGGCACACTGGTGCAGAGAGGAAAGTAATGGTGCAGGAGAGAGCTGGGAGAATGGCTGGAATGACATCTGAGTTTCCTATTGAAGCCATAACAAATTATTTGAAACTGGCTTGGAACAACACCTCTAAAGGTCAAAACTTAAAAATCAGCGTCACTGGTCTAAAATCACAGAACAGCAGGCCTGCGTTCCTTCTCTAGGGCATGGGGAAATCATTTCCTTATGGTTCCACTTTCAGAGCCCACCTCCTGTCCCCATTTGTGGGACTTCTCTTCCTTCTCCAAATCAGCTGCACTCTCTGCGAGTCTGTGTGTCCTTCCCCTCCTCTCTGTGGCTGTAACACTCTAGGGTCCCAGCCCTGTGGACTTTGTGATGACACAGGGCTTGGCTGGATAATTCAGGAAGATCCTGCCTCCCCATGATCCTTAATTCCATCTGCCAAGTCCCTTTTGCCAAGCAAGGCGGCATAGCCCCGGGTTTCAGGAGTTAGGGCAGTGCGGCCTCTGTGGCCATTATTCAGTCCACTACACTCCCTTTGTGGTTAACTGGGGGCAAGTAAGGTTTACTTTTCCAATCTTTCAAACGCTAAGTTGAAGTCAGATATCAAGTAGAAAGGTACGTTAACAAAAAAAGGTTCTTTTTAAAGTTGGTATCTTCTTGACCTGTGACCTTACCCACTTCCTTGCACCCTTGTTCATTTCTTAGATCATCAGTCCTTCCCAGGACATGTAGACATCACCTCGTTACACAGGAACTCAAGCTTCTCAGTTTTGTTGTTCACAATTCCTGAGTTTCTACATGTGCCTGCTGCCCACCAGGTGACTAATTCCATGTTTCCTCCTCACGGCTGCTTCACCTTGAAAGCCCAACTCACCCTGAGGCTTCCTCCACACTTAATCCATCCCATCTTCCGCATTAGGAATTGTGGTCAGTGAGTCCCTCCCTTCTCAACCTTTCCTTCCATAGCCATTTTCATCTAAAATTAGGTGAAGTAATAAATTAAATTGAAGAGCTGTCACTCATTCCCTCTACATTTGTCCTTTAGATAGATTTGCTGCTGGGTGAGGGCCCCTGGATATTTCCCATCTCAGCCTGTCCTTGGACCAACCATACAGGACACACACCTTCACAGCCAAGGCAATTGCTCTACTCTTATTTATGGGGACACTTTTGTCTAAATCTGAGACCAAACACCCACTGGACATGGTTATTCACTTGCTGTGTATTAAAGCCTAGGTGACACTATGCTCTAAAGCTCACCACGCAGCTCTAAGTGGAGCAGGAAAGGTCTAAACTAATGACCATGATGTTCTCATTGTGATTTCAGTGAGCAAGTTGTTTGCGTACTCCAAACCCATTTTACTTCAAATAGTTTGTGTAGGTTATTCATGTTGGTTTCAGTTCCCTTGACACATTATTGCTTTGGAAGGGATCTGTGACCCCATCCTGGCCAATGACATGTGAGTGGAAATGCAGGGATGGGGCACATCTTGGAGAATTTCTTTCCCTTCTGAAGGCAGGTGGCACCTCTCCTTTGAAAGTACATGTCTTGGGATGTGGTGTCTGGAATGGCCGAGCTGTCTTCATCTAGCCCAAGGACCATGCCAATATCCTGAGGAAGAGCTGAAGGGTCAGTGCAAAGCTGACCTCGTAGGGTGGCACCAGTGCTCACGTTCCTCTGGACTTGTTTGGAGGTAACACATTTCTGTGGGGTTTAACTCAACATGTGATAGATTTACTTGACCTGGTTGTATTCTAACCTAAGCAGACAGCAAAGTCAACAGTTTTCAACTCACAATTCCCATGCACTTTCCACCTGGCCAGGAGATTCCTAACCTGTGAATATTGCTGATTAATCCTCTGAGAGCAAGAACCCCAGTGGAGTCCATGAGTTTGAATAGCATTATGGGTGATATTAAAATAAAAAATGATGTCAGACAAGACAGTGGTCCTGAAGGAGCCTCATTATACTGCAGGATAGTTGAAGATTTGGTGCTAGCCAGAGAAAGTTTTCTGTTGTGGGGTTTGGGAACACATAACACATTTGGGGAAGTTTGAGTGATCAAATATTGTTATAACACAGAGCACACGTCCAGCAAGGCCAAGACATGAGGCTCACAAAGAAGGATCACAAAGAGGCCACATACTATGGAGCGAAGCGTGACCTTCCTCTGGGGGGCAGACACTGAAAGCCCCAGGGGGCAGCCTTGACTGGGATGGGTGGCCCTGCTGGCCTGTGGGCACTGGCTGGTGAGGGCAAGTGCTGGGGTTCAGGACCCAACTTGGGGAGCCTCTGCCCTTGGATGAAAGATGTTGAAGTGTTTCCACAGCAGCTGTGGAAAGACTACCCCCTGTTCTTGCATTACCTCGGCACCTCTGTAGAGAAGCAGTTGGCCATCAACCTGCCTGTCTCTCTCTGGACTGTGCTCTGCTCACTTCATCTATATGTCCATCTCTTTGATAAATGGCTCTGTCTTGATTAGTGTACCTTTATAGTAAGTCTTGAGTTGAGCCTATTTGAATCTTCCAAATTATTTCTTTATCTAACATATTTTTGCTACTCTAACTCCTTTTTTTGTCCATGAGTTTGTCAATTTCTGAAAGAATTGTGCTGGAATTTTTAGCAGGATTGCATTGAATCTAGAGAATTATTTGGGGAAGAAATAACAAGGAGTCATTTCTGAGTCTTCCAAACATTGGATTGGATCTCTTGATGTATTTAGATATTTTTAACTTCTGCATCAGTATTTTGCATGCTTTAGCATACAAATCTTGCACATATTTTTAATTTGCCCCAAAAAATTTTGTTATTCTTAATCAATAATGGATGTTACTGTTTCTGAAATTTCAAGTTCTAACCCTTTTGTGGCATATGTTTAAACATGCTATTAATCTTTTAAATACTGGCTTTGCATTCTGTGTGCTTACTAAGTTCACATATTAGTTCTATTGGTCTCAAAAATTGTTTTTGGAATTTTTGCTGTTGATAACATCATCTGTGAATAGATGCATCATTATGTGTCTGTTTCTTGTAGATAGCATATAAGAAAAGTTTGCTTTTATCCAGTCTGAATATCTCTGCCTTTTGAATGGAGTGTTTAAACCATGTATATGTACTGTAATTGACAATATGCTGGGTTTATCTCTACCATGTGTTCGTTTCCTATTTGTCTCATTTGTTCCTTGTTTCTTTTTTCTCTTTTTCTGCTTTCTTTTGTATCAACATTCCCTTTGTGTGTATGTAGCTTCATTATTGTCTGATTAGCTTACCTCTTTAAACCTGTCTAGGGATTCTCCAAGGTCTGTACTGAATTCCATGAATGTTTAATAAAAATCCTTTTGTCTGCTTGTTAGAACTGAAAACAGTCTCAGCTCTGTGAAGACTGTGGTAATTGATTAACTAAGAGCTCCCTCATCTACATGTGTTGGGAGTTCCACATTCTAGTAGTTGGTCTATAGTGAAGGGAACTCCTGGACAGAGTGTGGGGCCTCTATTGCTGTACAGTCCCCTGTTCTCTGTACGTGTCATGCAATATGCAGCTTCCTCAGCCCTCCTGTGCTCACCTCAACAAGCCTGACGTGCCCTGCGGTGTTTCCCTTCCCTGCAGGGCGGTCTGGACCGTGTGTCCTGTCAACTACGGCTCTCATGCCTGAGCACCACAAGACTTCAGGATATTTGCTCTGCTTCTTGGAGGCTTCTGCCCTGGCCCCAAGCCTCCACACCCCCTCCCAGCCCCCAGAGCTCAGTAAATGTGCTTGGGGAAAGCACCGCAGTACATTTGGGGCTTTTATTTTAGTAGTTGCTAATCTACAATGCTAGCCCTGCACCATGCCGAAAAGTCTCTCTGCTAGTTTAGAATTCCCTGAGTAGAGGGTTCCTATCTGGGTTAAGGCTGACAGCAGCTCATCACAGTTGGGACATTTATCCATGAAAGAAAACAGCTAGTGAGAGTTAGGGCATGTAGGACGGCTCTTTCCTTCTGGGAACTTGAGTTTGTGTAATATCTGAGTCCTCAGAATTTTCCAGTATATTAAAGTGTGGTTTTATAATTTATCTGGTTTTTATTTTCTTTTTCTTTATCTCTTTCTTGATTATTAATAGCAGTAACGTTCTCCTTCTTATTATACTGCTGCACAGTGAACTTTTGCCTATCTTATTTTTAACTTCTATTAGCCCCTCCCTTTTTCTGATTGTTTGTTTTAAGGAAGGAAATTCTATTTTGGCTTAAGGATTCATTCTTATCTTATTCTTGTGAGGGTTCTTTAGTATTTACTTTAAAAAATTCCACTGCCTAATTGTTTCTATGTTGGTGATTTTCTTTGTAAATTCCTTTTTCGTCTTTGTTTTTGGGGCTTCTCTTTTCTCTGTCTTTCATGCTAGAGATTTTCCTCAAATGACTGTACTCCTGGCTATGTATTCATTTTTAAATGTAAACATTCTAAATTAATACTGACGTTATAGCCAATTGTGCTGTTGCAATTTTCGCTGGTTGTCAGTGTTCCTTGGTTTTGGTTATTTCTCACAATACCATCGGTATGACTTGAATAAAGGATGAGAATTTGCATGTGTTTTTGACAACTGAGACCCATGGAAGGCACAAGTGGAGGCTATGGGAACATGGAAGGGACAGACTGGGGAGGCCCAGCATTCTTGGGTTCAAAACAGCAATGTGAAATGTCCTGTGGTCATGAATAAGGTTGGAAAATAGTGCAGAAATGGCCACTCACCTGCAGTAAGGTGCCCTTCAGGCTAGCAAACATTTATTCAATGCTGCCATGAATAAGACATTAGACACCACCCAGATGAGATCATCCTTCTACACTCTGTGATCTGGATGTAGAATATGACAATCAATGTGAGCACATATGAAACACAAAAATTGGACAAAGATAGAAGTCATTCTCTATGGTATCCCTGTCTGTTGTCAAGTGGAAGGCCATGACAATCTTCACAATTAATAATATTGCTGACCAGCATTTCAGAAAGTGTCCTTGCTAGGTCATCATGGACACACTTCAAAGAGAGCACATATACAAAGGTGTGCAGGCAAATAAAAGCAAGATGCGTTTGAGTACCAATGAGTAATGTGATCATGCTGATGTATACAAAGTCTGCATACAAGGAGGTGAGAGTCACAAAGACTGAGTATTTGAGAAGAAGCTCAGTACTGCTGTGTGGGACTCCATGCTGGCAGGGATTGGAGGAGCTAGAGGTCAAATAAAACTCTCAGTAGTTTAAATTAGTTCAAAAATCAGGCCAGGAGAAAATCACTGGCCCAGCTTCTGAGACCTTGCCATGACATTACTTAACTACTATTGATTATCAAGTTTTAGAATGCAATATAGGAGAGGAAATTAAAACATTGCGATTTCAATTAGGGACTAAGGTAGATAATATTCATGATATTTCAATATGCAGAACAATGTCTGGCAAGGTTTTATAATTAATTACTAAGTGGATGGTTTTGGAGACCTTAGGAGAAGAATTGTAATTACTGGGACCCAGTTCATACTTTTAGTTGGCAACAATCATGCCAAAATAACTTCTTATCTTCGTTTGACGTAGTCTTAAGGGTGCATGGGATGCCCCAGACCTAGTAGAGCTTTTGAATTTCATCTCAGCTTTAGGAAGATGCAGAAATGTGGGCTTGAATTAAGATATGTAGTTGGGTGATGTATTGAGTGTTTATACTTAAAGAAATTTATTGGCCGAAGTTGGCCTGCAGAAAAGTTATCTGTAAAGTGTCAGGTCTTTGTCTTCAAGCCTGTAAAGATTTAGAGGTTATGTTCATCAGATTTGCAGATGGAACAATGCTGAAAGGTAGAGGAAAGACATTGATAGATTGCAACCAGGATAATGAAAGAATTCAAAATTCAGTATAAGAATATCTAAAGTAACGTTGTTAATTTTCCAGAAGAAAACTACTCAGAGTAGGTAGGTAGATATTCAAATATCTTAATGAATATTTTATTAAAGTTTAGTTAGACAGTAGTTCTGCCAAACTTGGGGTATATTCCAATTATCTGGAGGTGATTATTCAATACTTGGATTCCTAGGTCTCACCACACATATGCTGAGGTTGTGAGTTTGGACAGAGTCCACAAAGCTGCATTTCTATAGGGGCACCCTGAGATACTGAAACAGTTTACATTGAACAACTCTGCAATATATTTATCATTTTTAGTCCCATTATTTTACATGAAGACAAAGAATGGCAGCTGTCAGCAAACACATATGGGCTAACATTAGGAACAACCATCTAGTACTTAAGCTACCCAAAAGTGGAATACATTGCCCCATGAGGTAATGCCTTCCTGCACTGAAGAGATTCAAGCATCATTTGATGATACTTCACAAAGGATATTGAAGGCCAGCTTGGAGTACCAGGGGGCCGGTTGAATCTACTACTCCTGTGTGGTCCCTGCTGATCCTGATAGTCTCTGGTGGGAAAATATCATTAAACACTAAGGAAACACCAGTGGGATTGACAACAGAGCATCTCCCCTCTCAGGGGCTGCTTGGGCATTTATCAGTAGGCTGAGGGAATCGTGGAGTGATACCGCAGAGGATCCTCTCTGAGGAGGTGGCCCTGGAGCTGATGCCAATTCCTGAGCAGGAGGGAGTCTGTGAGGCTCTGGGGGAACCTCTGGTTGCAGCACAGGTCTCACTGTGACTCAGATGCCCTCCTAGCCAAGAGCATGGCAAGGGCACAGGCATATCACATGGACTGAATTTGGAGTCGAACCCTCTGCTTTTGATGGGTGACCTGGGAGACATTGGGCCAGAGAACCATCACACAGGTGCTGTTGGGGCTGTGCTGGCCCTGCAGGGAGGGGCGGTAAGCAACCCTGGCACAAGGACAGGTCGCTGAGGAGGACACTGCCCATGCAGCCCTGTGAGCCTCTCAGGGGGCATGTAACGCTGTATTTCACCTGCTCCATTTGTGTCAGGGCTGGATGGTTTGTCCCAGCCACTAGGCAACATTCTCTTTGTTGCTTCTCAATGGATTTCCACCTGTCCAGGGAAGATTATATTCGTGTTTGACATTTTATTCCCATGAAAATCGAATACTTTTCTTTTAACTCTGTGTCACTCTTTCTTTCAGGATCACAGAGACCTAACTGAACACTGTCCTTTCTTTGGTCAAATCTCCTTTCAGAGTAACTTGGGCTCCATCCAACTCTGCTTAGTTCTTGTGTAAATAATCATTGTGCTGCCCTCCTAACAAAATGTTTTAAAACAATCCTGCCTGGTCTCAGATGGCACATGATACTGTAGGCCTGAAGTAACTGACTTGGTGTGGGGAAGAAGAAATTCCTCATCCCAGCATCCTCTATGCTGGTGCTGATGGGGTAAAACCAACCTGGGTCTCCCTTGGTGGAGTTGTTGTAAATGAGATTGTTACTTTATTGCTTTTTTGGACAATTCACTGTTAGCTTAGAGATATGCAACTGATCTTTGCATATTCAGTTTTGTGTCTTCAACCTAACTAAACCTGTTAATTTGTTCTAAGCTATTTGGCAGAATCTTTAGGATATTATAGATATAAGATCATATCATCTGTACATGGAGAGTATTTTATTCTTCCTTCTTGATTTGTATGCCCTTTATTTCTTTTTCTTGACTGATTACTCTGCTGAATAGGAGTGGTAAGAGTGGCATCCTTATCTTGTTTCTGATCTTAGAGGAAAATAAGCTTTTTACCATTGCCTATTATCTCTGGGCTCATCATATATGGACTTTATTATGTTGGTGTACATACTTTCTATACTTAGTTGTTTAGGTATTATCATGGATGGGCACTGAAATTTGTCAATACTTTTTCTGCATCTATTGAGATGATAATGTGAGTTTTGTTTTTCATTCTGTTAATGTGATGTATCACATTTATTTGTATATATTGACCACCACTGTCTCCTAGGGATGAATCCCTCTTGGTAATGGTGTATGATCCTTTTAATGTACTGCTCGATATTTTTGCTCAGTGTTACTTCTGAATTTTATATCTATATTTAACATGGACTTTGGCTTATAGTTTTCTTTTCTTCCAATGTCCTAACCTAGCTCTGGCATCAGGGTAATGCTAGCCTCATAAAATCAGTTTATGGGTATTCCCTCCTTTTCAATATTTTGGAAGAGTTTGTGAAGAATTGGAGTTAATTCTTCTTTACAAGCTTGATAGAATTCCCTCAGGAAACCATCCAGTCTTGAGCTTTTTTAGCTGGGAGATATTTACTTATTTATTTAACAGATTCATCTGTTTACTTGTTATAGGTCTTTTCAGATTTTCTATTTCTTCATGATTCAGTCTTGAAGCTGTAAGTTGCTATGAATTTATCCATTTCTTCTAGGTTGTGAAATGTGTTGATATAGAAATGTTCATACCCGTCTCTCATGATCGTTTGTATTTCTGTCATATCAGCAGGAGTGTCTCCTTTTCATAATTTTATTTGGACCTTCTCTTTTACAAGTTAGTTTAGTGAAAGATTTGTCAATTTTGTTAACATTTGTCTTTAAACACTGGGAGCCATCTGTTTGAAACATAAACATCACAGAACCAGGTTACTGTTCCCCTGGGACTGTTCAATCAGAATTGAACAATGAAATAATCCATTATAAATGGTGTTGTTGAACTCTCTTACCTGAGGACAAGTTACCATTTATCTTGAGGATAAATCTGCTTAGCTATATAAAAGGATGAGCTTTCTTTCTGACTTTTTAATCTCATTGGCAGATTACCTATGATGTCATATTGCAGTCTGGTTTAATGAATATTCAATAATAAATCCATTTCCTATTATCTCTACATGTGTGGAGAGGAGTATTCTGGGTTGCAGCCAGTTTTATTTTTAATTTTTCCTTAATCTAAGTGAGGAAAAACTTGACAGTCAGTGCCCCAAGTATCATAAAAAAGATTGCCATTGTCACCATGTGCCCAGTTTCCACCTTCAGTGACACAGAACTACCTTCCGTGTCTAGGGTCCTCCGCAGGTCTCTCCATTAATGTCACACACCATGGGCATGTGGAACCCCTTTGTGTATCCTTCCCACCTTCCTCTCACTGAGGGAGCAAGGTCAGCCTTGGCTCCTAGGAGCCCGTGATAGTTGAGAGGCCCAATCTCCTTAATAAGGGTCTACAGCAGTGCATGGTATATTTGATTAGTACCTGGCATTGCATTTTGTAGGGCATTCAGGAAGAGTATGCCTGTGTTTTGGGCACTCCAGATGTACTTTCTCATTGCTATCAAGGGTATCACTGCACCCCTCTTTTAAAAATACTGCTGACTCACAGTGAACACAGAGGCCTTTGATAACATGTTATCAGTTCCAAAACCACAAGCTGGCTTGCCTTACTTTCTTGAGTCACATAGAATTTCTCTTTTGGTATCAGCTGGTTGGAAATAATCTCATAAAGTGAAGCCATTGTTTGAATCACTTTATTTCTTACAGCTCTCTCCCAGTGTTCTGGGGTTGGTGCCCCCTTCCCAGAATGCACACAGTGGATCTCTTGGTACACTTATGTTTCTAAGGCCTGTCATCTAGTGTGTCTGTATTTGACATGGAAACCAGAAAAGGTGAAGGAAAATAAGTCCTAAAAGTAGCTGGTTTACCCTGAAAATGGCATGAGGAAATGGTGCACCAGCTAGGGACTGGTATGTCGATGGCTGAGGGTAAACCCCTCATGTTCCCTCCCACCCCCACCTGCATTCAGCAGGACAGATCCAAAGCTGAATAGCCAAAGAAAGGGCTGGGTGAGGACAGCAGATCTGAAATTGTTTGTGGGTGATGTGTGTGTGAGAAAGTGAGTTGTGTTGAGCAAAATCTTTCCTGTGCACATATATTTATTGGTATGTTTTTTGCTCTTTCTCCTTTGAACTCTCAGACTTCACAGGGCCTGTGGTTGCAATGTACTGTGGTCTCTGAGGGCTGTTGTGTCAGAGTTCCTCTGCATCTCATTTGTCCCCTTGGGGTTAGGTTAGCTGTCTCTTCAAACCAAACATGAAGGACCTTCTCCAGGAAACAGACTCAATCTTGGGCACACTTGGGCTGCCCTGGTCATCCGTCAGACTGGCTCAACCTTCACATTGGATTGAACCTTTTCTCCATCCTAAGCACTAGATCATGAGAAGCTGAAACACACTCAGACTGAACAGGAAATCTAGTTTGTGGTGAAACAAACCTTTTGCTTACTGAAGGAATCTGATTCCTCTCAGAACATCTTTTAGCCTTGTCACACCCACCACTTTGTCATGACTTCCACAGAGCTATCCAGCTGCACAATGTTCTGTAGTTGCTCAGTAATCCAGAATCTTTCTCTCTGCCAGGTACGGAATTCAACAACAGACCCATCCCCTTCTTTACTTTTCTGATGCGTCTCCCCTGAGGCTTTGCCAGTCAGCTTGACTTGGTGCAGGGAACGTGTCATTAGCACCTGGCAGCGTATTCTGTATACAATACAAGAACTTTGACCTGCCTGGAGGGCTAATATCCTGTAGTTTCTGCCTCACTGTTATGAAACATATGACTGCACCCCTTTTCAGAAATACTGCTGAATCACAATGAACAGAGGATTTTGACAGCTCTGGGTCACTTGGGTTTCTGGGGGCCTTGGCGGTGATGTCCGAGCATTCACTGCCTTGGGCCACGCATCACACACCAGCTTTCCCTCTGGAGGGAGGAAGACAGTTTGGGCTCCTGGTTTCTGTTCCTTTCTGTCAGTTTCTCCTTCCATGATCCAGATCCCTGAGTTCAAGAGGAAAGGAGAAGCCACAAGGGCATCTGCCTAGACTGGCATGATGCTTTCCTTCCCACTGAAGGCCCGTTAGACTTCACTGTCAAGGGACGGTGTCTCCACTTATCAATACTCAACTGTGTCTGGATAAAATAGAGGTGGTTTCTTACAATATTCTACTGGTTAGGAGTGAAGGCAAATTCTGGGGTGCTAAGACCCCCACCCCTTAAGATCCAATCACCACCAAACAGATGGTCCCCCACCCCTTAAGATCCAATCACCAACGCAGAACACACCCTACTCCTACTCCTTAAAAACGCGCTTCCTCACCCAAGAGCTACTGCTCCCTCTCTCTGGGGGCAGCCATTTTCTCTTTCAGATAATAAAATCTCTTGCGTGGTCCCATGTCTCCTGAGTTGTTCTGGGGTAAGGAGGGTCGCGGCGAGATACCCTTTCAAGGAGCACGTCCCAACCACTAGCCACACTCAGGGAGTGGGAATTACACAAAGGCATGGCTCCCAGGAGACAGGCATCACTGGGGTCCTCTTGCCATGTGCACCTACTCCTCTGATGGACCCCGACCTCCCTGAGAGCATCCTATCCCATCGGCAGCCTTTGAGAAACCTTAGATAACAGGAGAGGTGTGTGAAGCAAAGGATAATCACCACCAATTACAAAGGGAAGATAGAGTTTAAAAACCATATGCTGTAAGGCATGACAACAGTTCCGAAATATTTCAGGCTAGTGTTTAAATGCCAGTTTTATGAGAACTCTTAAAAGAGAAACAGGAGCATGATACTCTGATATAACTTACAAGGAAGAAAAGTCTCTTTTACTGACAACATACCTAGGCTGCTGAGTCAGGAAGTAAGGAAGAACATGTGTCTTTGCACTTAAACAGACTGTTTAGTGTGAACTGCAGATAAATATTGCAAGGGTTGTTAGACAAATTTATAACCTGTTGAATGATGTGTTGAAGGCTATTAAATCAATTGGAAGAATGTCCTTGTGACCCTGACCCAGAACTTGGCCTTAAATTTAACAATGAAACTATAAAGGGGATGCTGATCAGTTCTGTAGCTGACACAATGTTGGGATAAATAATAAATTCGTGCAGTAATAGAATCAGGCAGAATTTTGACTTTGAACAGCCAGAGGGATGGGTTGGAAATAATAGGATAAAATCCAATGCCTCAGGCTGGGGATCTCTCTCAAGTACAAAGTGCACAAATATGAGAAGAGGGAAGCATGGCGTAATAATGACAAAACACCGTTCAGAGGAGTTTATCTAGCAGAGTTCCTTACCACTGAGAGTGTAGCTTCACTAATATGGCTTGTTGGACTGCATTCATAGAAGCCAGAATAATGTGAGCACAGAGGAATGAGTGATTCAGCCCACCCAGCGAGGTCATGGAGGACCTCGTGTAGGATGTGGGCAGGGCACCTGCCGTTAGGGTCAGTAGGCAGGCGTGCCTGAGGCTGATGGGAATGAGGGGTGTGGGTAAAATTGTAATTTATCCAGAATATCTCAGCAGGCTTTAGTACATACGCATATCAACAGGAGCTCAAGGGTGGAGAGAAGAATTACTTTAGTGGATTTGCATAATTCCTCAGGGGTGGAGAGAAGTTTATCTCCATATCAATGGGTAATTACCTGGGCAACTGAGGGCTTATCTGTACCTGAGAGGTGAGTGGAGGGCCATTTTTGCTGCTGGTGGAGCAGGAGAGAGAGATGGGCCAGACCGCAATTTGTAAGCAATAAATGGGTTTTAAACTTTATTTCTTCCTTTGGCTGATTTCGGTTTTTAAAAGTATTTTGCCCCTGGATTACCTTTCCCCAGACTTACACCTGGCACAGTTGGTAGGATTCCTCTGACCTCAAAAATCTGGCATAATGGGTGTGACCTTTTGGAGGGCTGCCCCTAGAAATGATGGGGAGAAGTGGTGCTCGCACTGAGGGACGTGTATCTACACTCGTGTGGTCATGGAGGCGCCACCACTGCTGCTGGCCATGCCGAACCCAGCCTGTGGCCTGAGCCTAAGGCTACTGCTTCTGCCACTGCTGCCAGCTGGAGCCTGGTCACAACTATGGAAAGAAGCAGAGGTCCTGTACATCTTAATAGAAAAGCAGCTGGCTGCTATGTACCACACCTTGTTGGCTATAGAGCCCATCGATGGAAAAGCTCTGACCAAGGTAATAACCACCTATCTCCCATCGTGAGGTGGGTGAGGGACTCGACCCAAAGGCCACAAAGTGGTGGGGCACAGACACCTACCATATATCATGTGACTGGCCATTTGCCTTTGGTATTCCCAGGGAATATTGAAGCTGATGCATTGACCCAGGTGTCCTGGCTAGAAGGAAAGCCTGACTCTGATGTGGCCCAATGGCTACATCAGTGTTTGTCGAACGTAGGCCAAAAGACAATGTGGGCTGTAGCCCATCAGTGGGGTGTGCCATTGACCTCTGAAGAAGTCAGCCAATCCCAGAAGGTGTGCCCTGCACATTGTGCAGATCAGCAAACCACCAAGAGGGGCCTAGAGCATCTCTTTGCGGCTTATGGCCGGTCACTGATGATTGAGAGCGATCAAGGCATCCACTTTATTGGACATGTATTGCAAAGATGGGTGCAACAATTAGGAATAAAATGGACGTGGCCTTGGACATTTCAACACATGGATCAGCAATGGCTGGCTCTTCTGGCATCTTGGGGAATAGGCCTGGAAGCTGGCCTCCTGCATATTCCTGTAATAACAGCAAAGTGGCCCCCCAAAATCATGGTTATTTGCTTCTACAGTCCTCGTGTCCTGGATGCAACCCCTGGCTGCAGCTGACATGTGATGGCTGAAATGGACGAGCTTTGGACTTAATCTGCAGCGGACTTTGAACCTAGCTGAATCCTCTGGCTTGAGAATTACTATGCTTATATTGCTGTTGTCAAGAAAAAAAATGCTTAAAGAGAGGCTTGACTTTGTTTCATGTTCAGTAAAAGTTTTATGGGCAATCTAGCATGGTTTTCAGGAATGAGTAAACAAGTGTAGAAACATATTTTGTGCCTAGTGATTGTTCTGTAAAGTACATTTACTTAATCTGCATAGGCTGAATCCTCTGGCTTGAGGATTGTCATGATTGCTGTTGCTATTGTATGTCATTAGTTTGGTTGGAAGAGGGGGAACAAGTAAATTGTAAGGTGAGAATTCTGGACAGATGACCTGTGGGTAAAATTGTAATTTATCCAGTATATCTCACTAGGCTTTAGTACATATACTACTGGTTTCAGTGCAGATCAACAGGAGCTCAAGGTAGGAGAGAAGAATTACTTCAGTGAATTTGCATAATTCCTCAGGGGTGAAGAGAAGTTCATCTTCGTATCAATGGGTAATTACCTGGGCAACTGAGGGTTTATCTGTACCTGAGAGGTGAGGGGAGGGCCGTTTTTTGCTGCTGGTGGAGCAGGAGAGAGAGATGGGCCAGACTGCAGTTTGGAAGCAATAAGCGGGTTTTAAACTTTATTTCTTCCTTTGGCTGATTTCAGTTTTTAGAAGTATTTTTCCCCGGAATTTCCTTTCCCTGGACTTACAAGGGGGGAAGGAAGAGGCTGTTCCAGGAGGAGGCAGCAGCTGATACGCGGCCAAAACTACACAAAGGTGTCCTGAAGCTCAGACAACTGCTTTGCTGAGACATTTGCTTTGCTGAAACATTCAAAGAAACAAGACGGAGAATCCAAAGGTGGAATGAGGTCTGATCCAGGGAAAAGGATTATGAAATTCCCTAAGGAAGTTTGTTTCATGTGTGCTCAGGAACAGGCATGGAGCTCTGTTCAAGGAACTCTGAATATCACTTTTTTGGTGGACATTTTGGACCAAATGAAGGGTGAGGATCTTAACTAAGGTCCTAAGGTACAATTAGTGTTTCAAAATGACCAGCCTAATGATTATTTTGCATCTTGTTGGGTAAATCTGATATTGTTATCAGGGACAAATTGCCACGGTTGATTTTCATTTTTAAACTTAGGAGTCAAGGGTGAGTGATGTTGAAGAGAAAAGTCAAACTCCTGTGCTGTGCCTGAAATTTCCATTGCCACTCCTGTGAGATATGCCTGCAGAGATGAGAAAGAGTTACAAAGAAGTCAGTAGGCTGCATACGGTTTTATTTCCCAATCCGTGTGGACTTAATCCCAGCCCTGCCTCTCGTTGCACTGGGTATAAATAATGAAAGCTGGAGCCTTGACTCCTCCTTGCCTCTCAGTCACGAAAGGTAGGGAAGGCAGGCGGACAGGACAGACTCGAGGACGGTGATGGACCTCAAGCACAGTCGTTCTGTGAAGCTTAATGATGGGCACTTCATGCCAGTGCTTGGACTTGGTACTGCTGCTCCTGATGAAGTAAGTAGAAGCCAGGCAGCTGGAGGGTTGAACACAAAAAGCCCATGAAAGGTGGCAGCTGCATGTGCCAGAGCCTGGGACACCCTGAGTGACTTGGCGGGGCCGATCTGGGCCTTCATTTCAGCAGTTCCCTTTGCACTGAGTGAGACAAGCTAATGACGCTGTGGATTCAGAGGAGATCATTTTGAGGGTGGATTCTCTTTATTATTGTTATTATTTTGGTTACTGAAAGTTTGGATGCTTCCATGTATTTTGGGCACTTGGGATGACTTACTTTATTTGTGGGACAACAACCCCGGGTAAGTACTGTTCCTCTGCTTCTTTCTTATGTGTTTAAAATCTGAGTTCAGGCTGCTCTTTCCACACAGAGCAGCCACCTGAAACAGAGCTGCTGTGCCCTCTGCTAGAAACTCCTGGTAGGCAGGGGGCCCAGGAGGAAAGGACCCCCCACAGGACCACGTGGTAGCAGCTTTGCTCTCATTGTTGGTGCAGGAGGTTTTATATCACGTAAACCTTTCTCTGAGAAAAAGGTGCTATTCCTGCAAGCATTAGGTGTTTGCAAAGGAAGACATAGGGGCACAGAGTAGTAATGGAGATGGAATCGGGCTTCTCACCGAATGTATTACCCACATGTCCACATGGTGAGTGCAGTGTATGTAGAGTGCCCAGCTCAGGTCACAGGGTGAGGCAGGGTTCTGGGTTATTAGGTGCAACTGTCTACATAAATGATAGACAGTAGCACATGCCATTTTGGTAGAGGTGGGACATGAACTATCAACAGCAAGTGGCTGCCAGTCTCCTTACAATGATGTGATCCCCCTCATACCCGCCATTACGCCTCAGCACAGGGGGTGCCTATTCTAGAGACACGGGCCTCTGCTAATGGTTAGATTCCCAGGGTCTCAGGGTCTAGCACAACGTCAGGCACACAGGAGGCACTTAATGAACGCTTGTTGCATAAATGTTGCATGAGAGCATCTGGGGAAGGAAAACTAGAAAACAATCATGATTGTCTCTAAACTGAGTTAAAGAGCCCAGTTCCGTGGACACTGGATGGAGGATCAGTATTTCGGCTTGTTTCCAATTCCAAGCCAAAAACTGATTCTCTGATATCTATATATTTACGTTACCTTCACCTTCACCATCACCTCCATTTCCATACCCATCTATATCTGCAGAAGATTATTCCACGTGACAAATTATTTCCTGTTAGCTACTTCCTTACAAGGAATTCTTTACTGATTGAACCTTGTGTTTCCAGGTTCCCTGGTGAGGCCCAGGTCACCAACTCATTCCCATGTGGAGTGAAGCCTGTGCTCCCAGAGTACAGGTTTGGTTCCCAGGCCACAACCACCAACCTGGGCACTAGGAGACCCATAGTAAGAGCTGGGGAAATGCTATTAAGGAAATAAATCGCTTCTGTGCGAATGGGGCTGCTTACAAATCCTCTTACTCTGTATCTTACAGGTTCCTAAGAGCAAGGCTAGGGAAGCCACCAAAGTGGCTATTGATGTAGGTTACCGCCATTTCGATGCAGCCTACGTCTATGAAAATGAGGAGGAGGTTGGCCAGGCCCTTCGAGAGAAGATCGCTGATGGCACAGTGAAGAGAGAGGAGTTATTCTACACCACCAAGGTGCCACGGGATGGGCTGGCAGGGGTCTGTTAGGCTGGATATGTTATTTATGAAAAACAACAATTTTGGTTTTGGTGTGAATAGGTCTTTCCCTCCTAATGCTGTGAGATTCCTATGGAAAAACAGAAAACCATAAAGTCTTGCTTGATTTGAGGCAACTGAGCAGGAGTCAGCACTCGTTTTACAAACTGTATTGTGCCCCTTACGTTCCATATGTGTTGGACAGACTGAGCAAGTGGCCACAGAGCTGAACACTCCTTTGATTCCTCAGCAGACCCTTCAGGACAGATCCAAGTGTGGTGGACATATTATTTACAAAATAGCCAGACTAGGAGTCCCTTCTCCAAGTCAGCATTGGGTGTACTGACATTTGTAAAGTTTCTTAGATGTAAACCCTGCTCCAGTGTAAAGAGGTCTCTACAGAATGATCTGTGTGCACGTACATTAAGGCTAACTTATGTTTGGACCAGGGCTCCCAGCAGTACTGTCTGCAGGCGTACACAGTAGGACTGCAGAGCCCATTGTCCTGTCCTGACCTGCCTTGACTCCTTTCAGAGATGACTTTGAATCTCTTACACTACTTTTCCTGCCCACCTCGGTTTCATTCCGTTTCCTTAGAGTCACTCAGATAAATGCCAGTGCCAGTTAAGGGTGTGACCAACACTAGGAGCAGCCACACAGCCCACCGCTTCTGATCTTTAGACCACAGTAGATTGTTTTGCTCTGTCTTCTAACTATGATGTTTAGTTTTGGTCCCAGATGTGGGAGATCATGAGCAGTTTTTATTTCTCTCGGTCACTGCAGCTTTGGGCTACTTTCTTCCGACCAGAGTTGGTCCGACCAGCCCTGGAAAGATCGCTGAAGAAGCTTCAGCTGGACTATGTAGACCTCTTCCTTATCCACGTGCCTGTTGCCATGAAGGTCAGGTTTGGGTTTGCCTTCCTCTGGTTTCCAAGACTATTTCATCACTGGTTTTGTGTCTCTGTAACCTCATTCCAGCTAGATTTCCTGGAGGCCTTCCTGAGAGAGGTGTGACAGTGTGGTAGATGGAAATGCTGCATGAAGGGACATTTCATGACCATTATGTCACCTCCCATTGAGACCTTTTTGTCCCCATCCCAGAGCCTTGGATGGAGTGAACAAGTTTACCTCCCAGCCTTCAACTAAAAAATTCGGGGAGACTAGTGGGCAGCTATCAGTGAGGTGTTGCTGTATGTAGGCCCTTAAGATTAGTGTCCTTGAGGGTGAGGAGTAAGTACAGATGGCTGAGGTGTGATGGGAAATCCCACCTCCCCTTGGACCTCTAAGCCCAGACAAGGTGAGCCTCCCTGGGACGGTCCATATTGTATGACCGGGCCCCGCTGGGCTTCACGGATCCAACCTCCTCTTCCAGTGGATTGGCTGAAACGTCTCCAATCTTCAATCGCTCTCAGTTGGGTTATTGCATAAATGGGATCAAAAGCACATTGCATAGTAATAATGCTCTGTCCTATCATCTGCACCAGCCTTTCCTTGTGAAGCAGGATCACTTCCAACTGCAGGAGAGCCATTCTCAGAGAGGTTTAAGGGTGTGTGGGTGGGAAGATGTGGATATACTTTGTCGCCAATTCTTAGATGATTCTGGGCTCCTTTGCCCTGTCTTCTCTTACACACCCCATCTCTGTCTCTCTCTGTCTGATTAGTAACCACAGCCTCATGCAGGTGGCCTGACCAAGCGCCTTCAGACCCAGGAAAGCCATTCATAGACGAATCCTTCTTCATCCTCTCCTGTCTTTATTCCAGCCTGGGGAGGAGCTTTTCCCCAAGGATGCCAGTGGGGAAATTATTTTCGAAACAGTGGACCTGCGGGAAATATGGACAGTAAGTACTGGTCCCAACACCAGGAGGTATCTTGCAAGCAGGCAGAAGTCACTGGGGTGGGGAGGGTGGTCAGAGGAAGGGGGCTGTGGCCCCCTCAGTCTGCCCTCAGCCTCCTCGCTGGGCTCCTCTGTACGTCATTGCTGTCATCGGCAAAGCAAGGATGAATGAGGTCTATTTTAATCTAATCTAATCTTGTGTTGGTCTCAGTAGGGGTCTCTTTGCCCCAGGGGGATGCTCAGAAGGCAAACTTGGGAGCAGCTGGAGGTCTACCTGTGACAGATAAGCACCCCCACTTAGGCAGAAGAAGTGCTGTCTGAATTAGCACAAGAAGGAAGGCTGACCTTGCTTAGGCCATTGCAGAGACTCCTTCACCGTTCTAGGAAAGAGGCACAAGGACGTCCTCCTAGTGAGAGTTCCTCTTTGCCCTTGAGGACAATACCATTTGTCAGAGAACTGTTCCTGCCTCATGCTGACATAAACACATGAAAGAGGACAGGAGGCAAGGGGGACATTTAAGCATCTTAATATCTACTTACTGTCCTGGCTGTGCATGTCATAGACTCCAGGAAATACAATGTGTGTACATAGCAGCAAAGTAGATGAGGAAATAATATATTAAGATGATGAAACTTTTGGGTTCAAATTGTCATATTATGTTAAAACAGATTTCCAGCTGAAAGGGCCAAAGTGCATTAAGGGTTTGCCACTTGTTTCCTTCCTCCCAGGCCCTGGAGAAGTGCAAAGATGTGGGTTTAACCAAGTCCATCGGGGTGTCCAATTTCAATCACAAACAGCTGGACATGATTCTGAACAAGCCGGGCCTCAAGTACAAGCCCGTGTGCAACCAGGTGAGCGCCCAGCCCACCGTGGACTCCTTACTGTGTGCTCTGCACACCTTCCTTAAGTAACAACCCCCGTTACTTCATGATGTGGACAGTACAGATGACTGTTCCTTCACTGCAGTAGGAAGTGCCAAAGAAGGAAGGTTGAGTGGGGTGGGAAGACTATGTATCCATGACTCAGAGGTGGCCTTGAAGTTCCTCTGAGCCAGTCAAGGGCACGAGCCAAATGGGCACATGGCCAGACTGATCTGGAGCTCAGGAAGGCTGTCAGGCAACAGGGGCAGATTTTGGAGGTGTAGGTTTATGGGTGGTAATGAAACTCACAGAAACGGGTTAGCTCCCCCGAGAAAGGTCACAGAATGAACAGGAGGAGGGCAGGATGTCAACATGTAAGGATCAGGCAGGGAGGCACTGGTTAGGGGATTGAATACGAGTTTCCAGGCAGGAGAGAGGAAAAGAGGAGAGTGTGGTGAGCGGACAGCCAGAGGAGAGGGCAGAAGCGGTTTAGGGAGCCAGGGGTGGGGCCCGCTGAGGAGCAGCCCATCCCCCAGGGATGCAGTGGACATGGACCTGCCTCCACAGCCTTATGGGAAGTCCCGCTGGAGCAGGTGCAGAGAAAGCACAGGCGTGGGGAGCGAGGTAATGGGCAAATCATACCAGAAATACTTTTTAAATGTAACTCCATATGCAGTGGATCCGTGATATTATAGATGTTGCCAGCTGTGATACTGAATAGTTGCATGGCCTATTGGCTAAACAGTTTGTAAAACATGCAAGAAACCATTCACATAGTTATTTTTATATAGTATTTTATGACTAGGAATTATTTGTGGAGAACAATTCAAAATATGTTGAATTATGACCCTGCCCCTTCTTTCATTACCTGACTCCCTCCACCACCTCCTTCTCTCTCCTTTTCTCAACATTTATTTGTGACAGACAGCATCTGCTGCCATGCAACAAACACCATGATACTGTACAGTTTTATGGACTTTTTGTAAAATAATTTGAAATTCATGCTAGAAACCATTCACTTATATTTTCAGCTTATTTTATGATTAGAGACTATTTGTGAAGAATAATTTAAAATACATTGAAATATGTCCATGTCATTTTCCATCTTTTTGTCCACCTCTTTCACTCAAAGAAATCAGCTTTTTCTTTTTAAAATTGTTCTGCACAGTTTCTTTGTTTTATACAATTTTTAAAATAAACATATTATTGATATACACTCTTGTGAAGGTTTCACATGAAAAACAATGTGTGGTTATTACATTCACCCACATGATCAAGTCCCCCCCTTGCATACCCCCATTGCAGTCACTGTCCATCAGTTTAGTAAGGTGCCACAGAGTCATTACTTGTCTTCTCTGAGCTACACTGTCTTCCCTGTGACCCCCCCACACCATGTGTACTAATCATAATATCCCTCAGTCCCCTTGTTCCTCCCTCCCCATCTGCCCTCCCCCACCTCTCCCCTTTGGTAACTGCCAGTCCCTTCTTGGAGTCTGTGAGTCTGCTGTTGTTTTGTTTCTTCAGTTTTGCTTCATTGTTATACTTCACAAATGAGGGAAATTATTTGGCACTTGTCTTTCTCTGCCTGGCTTATTTCACTGAGTGTAATACCCTCTAGTTCCATCCATGTTGTTGCAAATGGAAGGATTTGCTTCTTTCTTACGGCTGAATAGTACTCCCCTATGTATATGTACCACTTCTTCTTTATCCATTCATCTACTGATGGACACTTAGGTTGCTTCTTGGCTATTGTAAATAGTGCTGTGATAAACATAAGGGTACATATGTCTTTTTGAATCTGTGATCCTATTTTCTTAGGGTAAATTCCTAGGAGTAGGATTCCTGGGTCAAATGGTATTTCTATTTTTACTTTTTTGAGGAACCTCCATACTACTTTCCACAATGGTTGAACTAATTTACATTCCCACTAGCAGTATAGGAGGGTTCCCCTTTTGCAGCATCCTTTCCAGCATTTGTTGTTCTTAGTTTTTTTATGCTGGCCATTCTAACTGGTGTGAGATGATATTTGCATTTCCCTGATAATTAGTGATGTTGAGCATCTTTTCATGTGTCTGTTGGCCATTTGAATTTCTTCTTTGGAGAAGTGTCTGTTCATATCCTCCGCCCATTTTTTAATCAGGTTATTTCCTTTTTGGTTGTTGAGGTATGTGAGTTCTTTATAGATTTTGGATGTTAACACTTTGTTGTATATGTCATTTACAAATATATTCTCCCATAATGTAGGATGCCTTTTTGTTCTGTTGATGGTGTCCTTTGCTGCACAGAAGCTTTTTAGGTTGATGTAGTCCCATTTGTTCATTTTGGTTTTGTTTCCCTTGCTAAAAGAGATGCATTCAGGAAGAAGTTGCTCTTGGTTATATTCAGGAGATTTTTACCTATGCTGTCTTGTAAGAGTTTTATGGTTTCATGACTTACATTTGGGTCTTTGATCCATTTCGAATCTACTTTTGTGTATGGGTAAGACAATAACCCAGTTTCATTCTCTTGCATGTAACTGTCCAGTTTTGCCAACACCAGCTGTTGAAGAGGCTGTCATTTCCCCACTGTATGTCCATGGCTCCTTTACCATATATTAATTGACCATATATGCTTGGGTTTACATCAGGGCTCTCTAGTCTGTTCCATTGGTCTACATTTGTTCTTGTGCCAATACCAAATTGTCTTGATTACTGTAGTTTTGTAGTAGAGCTTGAAGTTGGGAAGCAAGATCCCTCCCTGCTTTATTTCTCCTTCTCAGGATTGCTTTGGCTATTCGGGGTCTTTTGTGGTTCCATATGAATTTTAGAACTATTTGCTCTAGTTCATTGAAGTTTGTTGTTGATATTTTGATAGGGATTGCATTGAATCTGTAGATGGCTTTAGGCAGGATGGCCATTTTGACAATATTAATTCTTCCTATGCATGAGCACAGAGTGTATTTCCATTTATTGGTATTTAATTTGTCTCATGAGTTTCTTGTCATTCTCAAGGTATAGGTCTTTCACTTCCTTTGTTAGGTTTATTCCTAGGTATTTTATTCTTTTTGATGCAATTGTGGATAGAATTGTTTTCCTGATTTCTCTTTCTGCTAGTTCATCATTAGCATATATAAATGCAACAGATTTCTGTGTATTAATTTTGTATCCTGCAATTTTGCTGAATTCAAATATTAGATCTACTAGTTTTGGAGTGGATTCTTTAGGGCTTTTTATGTACAATATCATTTCATCTGCAAACAATGACCATTTTACTTCTTCCTTACCAGTCTAGATGCCTTTTATTTCTTTGTGTTGTCTGATTGCCGTGGCTAGCACCTCCAGAACTATGTTGAAAAAACGTGGGGAGAGTGGGCATCCTTGTCTTGTTCCTGATCTTAAAGGAAAGCTTTTACCTTCTCGTTATTAAGTATGATGTTGGCTGTGGGTTTGTCACATATGACCTTTATTCTGTTGAGGTACTTACCGTCTATACTCCTTTTGTTGAGAGTTTGTAACATGAATCAATATTGAATTTTGTTGAATGATTTTTTGGCATCTATGGATATGATCATGTGGTTTTTGTCCTTCTTTTTGTTGATGTGGTGGATAATGTTGATGGATTTTCTAATATTGTACCATCTTTGCATTCCTGAAAGAAGTCCTGCTTGATCATGATGGATGATCTTTTTATGTATTTCTGAATTCAATTTGCTAATATTTTGTTCAGTATTTTTGCATCTATGTTCATCAGGGATATATTGGTTTGTAATTTTCCTTTTTTGTGGTGACTTTGCCTGATTTTGGTATTCGAGTGATGCTGGCCTCACAGAAAGAAGAGGAAGGAATACTTCCAAATTCAAAGTTTTGAAAAACTTTAAGGAGGATGGATATTAGGTCTTCACTAAATGTTTGATAAAAATCAGCGGTGAAGCCATCTGGTGCAGAAGTTTATTCTTAGGTAGCTTTTTGTTTCAAATTCAATTTTGTTGCTTGTAATTGGTCTATACAGATTTTGTGTTTCTTCCTGGGTCAGCCTTGGAAGGTTTTATTTTTCTAGACAGTTGTCCATTTCTTCTAAGTTATCCAGTTTGTTAGCACATACTTTTTCATAGTATTCTCCAATAATTCTTTGTATTTCTGTGGTTTCTGTAGTGATTTTTCTTTTCTCTTTCCTGATTCTATTTACATGTGTAGACTCTGTTTTTCTTGATAAGTCTGGCTAGAGGTTGACCTATTTTGTTTATTTTCTCAAAGAACCAGATCTTGGTTTCAGTGATTCTTTCTGTTGTTTTATTCTTCTCGATTTTATTTATTTCTGCTATTATCTTTATTATGTCCCTCCTTCTACTGACTTTGGGTCTCATTTGTTCTTCTTTTTCTAGTTTTGTTAGTTGTGAGTTTAGACCGTTTGTATGGGATTGTTCTTCTTTCCAGAGATATGCCTGCCTTCCAATATACTTCCTTCTTAGCATGGTCTTTGTTGCATCCCACAGATTTTATAGAGTCGAACTATTGTTGTCATTTTTCTCCATATATTGCATCATCTCTGTTTTTATTTGGTCTTTGATCACTGGGTTATTTAGGAGGATTTTGTTAAGCCTTCATGTGTTTGTGGGCTTTTTGTTTTTCTTCATGTAATTTATTTCTAGTTTCATGCATTTGTGGTATGAGAAGTTGATTGGTACAATTTCAGTCTTTTTGAATTTATTGAGGCACTTACTGTGGCCTAGTATGTGAACTATTATTGAAAATGTTCCATGTGCACTTGAGAAGAATATGTATCCTGCTGCTTTTCGGTGAAGATGTCTGTTAGGTTCATCTGTTCTAATGTGTTGTTCAGTGTCTCTGTCTCTTTAGTTATTTTCTGTCTGGTTGGTCTGTCCTTTGGAGTGAATGGAGTGTCATAGTCTCTTAAAGTAAATGCATTGCATTCTATTTCCCCCTTTAATTTTGTTAGTATTTGTTTCACATATATAGGTGCTCCTGTGTTGGGCACATAGATATTTATAATGGTTATTTCCTCATGTTGGATGGACCCCTTTATCATTATATAATGTCTTTTTCTCTTGTTACTTTCTTTGTTTGGAAGTCTATTTAATCTGATACAAGTACTGCAACTCCTACTTTTTTCTCCCAATTGTTTGCGTGAATTACCTTTTTTCCATCCCTTCACTTTTAGTCTGTGTATGTCTTTGGGTTTGAAGTGAGTCTCTTGTAGGCAGCATATAAACGGGTCTTGTTTTTTATCCATTCTGTGACTCTATGTCTTTTGATTGGTGCATTCAGTCCATTTACATTTATGGTGATTATCAATAGGTATGTGCTTATTTCTATTTCAGGCTTTAGATTTGTGGTTACCAAAGGTTCAAGGGCAACTTCTTTACTTTCTAACAGTCTAATTTAAGTCACTTAGTATGCTATTACAAACACAATCTTAAGGTTCTTTTTTTTTTTTCTCCTTTTCCTCCTCCTTCATTCTTTGTATATTAGGTATCATATTCTGTACTCTTTGTCTATCCCTTGACTGACTTTGGGGATAGTTGATTTAGTTTTGCATCTGCTTTGTAATTAATTGTTCTACTTTCTTTACTGTGTTTTTATTTCCTCTGGTGACAGCTATTTAGCCTTGGGACCACTTCCATCTATATCAGTCCCTCCAAATTACACTGTAGAGATGGAATATGGCAGGTAAATTCTTTCAGCTTCTGCTTATCTGGAAATTGTTTAATCCCTCCTGCAAATTTAAGTGATAATCTTGCTGGGTAGAGTATTCTTGGTTAGTGGCCCTTCTGTTTCATTGCATTAAATACATCATGCCACTCCCTTCTGGCCTGTAAAGTTTCTGTTGAGAAGTCTGATGATAGCCTGATGGGTTTTCCTTTGTATGGGATCTTTTTTCTCTCTCTGGCTGCCTTTAATAGTCTTTCCTTATGTTTAATCTTTGGCATTTCAATTATTACATGTCTTGTTTCTGTCCTCCTTGGGTCCCTTGTGCTGGCAGATCTGTGCACCTCCATGGCCTGAGAGACTATTTCCTTCCTCAGATTGGGGAAGTTTTCAGCAATTACTTCCTCAAAAACACTTACTATACCTTTTTCTCTCTCTTCTTCTTCTGGTACCCGTGTAATGTGAATATTGTTTCATTTGGATTGGTCGCAAAGTTCTCTCAATGTTCTTTCATTCCTAGAGATCCTTTTTTCTCTCTCTGCCTCAGCTTCTTTGTATTCCTCTTCTCTAGTTTCTATTCTATTTACTTTCTCCTCTACTATATCTAATCTGCTTTTAAATCTCTCCAGTGTATGTTTCATTTCAGATATTTTATTCTGTAATAATTGAATCTCCATCCAATATTCTTCCTTGAGTTCTTGAATATTTTTCTGTACCTCCATGAGCATGTTTATTTTTATTTTGAAATCTGTTTCAGGAAGATTGATGAGTTCAATTTCACTTCTCTTTTTCTGGTGTTTGAGGGATTTTGCTTTGAACCAGCTTCCTTTGACATTTCATATTTGTATGTGGAGCCCTCTAGTGCCCAGAAGCTCTACTCTGGAGCTGCTCAGCCCCTGGAGCAATGTCAGTAGTCACACGGGTGTGGTGCTGGTGCCTGGGGGTAGGAAAGAGCTGTTTCCTGCTTCCTGACTGCTGTGCCTGTCGCCACTGCCAGAACCAGTAGGCTGAGCACGCAAGTTTAAGCCCCTGTGCTTTGTGTTTGTAACTGCCATAGGAGGGTGCCCCCTCTGGCTGGCCTGACGCCAGGGAAAGTGCTGCCAGTTTGTGAGCCAGTGTGGGCTGGCTTGGAGGAAGGCACAGCAGGTTGTATATCATGCTGAGGGTCCTTGGAGCTGCATAGCCAGCCGGGGGGATGTAGTGCCTGAAGCTCCTGAAAGTTCCCAACCTGCTGAGCAGAGTGTGCCTGGACAATTTTATCCACTTGTGCTTTCTCCTGAGCAGGAAGCTCTGTGCAATCCTTGTCCCATCAGCAGCCCTGTTGCTGTTAGGAAGTCTCTTAGACTGCCCACCTTTCTTTTGTCCCAGAGCGGCCAGATGTGGATCCCTGTTTTCCACAAGCAACTGGAATCTCAGTCTTTCTAGGTATTATGCCTGTCTTAGCTTTCCAACCCCACAAATCTCCAGAGCACCATGCAATGTAGGTTTGTACTCCTAGACCAGATATCTAGGGCTGGGTGTTCAGCAGTCCTAGGCCTCCATTCCCTCCCCAGTCCATTTCTCTTCCCACCAGTGAGCTAGTGTGGGGGAACAGCTTTGGTCCTATAGGATCATGGCTTTGGTACATTAGTCTGTTCTGTGAGTTCTGTTCTTTTCTCCAGGTATATGCAGGTGTATGCAGTCTGGTGCAGCCTTGTTTCCTGTTGCTCTTTCAGGATTAATTGTACTAACTATATTTTCATATTATATGTGGTTTTGGGTGGAGACCTCTGTCTCACCTGTCATGTTGCCATTTTTAAATTCCTCCTGTTCGGCACAATTTGTTTTACTTATTGATCCCTGTGATACAGTTTGATATGACTGTGTTTTTTACTTCCTGTAATTTGGAGGTTATATATACAGGCTTGATAGTATATGTGTGTCATTGCGAATTTGCAAAATTTAACCAATAGGACATTTCCTGCCCAGCATACTTACTGTTCCTATTGAAGATCACTTTGTCCTCTTTATGTCGAGTAGGAGCCTCTTCAAGTGAGCTCCGTCTGACATGCCCCAGAGCCTCCGTTTCAGCTTTGCTTTCTCCAGTGTTAGATATTCTAGGCTCAATTTGTAGATTGTAGAGACTGCCATCTGGGAAGAAGTGTCTGTAATAATTTCAGACACTAATTAAAAAATATGATGAAAATTGTTTTATGTCCTTCAAATCTGACAGCACATGAGGGTGTTTCGGGAGGTGCATGGAAAGATTACCAATTTGGAAGACAGGGTACATGTAGTACTACTGTGTTAGATACTTGGTCAAAGGGCTTCTCTAATTTAATGTAACTGGCTCATGTAGTCTGATTCCTATTGGTCTTGGCAATTTACAGGTTGAATGTCACCCTTACCTCAATCAGAGCAAACTCCTGGAATTCTGCAAGTCCAAGGACATCGTTCTAGTTGCCTACAGTGCTCTGGGAACCCAAAGAGACCCAAAGTGGTAATGAGAGTGTCAGGTCTGAGCTGTGTCAGCAACTCTGTTGGGGATGAGACACTTCTTACATTAAGTTTTAACATGTTTGTACAGAAAAATTAATACAGAAAAACATTGCCATTGTAGTATAGTGAATTCTCACGTGCCTTCACTGAGTTTCCACCATCTCAGCATTCTTGGTTCTTGTTTATGCACATGTGCAAACCCCACTCCAAATGTTACCGTCAACTGTCACTTTATGACAACATTTATACAGCTTCTCATATCTATCTTAGCGTTATAATTTTTGAGAGGTGGATTCAGTATAATTCACACCCCTGTGCTAATACAGAGCCCTTCTAATTCCCCAAGAGTCCTTCAGTGTCTTTTATGGAAATTCTACCTTACCATGTCACTGATTTTTGTGTTTAACTTTAATTAGTTGGCCATGTTCCAGCACCTGCCTCATGTATAAGAGCAGACATGGAGCATGTATGCTTTTGTGTCTGGCTTCTTTGGCTCACATCTGTCTATGGGGTTGATCCGTGCTGCTTTAAGTGTCTAGTTCATTATGTTTATTGCTGCATAATATTCTTTTGTGTGGACACAGACAGCACAAGTTTTCTCTCCATTCACCTGTTGATGGAATTATTGGTTATTTCCCATTTGGCACATCTATGAATGAATTTCTGTGAATATTTCTGAAACTCTTAATCATTCTGACCATACAAAGCTACTTCTCTCAATTATCTGGGGAATTTGGGAAAAAGGTGTCAGCAACACTACATTTCCAGTCCTACACCACAGTCTGTGTGTATTTTCTTTTCTCAGGGTGCCAGAGGACAGCCCACATCTCTTGGAGGATCCAGTCTTGAAGGAAATTGCCAAGAAACACAGTAGAAACCCAGGCCAGGTCGCCCTGCGCTACCAGCTGCAGCGGGGGGTGGTGGTCCTGGCGAAGAGCTTCAATGAGAAGAGAATCAAGGAGAACTTCCAGGTACAGGCCTGCAGTCCCTCCCAGTGAGGAACGCATGCCAGAACTGGGGCTGTCTGTCTTCCCTTACAACATGCAACTATGTCCCTTCATATCACTCACCTCTCCCTGGGTGCCACGGGTGCAGGGGGACGAGGGAGCACTAGCCTCAGGGTCCTAGGTTGTATGGATCCTGGTTGTAACTTTGCCATGTCCTTGTGTGATGTTGAACAGTTTTCCTCTCTGTTTTTTTCATTGGATCAGGGAGTCCATCTGTGCAGTAAAGACCTTTGAAAACCCTCATTCCTCTCCTTCCCCTCTTCTATTTGTATTTCAATATCCTATTTTTATTTCAATATCAAACCCAAACGGGATTAGCTGCTATATTGAACCATCCAGGAACCCATAGCACTTGGCATCGCTCTGTTAGGGAGGCTGTGTTCACCTGGTTAGCCTACATGATGTGTTTCTGTCAACGTGCTGTCTGGACTTTGAGACTCCCTATGTTAGCTCTCAGCACCTTTCCCAAGCACAGCTCCTAGCAGGTAGCAGGCCAGATAGAAGCTTCTAGACTGGCCAAATCAACAAATGAATTGGTGGTCTCCACAACTCTCCCCATATATCTCCAGTGCTTTGTTTCACCCAGGGTCTCCAACTTCATCATGAGCCTCTAGAGAATGGTGAAAACTGCATCAGCTCTACCTGTTTTAAGATGACAGCTAAAATTTCATCATGACTTTAACATTTGCAAAAGATGACATTTGGATCCTATTATGATTTATTTGCTCCAAAACCTACACAGGAAAATTTGAGTTCACTGAATTTATGGAAATACCTGATAGGGAAAGCTAAATCTCATGGTACAACCTATCAGGAAAAAAGTTCCATTTTTTCAGTTCAACTCAACATTTTAATACATATCCCCATGGCACTGTGGTATATTTTAAGATGACCGACAGAGAGAAAAAAGATAATTGCACTGAATTTTCTATGAAATTGTCCCCTGGATGAAATACTGAGCTTCTAGCTTTTGTATTTCTTACTAAAAAACTGTCTGCTTTGCTGTTACTGGACTCTCCATTAGGGGCTGTTCATTGTCAAATAAGAACAAATCTGAATTTAAGGAAGAAAGATGCATTTGAAAGGGAGAACTCTCTGAATGTAAGATGTGTGAGTGTGTCTCATGTCCATTGGAAAGTTTCCTGCTGTGGGAAGAGTAAGCTCATCTGGGAAGAGAAAGGTGTGGGTGGTATCAGCTGCCTGTGGGGTCACCAGGTTATGGGGCGGACTCACAGGGACAGCTCTTCCTTCCACGCTGGCTTTAGTTCACGGCTGCGTCTAATTCTAGGGGTGGGAGGGAAACCTGAGAGAAGTTTAGTCAGGTCAGCAGGTGTTTTGTCCTGATTGTCGAACTGTCTTTTTTTTTTTTAGGAAAAAAGTTTTTTTTCCTTTTCTTTTGCAAGCACCTCACTTGGAAAGGTGTGGGGTGGATGAGACATAAGCCTCTCATTTGTGAAGTGGAGCAGAGGAGAGCGATGGGAAAGTGCAGGCAGAAGCACCTTGTCTCTGTAGAGCTGCCAAGGCCCCTGGTTCCCAGGCAGAGGCCATCTGATCTCTCCTTCCTTTTAGGTTTTTGACTTTGAACTGACTCCAGAAGACATGAAAGCAATTGATGGCGTCAATAGAAACTTCCGATATTTTAAAGCACAATTGTGAGTGAGTTGAATGTTTTCATTTGGTTTTCTGTCACATGGAGTTTGTCAGAGGCTAAAACTTTTTGAAATCAGTGAGGCAGGCCTGCTGTCTGGTGTAGAAGTGACACAGGAGCTCCCTGCAGACCTCAGAACAAAGGTGAACTCCAGGACCCCATATGGGATCCGACAGTAAGGTGAGCAGGGCCCAGGCGGGACCAGAAGAAGTCCAGTCCACCAAGACCTGCATCCCTGAATTCACTGCTGTCGTGGGCCTCCCCCTGTGCTGTAGGACATGCCTTTGGGTGGCTTTCCCATTAGATTCAGAGGCACAGTGCCTGCGGCCCACTGCACTTTCAGGCCCCATGGAGATGGTTCATTTTTCATTACTTTAATAATGTAAAAAAATGATTATATTAATAGAGACTGAGTAATAATGAATCCTGCATAGATCGTATTCAGGTTTATCCTAACACAATTGTAAAATTCCTATTTTATGGGGTGGTGGCATCAGCTGTGCCTGGGGGCTGTGAGCGCCCTGCTGCGGCCCTGCTGCTCTGAACGTGGGGGATGGGCTGCAGGGGCAGTTTGCCCTGGAGGCGTGGGAGTGGGCGGGGCTCCGGGCGCGAGGGCGTGGTTGTCACTCAGAGATTGGAGCAGGGCCTGAAGCTCCCTCAGAGAAACCCTCTCTTGGGCAGTGAGACAGAGCTGCTGAGCTAATGTCCTGCTTTCTCTTTCAGTGCCGTCCATCACCCTTGGTATCCATTGTCTGAAGAATATTGACTGAGGTCAATCACTATGGGCTCTACCAGAGTTTTTTCCTTCTAGAGTGTGCGCACGATTTCTGTACCTGCTGGAGCTAATGGGAAGCAGGGTCTCTGGATTCAGGCACTTGCCCTTTTATCTCTTAAAGAAATAAAAAGACTTCAGAATAAATCTGTTTTTCCTATAATTAAGATACATACACATTACAGAAAGTTTGGATGATAAAAGGAAATGGTAGAGTATAAGATAACCTGTAATTAGGCCATATAAAAATGCTTAGTGGTTGGAGCAGTTCCCTCATGGTTTTCCTAACCAAAAGTGGGTGTTTGTATTTATATACAATATTGAAATAATCTTCAACATACTTTTATACTTTTTTAAACGTTAGCAAAAGTATTTTCTGAAGCTATCAAATACTACTTAAAAATTCCAGTATTATATTTAGCTTGTGCTAAATCAGCGCATCCTATTAGTTTATTAAGTTCTTAGTCATCTGTTTATGTTTTGGTATTTTGATTAGTTCCTGAGTATTTTGCCCTTTTTTCATTTATTCATTCAGGAAAACTCTAATGAACATCCTTTATGTGCCAGGTATTATTTACTCAATAAATAAAATAGAAAGATCAAATTAAAATAAGAAATATAGTGAGTGTATACTCTGGCAGAAGAAGAAGAGTGGCTGATATAAGGAGTATTAGATGTCAGAAAGGGGTAAGTGCCATTGGAAGATAATTCTGCACAAGTCCTCACATTTGTGCACATGTGATAAAAGCACTGTGCCCTTTATTCTTTGCCATTCTTTTCAAAAAGTTCGTTCAGCAAACATCACAGAATTTAGAGACAGTGGCTTCCTTCAGTGAAATGTAAGGTGCTTATTTAATGTGCAAGGTAGGTAAGAGATAAGGTCCTGGTAGTTTGTGGTGGGGAGCGTGTGTTCTGTAGGCTTTTAAAAGGACAAGGAGAAGAGGAGAATGGTATTGCAGGTTCTGAGCAGAACTGCACGAGCTGACTTCTTTTAAAAGGATCACTTTGGGTGTTATGTTGAGAAATAAAAGGGGAAAAAGAACCCTGTTTTAGGGCTCTATATAAAATTCATGTGAGACATGATGCTGGCTTGGATATAGTATGAGGAGGCACGGTGGTCAGAAGTTGTTACAGTTTGCATTTATTTGAAGAGTAGAGTCAACACGGCTCTCTAACCTTGTGAAGTTCTTGGAAAGGAACAAAAGGTTTCAAAGTTGACACCAGGCATTTTGATTAAAGAACTGGAAGGAAGGAGTTGCTGTTTTCTCAGGTGGAGATGAGGTAGGGGGTACAGATTTTTGTGGAACATGGTGAGTCCAATTTTAGAACATGTGTGGGATGCCCATTAGGTCTCCAAGGGAAGATGCTGTGTTTGCAAGTCGTGAAGGGTCAGTGCAAAGCTGACCTCATAGGGTGGCACCAGTGCTCACGTTCCTCTGGACTTGCTTGGAGGTAACATTTCTATGGGGTTTAACTCAATGTGTGATAGATTTACTTGACCTGGTTGTATTCTAACCTAAGCCGACAGCAAAGTCAACAGTTTTCAATTCACAATTCCCATGCACTTTCCACCTGGCCAGGAGATTCGCAATCTGTGAATATTGCTGATTAATCCTCTGAGAGCAAGAACCCCAGTGGAGTCTAAGGGTTTGAGTAGCATTACAGGTGATACTAAAATAAAAAATGATGGCAGCTGAGGCAGTGGTCCCAAAGGAGCCTTATTATACTGCAGGATAATTGAAGATTTGGGACCAGCCAGAGTGTTTTCTGGTGTAGGGTTGGGGGACACATAACATATATGGGAAGTTTGAGTGATTAAATATTGTTATAACACAGAGCACACGTCCAGCAAGGCCAAGACATGAGGCTCACAAAGAGGCCACATACTATGGAGCGGAGCGTGACCTTCCTCTGGGGGGCAGACACTGAAAGCCCCAGGGGGCCACCTTGACTGGGATGGGTGGTCCTGCTGGCCTGTGGGCACTGGCTGGTGAGGGCAAGTGCTGGGGTTCAGGACCCAACTTGGGGAGCCTCTGCCCTTGGATGAAAGATGTTGAAGTGTTTCCACAGCAGCTGTGGAAAGACTACCCCCTGTTCTTGCATTACCTCGGCACCTCTGTAGAGAAGCAGTTGGCCATCAACCTGCCTGTCTCTCTCTGGACTGTGCTCTGCTCACTTCATCTATATGTCCATCTCTTTGATAAATGGCACTGTCTTGATTAGTGTACCTTTATAGTAAGTCTTGAGTTGAGCCTATTTGAATCTTCCAAATTATTTCTTTATCTAACATATTTTTGCTACTCTAACTCCTTTTTTTGTCCATGAGTTTGTCAATTTCTAAAGAATTGTGCTGGAATTTTTAGCAGGATTGCATTGAATCTAGAGAATTATTTGGGGAAGAAATAACAAGGAGTCATTTCTGAGTCTTCCAAACTTTGGATTGGATCTCTTGATGTATTTAGATATTTTTAACTTCTGCATCAGTATTTTGCATGCTTTAGCATACAAATCTTGCACATATTTTTAATTTGCCCCAAAATATTTTGTTATTCTTAATACAATAATGGATATTACTGTTTCTGAAATTTCAAGTTCTAACCCTTTTGTGGCATATGTTTAAACATGCTATTAATCTTTTAAATACTGGCTTTGCATTCTGTGTGCTTACTAAGTTCACATATTAGTTCTATTGGTCTCAAAAATTGTTTTTGGAATTTTTGCTGTTGATAACATCATCTGTGAATAGATGCATCATTATGTGTCTGTTTCTTGTAGATAGTATATAAGAAAAGTTTGCTTTTATCCAGTCTGAATATCTCTGCCTTTTGAATGGAGTGTTTAAACCATGTATATGTACTGTAAGTGACAATATGCTGGGTTTATCTCTACCATGCGTTCGTTTCCTATTTGTCCCATTTGTTCCTTGTTTCTTTTTTCTCTTTTTCTGCTTTCTTTTGTATCAACATTCCCTTTGTGTGTATGTAGCTTCATTATTGTCTGATTAGCTTACCTCTTTAAACCTGTCTAGGGATTCTCCAAGGTCTGTACTGAATTCCATGAATGTTTAACAAAAATCCTTTTGTCTGCTTGTTAGAACTGAAAACAGTCTCAGCTCTGTGAAGACTGTGGTAATTGATTAACTAAGAGCTCCCTCATCTACATGTGTTGGGAGTTCCACATTCTAGTAGTTGGTCTATAGTGAAGGGAACTCCTGGACAGAGTGTGGGGCCTCTATTGCTGTACAGTCCCCTGTTCTCTGTACGTGTCATGCAATATGCAGCTTCCTCAGCCCTCCTGTGCTCACCTCAACAAGCCTGACGTGCCCTGCGGTGTTTCCCTTCCCTGCAGGGCAGTCTGGACCGTGTGTCCTGTCAACTACGGCTCTCATGCCCGAGCACCACAAGACTTCAGGATATATGCTCTGCTTCTTGGAGGCTTCTGCCCCGGCCCCAAGCCTCCACACCCCCTCCCAGCCCCCAGAGCTCAGTAAATGTGCTTGGGGAAAGCACCGCAGTACATTTGGGGCTTTTATTTTTGTAGTTGCGAATCTACAATGCTAGCCCTGCACCATGCCGAAAAGTCTCTCTGCTAGTTTAGAATTCCCTGAGTAGAGGGTTCCTATCTGGGTTAAGGCTGACAGCAGCTCATCACAGTTGGGACATTTATCCATGAAAGAAAACAGCTAGTGAGAGTTAGGGCATGTAGGACGGCTCTTTCCTTCTGGGAACTTGAGTTTGTGTAATATCTGAGTCCTCAGAATTTTCCAGTATATTAAAGTGTGGTTTTATAATTTATCTGGTTTTTATTTTCTTTTTCTTTATCTCTTTCTTGATTATTAATAGCAGTAACGTTCTCCTTCTTATTATACTGCTGCACAGTGAACTTTTGACTATCTTATTTTTAACTTCTATTAGCCCCTCCCTTTTTCTGATTGTCTGTTTTAAGGAAGGAAATTCTATTTTTGACTTAAGGATTCATTCTTATCTTATTCTTGTGAGGGTTCTTTTGTATTTACATTAAAAAATTCCACTGCCTAATTGTTTCTATGTTGGTGATTTTCTTTGTAAATTCCTTTTTCATCTTTGTTTTTGGGGCTTCTCTTTTCTCTGTCTTTCATGCTAGAGATTTTCCTCAAATGACTGTACTCCTGGCTATGTATTCACTTTTATATGTAAACATTCTAAATTAATATTGACGTTATAGCCAATTGTGCTGTTGCAATTTTCGCTGGTTGTCAGTGTTCCTTGGTGTTGGTTATTTCTCACAATACCATCGGTATGACTTGAATAAAGGATGAGAATTTGCATGTGTTTTTGACAACTGAGACCCATGGAAGGCACAAGTGGAGGCTATGGGAACATGGAAGGGACAGATTGGGGAGGCCCAGCATTCTTGGGTTCAAAACAGCAATGTGAAATGTCCTGTGGTCATGAATAAGGTTGGAAAATAGTGCAGAAATGGCCACTCACCTGCAGTAAGGTGCCCTTCAGGCTAGCAAACATTTATTCAATGCTGCCATGAATAAGACATTAGACACCACCCAGATGAGATCATCCTTCTACACTCTGTGATCTGGATGTAGAATATGACAATCAATGTGAGCACATATGAAACACAAAAATTGGACAAAGATAGAAGTCATTCTCTACGGTATACCTGTCTGCTGTCAAGTGGAAGACCATGACAATCTTCACAATTAATACTATTGCTGGCCAGCATTTCAAAAAGTGTCCTTGCTAGGTCATCATGGACACACTTCAAAGAGAGCACATATACAAAGGTGTGCAGGCAAATAAAAGCAAGATGCGTTCGATTACCAATGAGTAATGTGATCATGCTGATATATAAAGTCTGCATACAAGGAGGTGAGAGTCACAAAGACTGAGTATTTGAGAAGAGGCTCAGTACTGCTGTGTGGGACTCCATGCTGGCAGGGGTTGGAGGAGCTAGAGATCAAATAAAACTCTCAGTAGTTTAAATTAGTTCAAAAATCAGGCCAGGAGAAAATCACTGGCCCAGTTTCTGAGGACTTGCCATGACATTACTTAACTACTATTGATGATATCAGACAGAGTTTTAGAATGTGAGATAGGAGAGGAAAGAAAAACATTGTGATTTCAAATAGAGAATAAGGTAGATAATATTCATGATAGTTCAATATACAGAACAATATCTGGCAAGGTTTTAGAATTCATTGCTTAGTGAATGGTTTTGGAGTTCATAGAAGAGGAATTGTAATTTCTAGAACCTAGCTTACACTTTTACTCGGCAATAATCTTGTCAAAATAACTTATCTTCCTTTGACATAGTCATAACGGTGCATGGGATGCCCCAGAACTCGCAGACCATTTGAATTTCATCTCAGCTTTATTAAGATGCAGAAATGTGGCCTTGAATTAAGATAAGTAGTTGGGTGATGTATTGACTGTTTATACATAAAGAAATTAATTGGCCAATGCTGGCCTACAGAAGTGTTCTCTTTAAAGTGCCATGTCTTTGTCTTCAAGCCTGTAAAGATTTAGATGTTACTTTCTTCAAATTTGCAGTTGGGACAATGTTTGAAGGAAGAGGAAAGATACTGAAAGGTTGCAACCAGGATAATCAGAGGATTCAAAATTCAGTATAAGAATATCTAAAGTAATATTGTTGATTTTGCAGAAGAAAACTACTCAGAGTAGGGAGGTAGATATTCAAATATATTAATGCATTTCTTATTAAAGTTTAGTTAGACAGTAGTTCTGTCAAACTTGGTGTCTATTGCAGTTATCTGTAGGTCATTATTCAGTACTTGGATTCCTAAGTCTCACCACACATATGCTGAGGTTGTGAGTTTGAAACAGAGTCCACAAAGCTGCATTTCTATAGGGACACCCTGAGATACCGATACAGTTTACGTTGAACAACTCTGCATTGTATTTATTATTTTTAGTCCCACTAATTTACATGAAGACAAAGAATGGCAGCTGTCAGCAAACACATATGGGCTAACATTAGGAACAACCATCTAGTACTTAAGCTACCCAAAAGTGGAATACATTGCCCCATGAGGTAATGCCTTCCTGCACTGAAGAGATTCAAGCATCATTTGATGATACTTCACAAAGGATATTGAAGGCCAGCTTGGAGTACCAGGGGGCCGGTTGAATCTACTACTCCTGTGTGGTCCCTGCTGATCCTGATAGTCTCTGGTGGGAAAATATCATTAAACACTAAGGAAACACCAGTGGGATTGACAACAGAGCATCTCCCCTCTCAGGGGCTGCTTGGGCATTTATCAGTAGGCTGAGGGAATCGTGGAGTGATACCGCAGAGGATCCTCTCTGAGGAGGTGGCCCTGGAGCTGATGCTAATTCCTGAGCAGGAGGGAGTCCGTGAGGCTCTAGGGGAACCTCTGGTTGCAGCACAGGTCTCACTGTGACTCAGATGCCCTCCTAGCCAAGAGCGTGGCAAGGGCACAGGCATTTCTTGTAGACTGAATTTGGAGTTGAAGCCTCTTCTTGAAATGGGTGAACTCGAGATGTGATCCAGAGGACCAACAGGTGGTCCCTGTCTGCGTTGTTGCTGGCCTAGGAAGGGGGGATTGGAGCAGCACCTGCACAAGGACAGGTTGTTGAGAAGGACACTGTGAACCTCTCTGGGAGCATCTAAAGCTGTCTTTCATATGCTCCATTTGTGTGCATGTTGGATGGATTCTTCCAGGTCACAAGGCAAAGTTCTCTTTGTTGCTTCTCAATGGACTTCCACCTGTTCAAGGAGGATGATATTCATTCTTGACATTTTATTCCGTGCTAAGTAAATACTTTTATCTTAACCCTGGGTCACCCTTTCCTTCAGGATCACAGAGACCTAATTGAACACTGTCTTTTGTTTGGTCAAATCTCCTTTCAGAGTAACTTGGGCTCCATCCAACTCCGCTTAGTTCTTGTGCAAATAATCATCATGCTGCCCTCCTGCCTGGACTTAGATGAACATGATACTGTAGGCCTGGGATGTTCACTCCTCCTTTGGTGTAAGTGACTTGGTGTGGGGAAGAAGCTTCCTCTATGCTGGGGGCTGATGGAGAAAAACCAACCTGCGTCTCCCTTGGTGGAGCTGTTGTAAATGAGATTGTTGTCTTTATTAATTTTTTGGACAATTCATTGTTAGCTTAAAGAAATGCAACTGATCTTTACATATTGATTTTTGCATGTTCAACTTAAGTAAGTTTGTTAATTAGTCCTGAGCTATTTGGCAGAATCTTCATGATTTTCTACATATGAGAACCTAACATCTGTACACAAAGATTTTACTTCTTCATTCTTGATTTGTATGCCTTTTATTTCTTTTCTTGCTTGAGTGCTCTGGTTAGGAGTTCCAGTATTTTTTGAATAGGAGTGGTGAGACTGGGTGTCCTTGTCTTTTTTCTATTCTTAGAGGGAAATCTTTCAGCTCTTTACCATTGCCTATGATGTTTGCTCTGGGCTTGTGATATTTGGCCTTTATTATGCTGAGGTACATTCCTTCTATATTTAGTTTGTTTAGTTTTTATCATGAATGGACACAGATGTCTGGCATGAATAACCTATCTCTGGCATCAGTGTGATGCTAGCCACATAAAATGAGTTTGTGAGTATTTCCTCCTTTTCAATATTTTGGAAGAGTTTGAGAAGAATTCGTGTTCATTCTTCTTTACATGCTTGATAGAATTCACCCAGGAAGACGTCTGGCCTTGAGCATTTTTTTTTTGCTGTGAAGTATTTATTATTACTTTTTTCCTACAGATTCATCTCCTTACTTATTATTGGTCTTTTCAGATTTTCTATTTCTTCATGATTCAGTCTTGAAGCTGTAAGTAGCTAGGGATTTATCAATTTCTTCTAGGTTATGAAATGTGTTGGCATAGTGTTATTCATAGCAGTCTCTTAAGATCCTTTGCATTTTTGTCATATCAGGGGAAATGTCCCCTTGTAATAATTTTATTTGTTTGGACCTTCTGTTTTATAATTTAGTTAAAGATTTGTCAGTTTTGTTAACATTTGTCTTAAAGGACTGGACACCGTCTCTTTGAAATGTAACATCAGGGAAGAAAGGATACTGCCCCTGGGCCTATAGCTCTAAGCTACAATTGCCTGTTCCCATAGAAGTTTCAACTTTCCTTTGGATAAAGACAACCAATAGCACAGATAGCTGCCCAGCTAAATTTAGAATTGAACTATAAAAAATGCAACATAAATGGTGTTGTTGAGCCCTCTTACCTGAGGACTAGTCATTTACCTTAAGGATAAATCTGTTTACCTGTATAAAAGGATGAGATTTCTTTACAACTTTGTAATCTCAGGAAGATTACTTATGATGTTCATTGCAGTCTGGTTTATTGCATATTGAATAATAAAATCATGTCCTTTCATTTCTACATGTGTGGAGAGAAGTTTTCTGGGTCTCAGCCAATTTTATTTTTAATATTTCTCTGAACATAGTGATGCTGGGGTTCTTGTTCGTGGCACAGAAGAATGAATTTTGTGAATGAGCAAGGTAGGAGATTTACTAGAGAAAGTTTTATTTAGAATTAGAGAAAGTATGGAGCTCCCCACAGGTACAGTGAGGAGGAGCAAGGCTGCCGCTTGAGGTCTCGGTGTCTAGGGTTTTATGCCTGTTGCAGTGGGAGCTGTTAGTTTCCTATAGGTTCAGCCAGAGTGCTCATTATGTTTTAACCTATCTCAGTAAAGGTAACCCGGTTAATCCAGTTACCCTATTGTAAACTAATGTGTCTATGTGAGTATGGTCAGCAAGCTGTTCCATATCACTGGGTCCTGTTGGGGGGGTACATTGTTGTATTGTTTCAACCTCAAGCACCCTGTTATTCCTCTACATTCTTGAAGCCTCAGTAAGAGTTTGTCCTTTGCCAGGGCCCACACTGTACTCTAACTGGTCAGGGGTGATTCTGTTGCTTCCCTATCTCAGTAGGTCAGGGGAAGCTTGACAATCAGTTTCCCAAGGAAGATAAAAGAAGATTGCCACTCTATGTCACCAAGAGCACACAGTTTCCACCTCAGTGACACACAACTACCTTCCCTGCCCAATGTCCTCCTGGGGACTGTCCAAAAATGCCCCATGCTGGGGGTATGTGGAACTCCTTTTTCAATCTTTCCAACTGTCCTCTCACTGGGGGAGCAAGGTCAGACTTGGTCCCCAGAACCCCGTGGACATTTGAGAGACCTCAACTGTAAAAAGAGTCTACAGCAGTGCATGGCATATTTGATTAGTACCTGGCATTACATTTTGTAGGACATATAAGAAGAGTATGCTTGTGTTTTGGGCATCCCAGACTTTCTGTCTCTTTGCTGTCAAGAACGCCACTGCACACTTCTACCAAAATTACTTCTGACTCACAGTATACTGAGGCCTTTGATAGCATGTTAGAAATTCAAAAGACATAAGCTGGTTACCTTCTGAGTCACATAGATTCTCTCTTTTGATACCAGCTGATTGGAAATTGTGGGTAAAATTGCAATATTTTGAGAATCTCTTGCCTGGCTTTAGTGCGTCTCCATATCAATAGGTGTTTTCAAGGGATGGAGAGAAGTAGCCCATTTCCATATCAATAGATTGTTACTAGAGGGATTGAAAGTGAGCAAGCACCTGGACCAGACAGTTTTGGTGGGGTTTTCACTGCTAGGTCATAAGAGACACGGGTGAGAGGGAGTAGATGAATTCTTGTAAGCTATAGATGGGTTTCTCCTACTTTATTTTTCCCCTTTGACTGATTTTGGCTTCAAAGATTTATTTGCCCTGGGCTGGGAACATATTTTCCCCTGCAGAATTACATATGATGGTAGTTGGCCGTACCTCTGTACCCGTAATCTGTCTTCATGGGTGCGATGCTTGGGCAGGCTGCCCCTAGAGATGGGGGAGATACCCAGAAAGCCCCCTGTGGATGGTGGGGAGGCCCCGGAGGCTGATTTGGGAGGGGATGGATGAGGGAACCACACTGTGGATGTTGCTATTTTACCTGGGAACCCCCCCCCCTGGGGCTTCCACTCCAAGAGCCCCAAGTGGGGAACTGGACTACCGTAAAGCAGCTCCTAGATGGGTGGGGTCTTCCCCAGATTGGGGAAGGGTGGAGACACCGGAAGGTGTGGAATTAACCCTCCATGAGATAGAAGACTGCTTAGAGGCCCTGAGTGGCCATGTGGTAGCCAAGATTGTGGGATTTTTGTTTTTTGAGATATTGGAAAGAGTTATCAGGGAGAAAGATACACTTTGGTTTCACTTGGAGGAGCTGGGTGTTGACCTATGGGATGCCTTTAAGAAAGAGAGGACAGTCATTGAGAAGTCAGGTTGCATTCCTGGAAGATACGTTAGAAACGAGGGAGGAGGAAGCAGGAGAATCTGTGTGGCACAAGGCTGTGGGGGAGGGGGAGAAAGGGGCCATGCCTTCAGCCCTGGAGACGGTACAGGAGATATCAGGAGAGGATGAGGGGCTGAAGCCAAGGGTGAGGCTGTTCCCAAGGGCACAGCCCAAGGTACCAGCCCCTCCTTTATTAAAGGCCCACCCAGCTGTAATTAAGTAAATTAAAATGCAACAAGTATGGGCTCCTCAGGGGGAGGATCAGCCCCCTCCCCAGGTAGTGGAGCACTCCATGCTCCACCCCTGTTCGCAGGATAAGCTTGTAGATATGAGCACCCGGTTTTGGCAGAAGCCATTGGAACCTTTTGCAGACGTAAAACACAGCTTTTGCATCTCTTGAATATGAGGGTGGAAAACATTGTTATGTTGGGTTCTGAAGTGGGTAGACTGGCTCCCCTGGTGACTCATCCTTTCCTCTGGAAGCAGTTGCAATGTGCCTGTCACACTTCAGGGAATTAGGTGCTTCTGGATTGGCTGACATCAGCCATTAGGGTAGTTTGGCCTAATCAGGATGATTTACCATACTTACCCACTATTCAGAAAACATATGTGGAGCTCCAGCAGGTGTTACAGGAGTTGGTCATAAAAAATATCTATAATATGGAACCCCCAGGGCCAGATGAGGAATTGTTCACCTTGGGTATGAGAGCTCTGGTGCTCCATACAGCTCCCCTATCTCTCTTTGGGTCCCTAGTGACTATTCTTGACACCCACATAGGGCAACCCAGAAGTGTGGCTACTCGTACTTCAGCAGATATGGGAGAGGTTGAAACAATAAGAGCACAGAAGGAAGTGTGGGCTATGACTGAAAGGGGCAAAGGGCCCCATGAAGGTCTCGAGGACCCAGATATGGGTTGACTTGGTAAAGGAGGGGCAGTAAAAGAGAAATTGGATAGACATCCCAAGAAGATCTTGTTGGAGCTGTGGCAACAGTTAAAGCCAGAGCAGCAGTTCCAGCCACTGAGGTCCAAGACACGAAAGCAGAGGCAAAGCCTCATGTCTGGCCGGTGTCCCTGCAGGACTTCCTAGGGGACACTACTCAGACTCCACCTGGGACCTTGCCTCCAGAGGAGGATGACTGGGTGTTGCAGTTTGACTGGTGGGGATCAACGCCCCCACCTTGGGATGTGCTGGGGACTGAGGCCATATGTAGAATTAGCATTTCATTGGTCCCCCATGACTGTACAATGTGTCCTGGCACTGGTGGACACAGGAGCTGAATGTTCTCTGGTTTATGGCAACCGTGAGGATTTTCCTGGGACCCTGCTGTGATAGATGACTATGGGGGAAAGACAATTAGAGTAAAGAATGCCCAATCCCATTGGGGATAGGGCATTTACCCCCAAAGGAGTATACTGTGTGTATTTCTCCCATCCCTGAATATATTTTGGGGGTGGATATCCTGCAGGGCCTGTAGTTATAGACCACTGCAGGGGAGTTCAGAATGAGAATATGAGTGGTAAGGGCAGTTCTGAGAGGATATGCTAAGCACCCACCTCTAGCTCTGCTTCTACCTTGGCAGCTGACAAATACTAAGCAATATAAATAGCCTGGGGAACACAAGGAAACTCCACAGGATTTGCAGAACGTGGGCTTCATAAAGCTCACTCACAGTCCTTTTAATTCCCCAGTGTGGCCAGTGGAAAAGCAAGATGGATTCTGGTGTATAACTGTGGACTGCAGGGAATTAAATGAAGTCACACCCCCTTTGTCTGCTGTTGTCCCCTCTATGGCAGCCCTTATGGACACTCTCAGTCATGACCTAGGGATGTAACATAATGTTATGGACCTTGCTAATGCTTTCTTCTCTACTGACATAGCACAGGAAAGTCAGGAACAGTTTGCTTTCATGTGGGAAGGCTGGACGTGGACATTCATTGCCCTTCCACAGGGATACCTCCACGGTCCCACCATTTGTCATGGACTTGTAGCCCAGGACTTAGCCACACAGAAGAAACAGCAAATGGTGTGGTTGTATCACTACACTAATATGCGCAAGTCTGATTCCCTTGCAGATTTAGAAGGGGAAGTTTCTAGATTGCTACAATATCTATAGAAGAAAGGATGGGCTGTGAAAAGCACCAAGGTTCAGGGATCTTCTTTGTCAGTAAAGTCCTTGGGGGTTATCTAAGTGGGCAAAACCAAAGTTATCCCATGAGCAGTCATAGACAAGGTCCAGGCTTTCCCAACCCCTACCAGTGGGGCAATATTATAAGAGTTTTTGGGAGGAGTCAAGATGGCGGCATGAGTAGAGCGGCAGAAATCTCCTCCCAAACCATATATATCTTTGAAAATACAACAAATTCAACTATTCCTAAAAGAGCGACCAGAAGATACAGTACAACAGCCAGACTATATCTACACCTGCGAGAACCTAGCACTTCACGAAGGGGGTAAGATACAAGCCATGGCCTGGTGGGACCCAAGGGCGCCCCTCACCCCAGCTCCCCTGGTGGGAGGAGAGAAGTCAGAGCAGGAAGGGAGAGGGAGCCCAGGACTGCTAAATACCCAGCCCTAGCCATCTGCACCGGGAGCGCAGACACACAGTGCATGGGGAGCTGGATACTAGGGAAACAGGACAGTAAAACCTGTGAGCGGGTCCCTGCAGTCAGCACCTCTGGGACAAAGAAAAGTGAATGCTTTTTGAAAGTCTTAAAGGGACAGAGGCCTCACAGCTGGACAGCAGCATCCCGGGACACTTAGCCCAGCAGCTGGGAATCCCAGGGAACTCTGTGTGCTCTAACCTCCTGAGCAACAGGGCAGCTCAGAGGCCCCTCATGGTGAAAAACAGCCTCCTGCCCATTCCCCCTCCAGCACGGCCCCACCATAGCGGAGTAGCAGCCTGAGGCCAGCCACGCCTGCAGCAGCCACGCAGAGCTCCCTCCACAGCATCCCGGGCAAGAAACAGAGACCCAATCTGTGCACAGCTGCCCAGCACAAGCCGCTAGGGGTCGCTGTTCTCCCAGGAGAGGAAGGCCACAAACTAGCAAGAAGGGATGTTCTCCCAGCTGACACACGTGCCAACTCCCCACAACTACTTCTATCACCATCAAAAGGCAGAAGAATTTGATCCAGACCAGAACCACACAGACATCCTCCCCTGAGAGGGAACCTGGGGAGATAGACCTAACCAATCTTCCTGAAAAAGAATTCAAAATAAAGGTCATAACCATGCTGATGGAGCTACAGAGAAAAATGCAAGAGCTAACCAACAAAGTAGGGAGAGAGAATACAGAAATAAAACAATTTCTGGAAGGACTTAAAAGCAGAATGGATGAGATGCAAGAGGCCATTAATGGAATAGAAACCAGAGAACAGGAACGCATAGAAGCTGACACAGAGAGAGATAAAAGGATCTCCAGAAAAGAGTTTTTGGGTCTTTTGGGCTACTGGAGAGTTTACCCCACACAGGGCACAAATTCTGAAGCTCTTATACCCATTGGTATGAAAGGGTATCAAGTGCGATGGTATGAAATGTATAGCTGCTTTTACTGCTGCTGAGAAAGCAGTCAAGGCCATTCAGGCCCTGAGTGTAATGGACTCATCAAGGCCCTGTGAGCTAGATGTTCATGGTTATGGACAGGGTCTTTGTCAATGGCTTGAATAGACCCCCCAACCTACTAGATTCTGGTCACAACTACAGAAAGGAGCAGAGGTCCAGTAAGCCTTGACAGAGAAGCAACTGGCTGTTATGTACCATGCCTTGCTGTCTATGGAGTCCATCACCAGAACAGTTCTGACCAATGTAATGACCACTTACCTTTAATGGGGTGGGTGTGAGACTGGACCCAAAGGCCATGGAGTGGCATGGCACAGATGCCGACTGGCCATATGGAGTGCATATTTGTAGTAGCATAGTGCCCTTTCCATGAGCTGCTTAAGTAGGGAACTCCAGTGCTTACTTTGGCCAGTGACATACACCAGTGGAAAGCAGGAAGAACTTGTTTTTGAGCCACTGGTAGCTGAGAGTCCTCACCAGGAGGGAAAAGTCCCTATACCTGCACATACTTGGTATACAGACGGCCCCAGTCACAGGCAGCCCCGAAGTGGAGGCCTGTGCCTTTCCATCAAGACTGAGACAATGTGGATAGAGGGCTGAGAGGGGAAGAGTTGTCAATGGGTTGACTTGCAGGCAGTGTGGCTTATGATCACCCAGGAGCCTTCTCCCATAGTTGTCTGTACTGATAGCTGGGCCATCTATCAGGACTTAACCCAGTGGCTACCGACATGGTAACAATGCCAACTGGATGGCTGGTCATCATTCCCTTTTGGAGGAGAGTTGTGGCAAGACCTATGGGCCTCCGGCCAGACTAAGGCAGTTACCAAAAAATCATGTGGCTGGCCATATGCCTTCGGTATCCCCTGGGAATGATGAAATAGACACACTGGCTCAGGTGCATTGGCTAGAAGGAAAGCCTGCCTCTGATGTACTCAATGGTTACATCAGCGTTTGTTGTAAGCGGGGCAAAAGACAATGTGGGCTGTAGTCCGTCACTGGGGCTTGCCATTGATGTCTGAAGATGTCAGCAGAGCCCAGCAGGAGTGCCTTGTGTGCTCTAAGAGGGACTTACACAAAGTCCTGCAGCAACATGGGACATAGTAAAGGGGTTGATATCCCTTGTCAGGTAGCAGATAGACTATATCGGGCCTCTGCCCATATCAGAAGGATATCGGTATGCCATGACTTGTGTAGACATGGCTACTGGACTGTTATTGCTTTTCCTGCATGTCATGCAGATCAGCAAACCACCAAAATGGGTGTAGAGCATCTCTTTGCAGCCACAGGTGATTGAGAGTGTTCAAGGCACCCACTTTACTGGACATGTATTACAAGAAAGGGTGAAGCAGTTAGGAATAAAGTGGAAGTTTCATGTGCCATTTAACCCAACTGGGGCAGGCATGATAGAGAGGTACAATGGTTTATTGAAATCTGGCCTAAAGTCGGGGACACCAATAGTCTATGGGGCTGGTCAGTTCATTTATGGACAGTGCTTTGGCATTTGAATGAGAAGCCCCATAAAGGAGCCTTGAGCCCTGTGGATATGCTAACACACCTTGCTGCCTCTCCTATACAACTGTATGTGCAAACCAAAGAAGAGTTATTGAAGCCAGGATATGGCCAGCAGAGCAACATTCTGCTACCACCCCCAAGTGCATTAAACCCTGGAGACACTGCTGAGTGACCTGGCCCTGGACATTTCAACACATGGACCAGTGATGGCTGGCCCTTCTGGCACCTTGGGAAAAAGGCCTGGAAGCTGGCCTTGTCTGTATTTCTGCAGGAACCACAGAGTGTACCCCAAAGACCCAAAATATCAGAAGGTAAGAGCATCTTACAGGAAATTTTTGTTTTGTCTTTATGGCCAGTGCATGTACCTCTCCTTGCCCATATTGAATGATCTGTAACTACCACAGGGAGGGTGGTGAAAATCTGGTGTACTAGACCAGGACGAGATCCCATTCCTGCCAATGTCCTATCACAGGACCACTCTCTTGCGTGCATCCTACCTGATGGACAAGATTTGCCTATGCTGGTGTCATTAAAACATGTATCTTATTGCCCTTAAGTTTATTTTCTTCTACAGTCCCTGTGGCCTGGACCTGCCCTCTGACTGTAGCTGAAACATGATGAACTGCTCCTACCAGTTCAGCTACTGGCCTCTTGTGCAAAGAGCGAGCTATGCACTAAATCTGCATAGGACTTTGAACTTAGCTGAATCCTCTGGCTGGAGGATTATTATGGTTTTATTGTTGTTGCTCTTGTATGTTACTAGTCTGGTTGCAATGCTCCAGTTTTCTTGTTCAGGTGGCATAGCAGAAGATAGGGAACTAATATTGTAAGGTGATATTTCTGGAGAGGTTGTGTGTGGGCAAAATTGCAATATTTCCAGAATCTCTCACCTTGTCTTAGAGCATCTCCACATCAATAGGTGTTTCCAAGGGGTGGAGAGAAGTAGTTCATCTCCATATCAGTACGTAATTACAAGGCCAAGTGAGGGCTTATCTGGATCAGAGAAGTTGGGTGGAGCTCTCTTCTTCTGCAGGCAGGTTGAGAGAGACCCAGCACTGGACGAATGCTTGTAAGAAATAAACAGGTTTATCCCACCTTATACTCCCTTTTACTGATTTCAGTTTCTAAGGTATTTTGCCCCAGGATTTTCACCGGGAGTTACAACGGTCCTTGCTCTTTCTCCTATGAACTCTCAGACTTCTCAGAGCCTGTGGTTGCAATGAACTGTGGTCTCTGAGGGCTGTTGTGTCAGAGTTCCTCTGCATCTCATTTGTCTCCTTAGGGTTAGGTTAGCTGTCTCTTCAAACCGAACATGAGGGACCTTCTCCAGGAAACAGACTTGACCTTGGCCACGGTTGGGCTGCCCTGGTCATCGGTTGAACTGGATCAGCACTCGCATTGGAATGAACCTTTGCTCCATTCTAAGCACTACATCAGGAGAGGTTGAGAAACACTCAGAGTAAACAGGAAATCTAGTTGGTAGTTAAACAAACCTTTTGTTTATTTAAGAAAGTTGATTCCTCTCAGAACATCTCTTAGCCTTGCCACACCCACCATTTTCTCATGACTTCCACAGAGCTATCCAGCTGCACAATGTACTGTAGTTGCTCAATAATCCAGACTCTGCCCTCTGCCAGGTGTTGAATTCAACAACAGACCCATCCCCTTCTTTACTTTTCTGATGGTGTCTCCCCTGAGGCTTTGCCAGTCAGCTTGACTTGGTGCAGGGAACGTTTGATCAGCACCTGGCATGCATTCTGCATGCAGTACAAGAAGGAATTTGACCTGCCTGGAGGGTTAACAACCTGCAAAGCCTCATTGTTTTCAATAATACAACTTCACCTCTTTTCAGAAATACTGCTGAATCATAATGAACAGAGGCTTTTTACAGCTCTGGGTCACAGGGGTTCTTTGGGGCCTTGGCGGTGATGTCCGAGCATTCACTGCCTTGGCATTGGGCATCAGCTTTCCCTCTGGTGGGAGGAAGACAGTTTGGGCTCCTGGTCTCTACTCCTTTCTGTCAGTTTCTCC